>NC_143578.1:18678688-19002974 GCF_048544385.1 Mastigoproctus giganteus | reverse complement strand
GCGATTTGATGTTAAGTTTTTTGGGTGTAAGGCTCAAGCAATTTGGAGTTGATTCAGACACTAGTTGTAAGTTAGAGTAGGGGAGGGAGACTGAAGAGTGGGGGAAAAGATAGAGATACCCGGTCCATAGGGAAGATGACCCCAAGTCAGTGCAGCAGGCCCATTCCCCATCAGAGTGAAAAAGAGCGGTGGCGAAGAGGGAGGACACTAGGGATGAACTCCCCCTCCCGCCAGGGAGTGGAGGCAAAGGGCCACCCAAGGGAGCGTGGCTAGGGAGGCCTAAAGGTAGCAGCTGAGCTGTGCTGGTGTATGTTCTGTCACTTCTGGGACGAACGAAGTATGTTGTGTTATTTTTTTTCCTTCCCCTGAGAGGACTGTCATATCTAGGAATTTCTTACTTTGATCTTCAATGGGTGGTGTTTGGGTGCCTAACCCGTCTCACAGTGGACAGACAGAGCAAACTCTGTAAAGGCAGTATAGCGCTGCTCGTCCATTATAATCAGGTGCTCAAAATGCCGGGGATTTTCTTGCATTTTAATGGCAAATCTTAGCCGGAACTCGTCATATTCATGGCAATCATACATCACGTGATCCCACGTTTCTTCAGCCCCGCAGTGACACAGCGAATCTTCTTCTAGGCCTAGGGATGTTAGCTTCGCTTTAAAGGGTCCGTGGCCTGTAAATAGAAATGTAGTATGGAGGCCTAGTGAGTACCAGGGAGGAGGCTTTGGACTGATGAGGTTCACAGAGGCAATGAACTTTTTGTTTATCAATCCTTTGTTGGTGGTGTCCCATGTCTCTTGCCAGGTCCTGTACATAATTTCAGAGATTCTCTTCCTTTCCTGTTTGGAGTTGTTATCAAGGTTAAGAGTGATGCCTGCTGTATTGGTGGGAATACTTTTCTTCAATCGTTGATATAATCCTCTTCTTGTTACCTCTAGGTGTAGGGGTATACATCCAGCTAGCACCTGTTGAGCTGGGGTGTTTACTGTACGGCACGCCTTTATTACGGCAAGGAGCATAGAACGCTGTATGGAGTCTAGTTTACGGCGATTGCGGTGTATGTATTTTGTCTATAAATTGCGTATGGTCGATTTGCCTTTATTGCTGGACAAAAAAAATATCCCAGTTTCTGGAGTGGCTGTCTGCGCCGGAGACCGACAAACTCAGCCAAGGAGTGAAAATGGCCCATTAAATTTCCTCGCGTCCATGACGGGATTCGCACCCGGGCCTTTTCCACACGGTGTGTGAAGAACAGTGACGATACCACTGTGCTACACGTGCAGACTAGCAGGATGGTTATGTTCACAAGTGTTGGAATTGGATCCAGTTTTAATGTGGAAGTTTTCAAGCTTCCTCTACACTTATGGGAACTATTGTGTTTTGCAAATCTTAGGAACACCATACGATAATCCGTTTAAACATAGTTTATCTTTCCCTATGTTCGACTAAATAATTTCCATATTAAATGGAATAAAATTAAAAAGGTTGGAGTAACATAAATATCTTGGAATGTCATATAGTTTGCTGTGTTCAATCCTCTGATTGCTATGAAGATCATATTGACTAGCTGGAATTCTCGGTATGCGACTGATAGATTTTACAGACACAACTCACATTGTGGAACAGTACTGTAATCCCTTTCACCCTCTATTCCCGCTTTCTAATTACCTAAGAGCCAGAGGTAAGAACAATGTGTATAAAGTTGTGTCTCGTAATCTGTTCTTTGTATGGAAATTTTCTTCATTCAACGGAAACATTCGCTATAAACAAAGTCTTTAAACAGAAGCCTGACTGTAAATAAATAAAAAATGAAGTAATTCTAAAATACATAACTATAACTGGTCGTTTGCGCCATTAAAATGCTGGGGATGAGACCCAATCGACCCACCGTAGTCCGGCTCTCGATACTCACTAATTGCATTCAGGATTACATTTGTAACATAAATAATCGTCTCAAAAATGGCCCAACGAGGAATAGCGGCCAAATGTGTTACAACTAGCAAATTTAGAGGAAGAAAAAGTGATCACTGCAATCTGTACAACTCATAACAATTTCTTATAAGTTCAATTTGTAGCGTTGAGGAGCAATTTTTTGTTGTTATTAAATTTAATTAAAAATTTTGTATTTTGACAGAATGGAATTGTTTCATAAAAGAAACCAATTTAATTTTAATATCATTTATCTTAATACATGGAATTCTACTATTTCCATTAAAGGGAACAAATATATTATTTGGGCGCAGATCGTCAAACGAGCCAACCTAAGAAGTAATCAAAATTATTCAAAACTCCACACACCACTTCTGTACTAAACTGATAAAAAAATAGTATCCGTATTAACTTCAGTGTCAAAATATTTCTCCATATATCGCACAAACATTTGTTTGTAATATATTTCAATTTGGTATCGATACAGTTGTAATTTTATGGTGGTAATTCCACTACTTTGAGAGAAAAAACATTACATGACTTCAGTTTGAACGATCTAAATTGTTTCTTTATTCCATAAATTTCTTAACTTCATTTTTATATTCCATCTTCTGCTTGTTATTTTAGAAACTGTTTCTTTGTTAATACTTTTAACTCTACTCATATAATCTTCTTTATTGCTTCATACGGGAATTATTTAAAATTATATTTACATTTCAATTCAGTATTATAAAAACTCTTTTATTTTCTTTATATCTTTTCGCTTTCTACACTTCGTTTTTTTTCCACTGAGCTGTTAGGGTAACACCAGGGCAATGTGCATGCTATTAATTAACTTCACTCTTCACCTCCTTTTTCTTCAATTCTTTTGTCCTATTTTACTGTGCTTTATTTCCCTTTCCCAATACAATTTGACTACATATGTTCCTCTTAATTTTTACACGCAACATTAGTTCTCATTCCCCGACCTGCCTTTCGTTCAGATACAACGTTATCTGTTACTATTAATTCATCTTAATTTTATTACTATTTTATGGTTTTTTAATTGCGGTAAAAAATTATTTTTATACTTTTCTTTACATGTAACGTTTTATTACTTTAATTTTTTTCCATTTCTATATTTTATGCTTAAACCTTACCACTGTACCTATTCACATTTTTCTTAACATGCATATATATGCAGTAGCCCATCTATCAGCGCCTGGGGCAAGGCACCGTATAATTCAAATGACTGCATGTGATTGCATAATCAGCGTGGGAATACTGAAGAGGGCATAATTTTCTACACACCAATCATGAGTACCAATTATAGGTATCACCCATACCATATTTTCACGGATCTACCATTCATAGATATAGTTTCTAAGAATATCAGTTAATATAGTAAAGTTAGAAAATAGATTTTCAGTTCATGGAAGATAAATTCAATATGCATACGATGGGCAATTTATATCTGAAGGGGTGGAAAGAAAGATATTATGATACAATCTTCAATTTCCGTGTCCCTAGGGAAAATAATAAAGTGTACCCTGAACCCCAGATTATACATAATATCCCTCAGTGGAAACAGGACGTGTACACTGAACCTCACACTACTTTAATAATCTGACGTCATATAGCTATCGATGCCACGAATCAAAGACCATTGGATAGTGTAACATCCAATGAACTTCATTGTCCTTTCATCCAATGAAGATCCTTCTTTTCTAGTTAAATGCCATATGGTACGTATATAAATTGGTCAGTAACTCAGAAATCACTTTGCTTTAACTTTAATCAGATCGATGATGTCTTCAGATCTTTGGAATAGAATGGGTAAGTCAATATGTCTAGATTGCATGGTTTTCAATAATTCTTGGATATTTTATCTATATGGATTTTTATATTTCATTTAAACTAATAATTCCGGAAAAGAAATTTTGCATTTCCTGAACAACTTGTATTTATTAAACTTGGAAAGAAGAGAAGGAAATAGGCCATTCATTAATTTATATTTTCTTTACAGATAACGCTAACGTTGTACTGGCTGTGTTTTATCGAAAAGGAGCTGTTCAATAAACCAGGGACGGCGAAGTAAATACATCCTTCAAGATCAGTTATTTGAAAATTTCACTTAATAAATGTCATCCCAAACTTATGGGCTTGTTCTTACAATTAGTTAGAATCGAAACTTGCTACATGGCTGCAGGCCTACAATCACAAAATCAATTTGGCTTTAGGAGGGGCTGCTCCACTCTGGATGCCTTGGAAAACATTACCAGAGCTGCTTAAACAACAAACGATAAATATCTACTTGTAATCGCAATAGATTTTGCCGGGGCATTTGACACCCTGTGGTGGCCAAGCGTCCTCGGCAGGCTCCGGAAGGCCAACATCCCGGCCAACCTATACCAATGCGTCAAAACATATTTTGACAACAGAATGGTTGTTGTAGAAACTCCATATCATTCTATTTCCAGACAGATCTTCAGAGGCTGCCCACAGGGCTCAATCTTGGGCCCGCTCTTCTGGAACATGGTTCTCGACGGTTTTCTAAATCTAGACCTAGGTCGTGTGGCAACTCAGGCATACGCGGACGACCTGACCCTGGTACTGCGAGAGGACAGCAGAGCCAGGCTAGAAACTTCTGCTACTCGCGCCATTGACACCCTACAGAAGTGGACCGACGAAAACAATCTCCGTATATCCTCAACCAAGACCAGCTCAATACTGTTAAAAGGTAACCTGGACATCAGGAGACCACCACAAATCCGCATCCAAGGAACTACAATTAAGCTGACAAAGGAACTAAAACACCTCGGGGTTGTCCTAGATAATAACCTCTCATTCACCCCCCATCTGACCTACGTACAGAAAAAGATCAGAAGATACTCTGCTCTGTTCATGAGGGTCTCCCGCAAGGATTGGGGCCTGCGGAGGAGAACCCTCAAGCTATTCTATAAAGCCGTATTCCTGCCTGCCATAACGTATGCCGCTGGCGTGTGGTACCGGAAGGCTACCACGGCCGTCAACAGAAGAAAACTGGACACCACGCAACGGTATATATTACTTATAATAACAAGAGCCTGCAATACTGTAAGCACACACGCCCTCCAGGCCCTGACAAGGACTCTTCCCCTAGACCTTGAAATAGTCTTCCGCGGTCTAATATATCAACTCTCCAAGGGACGTGAGGCTAACCATCTGAACTTCAATTTGGACCCTGAAACTGACCACAAATTGGAACGCAAACGTCTCCTCACACATCTCAGCCAGAGCTTTCAAACCCGCTGGCAGACATCAACCAAAGTTGAAATAACTAAAAAATTTATTCCTGATCTACAACTGGTGTACCCAAACTATCCACCTTGGCTTTCTCCTGGACTACTCGCCACCTACCTGTTGACCGGCCATGGCGCCATAAGAGGAAAACTCCATGGATTCGGATTGAGTGACACCCCCCTATGCCACTGCGGACGACGCGAGACATGGGGGCACTTGATGTTACTGCCCACTGTACGAGGATCTCCGCTGCCGATTTATAACCACCACCCAAATAATGCTAAGAGACCAGGAATATCTGATACTAACTGAAAAAGATACTTATAGTGCCTTCATCAATACGCGCAAGACCTCTTCACAAGAAGGCGGACTCTCCCGCATCCACCACCACAACAACAACCATGATATGATATGTGGACCTCCTTCGGACAGGACACAGCCTCATGAGTGACTTTCTATTCAGCTGAATTCCAATCAGTCCAATGAGACAGCAGAGCTTTCTGCATATGCCAGCCATAATGGCAATCGGTGCCGGCGATCTTGCTGGACCCATCTTTCTTTCCCCCTCCCTCGGCGGTAGGGGAGGAGACAGGAGGTTTTTCCCTCCTGCCTTCTCCCCTACTCGCCAACCCAGATTTCCTCCTGGTGGGGCATGGGCATGCCCCACTGACTTATAATGGGGCCGCCTCCTCTATCGACCCCATTTCTTCTGTCTTTCTCCCCCCAGTCTTCAGTCTCCTCTCCCTCTCTACCTGCTCGCCAGCGTATATCCCACAGGTCAAAATTTAATAGCTCCAAATTAAGTTCGCTCACATTTCGGTCTTTCAATCTAGCGATCAACCCACGCAAACAGTTTTTTTTTTTTTTTTTTTTTAAGGTCCTTGCCACTGAAATCTCAGGAAACTAGGTGGCAGGGCCTGCCAGAGTAAATAACTGTAATACTAGTGTACCTGGTCTGCCTCCACGGGGCGAAGTGTGGGCAACGTCGGGCCTCAGCTGGGGTCCGGTGGCTAAATGGCCAGAAGAACAACGGTACACAGCATCACACACCTCAAGATCCATATACTTTTAAATCTCTGGCCTTTACAGTGAACTGTATCACACCACAATGTAAACTACGCGGAGATGGGGGAAACCACTGGTGCCGTTTGACCCTAAACACACTTTACACTTTAGGTAAGAATACACTTCCGCTTAATGGAGTCTTTGAGGTAAGGATATTGCATTTTATAAATCTCTTACTAAATTCTAATATCAAACTCACTTTGGGTAGAATGTTTTCCTTTTATTGTCCACGAAATATTGAGTATTATCAACAGTTTGTATGATTACGAAGAAAATTAATAATCACACTATTAAATTAATGAAACTGTAAAAAAACCAAAATTTGATTTTCAAATTTTGGATTAGAGAAGTCATTTATTGTCTAATAATTTTTAGAAAAGCCACTTTAAAATGAAGGGCATTTTTGAACATTATAATAAAATATCTACTATATAGATCAAATTCTCACACTGGATAGTGTGATTCATTATTTGCACAAATAATGAATATAAATTATATTAATTATTTGTGCAATTTTTTTTCCAAAATAAATTATTGAATACTTAAATCGATTATTACATTTAAGAGTTAAATTCATTTCTGAAAATTTTAATTAATTTAAAAATAAATAACGTTTTACAGGGCAATGGCCGGAATTCAAGAGGCAATTTATTCAAATTCCTGATAACCACTCAGGAGAAGAAACTTCGACTGAAAGCAGCAACACTCCTTAACCCCTTCGGACAAGAAGAAGAAGAAATGAAGATTTGAAATCAAAAGAAAGGGATCTGTGCTATAATTATCGATGTCTACTTTGGAAGTCCTCTGTGTAGATTTTAGCGCAACTCCTGAAAATGAAATGGATGCAGACAGCAAACAAAATGACAATGAAATCAGTGTGAATGCAGTTCCCTTGTATATGGATGCAGACAGCAAACAAAATGACAATGAAATAGGTATGAATGCAGTTCCCTTGTATATACCAATATCTTCACAAGTTTTACTTAAATTCTTGTCCTTGTGATAATCAGTAATTGAAGATTTCCTCTGAATGTGTGATCATCGTCACAGAAATATTAATTTTCCTTTAGGAATCCAGTCAGTTTACTATCTGCTTCCAGGAGTACTATGAAAATATGCTTGTGGATGCAGAGAGGTTTCTCCTGGATAACCAAAGAGAATACTCCTCTGATATGGTTGGTACCTTGTAGTGGTTCAGAGGCTTTTCACTAAAACCAACCGCCATCTACATTCAAATATATTAGCAATTGCTGTGATACTAGTTATAATTTTTTCCAAAATTCTTTCACGAGTAAACATTTTCTGATAAAATTCAAATGTTTTTTCTATGTTTTTATAGAAATATAAGAAGTAGTGATTCAGTCATTCCGGTGTATTTGATCAGTCAAATAAAAGGGTTTTTGTCGGTTCATTATCAGAAATTTGTAAGCTATTCTTATTGGCAAACTTCAATGTTCTTTTTATTAGATATTCTCCACGATTGTGTTTTGAAGTTAAATAAGCAGTATTTACTTTTAGATGAGCTAATTAGATGAAGAACAAAGATGACCTTTATTACTATTAGATTTACTTATGGTCTCATTTTATATGATTTTCCTGCACTACCATTATTGAAAGGAAAACCGTACATGGTTTCTTCTTATATAAATGTGGTCGATGGACTGGTAAATGGCGCAATTGGTACTTTAGTATATTTCGAATTTGAAGACGACGAAACAGTTAAAGGAGTATAGATGAAATTCCCTGAATAAAAATTAGGACATAACCTTCAATCTTGTTATAAACAATATCGGAAAGATGAACTTTTACCTAGTCAGTCCGTACCTGTTATAAAACGATCAACCTGGATTCCATTGATGAACAATCGGAAATTAACAGGTAGACATGCACAATTTGCTTTATTTTGTGCTTTGGTTATACATAAATCTCGAGGAGGGACCATCGACAAAGTTGTATATATTTATGAGAAAACTCATCAACAGCAACTAGTATTCGTTCGTTATCTCGAGTGACCTCATTGCAAGGGTTTATATATTACAAATCCACTCGACGAGTTCACATTTGACCACGGCAAAGCTACTAGTAATATTGAATTTCGTGCTGAACTAGATCGCTTGAAAAATAAGAAGCTACAGGGTGAACTGCAAAATTTCATACAAAGTGTACATATATATCGTCAATGAACGTACAAAGTTTAAGGGACCATGTTCGAGATATCGAAACGGACACAATCTTCAGCAATTCAAAATATTGATATTGTAAGCTTTGGCTTACTAGTAACAAAAAAATAATAATAATATATACATATAACATTGGAATATATTCTTACAAATTAGACTGATTCAGTAAACATTTAACTGAACACGCAAACGAATGATTAAAATAGGATCAGGTATTAATCATTAGGAAAGTGCTTAAGGGCGAGGCAAATTTCTCAGAAGGATGGTGAACTTCGACCTACAGAAAGAAGGTCAGGTCAGAATTCTTCGAGAAGGACCTAGCTAGGAGAAGTATACAGAGAAACGGAGAAGGACGAAGGAATTAATCGGGGATTATATTAAAATAAGGGGGAGAGAAATTAGGACCAAATGGGGTATATAAGGATTTGTTGGGCGGCGAGTTGTTTTGAGGAAGTACAGAACAAAGGAATTCCGAAAATCAAGACCATAATGGAAACTCGTCCTAAAACCAAGGAGCTAGCCCAACCGGGAGAAGGCGACAATTAACAGTGAGTACTTTATCATTATTATACCCAGTCAAAGATACAGTTCGGGAGAGAAATTATGTAATGTTGGAACTAAAGAGAATGACATAATAAAGTACTCTGTATTCGTGTCTGTGAATGATTTGATTAACCTGTAAGATGGAAGGAGAACACATCAATTGATTTCTTTAAAACTATTGACAATTGTAATTATTCTTGAATAAATGAGATTTAATATAAACTTTGGTAACTGTGCATCACTGTGGAGTTTATTTGTACTGGACAATTAGTGTGAAATTAACCCTTATTATTAATTACAATAATGTATGTACATAAGTTTGAACCCTTATATTAAACTTGTTGCAACTAACTTAGTATTAGTCAGTTTATCTCACTCTATTCGAGCTAACTCAAATTCCATGGATTTGTATACGCAGTCATAGGCCCAAGGGTAACATATTGTTACCTAAATAAATTAACAGTAAGTGGTAAAAATATATAAAAAAATTAATGAAATAATTATATATATATATATATACAGGGTGTTTCAGTTAAACGTTTCAGAACTTCTAAGAGGGGTAGGGTACATCCTGATAACTCGAAATCATATAGCAATGTCGGGTCGGAAATGCATTCCTGAAGCGGTGTTGTACACAGAAGCACCATAAAGAAAAGAGACCGTAAGTGAGAAATCGTTTTAATAATACATGAAAAGAAGCAAAAGGTACATGGATTAAAGTAAGTGTTCGAAGTTTCTTCCACGGGCTACAATGCACGCCTCACATCTCCGACGCATGGACATCCGAACATTCTGGAATACTCCAGGCGAATTTCGAATTTCTTCGGCAGCTACTGCGATTCTTGCAACCAGCTCCTCAGCATTGTCAACAGGGGTGTCATAAACTAGCGATTTC
The DNA here is from genome assembly GCF_048544385.1 of Mastigoproctus giganteus. Lineage (NCBI taxonomy): Eukaryota > Metazoa > Arthropoda > Arachnida > Uropygi > Thelyphonidae > Mastigoproctus > Mastigoproctus giganteus. The sequence goes on along the minus strand of NC_143578.1, from coordinate 18,993,098 downwards.
ATATGACCCCAGAAATAAAAATCAAGACATGATAGGTCGGGTGACCGAGCAGGCCAACGCACGGGACCACCACGTCCGATCCACTGTTGACCAAATGTGACATCCAGGTAGTTACGAACATCTCCGCTATAATGGGCAGGGGCTCCATCGTGTTGGAACCACATTGTCTGTTGCGTCGATGCAGAAATCTGTTCATCTCTCAAAAGTTGTGGCAATACTTGCTGCAGAAAGATCAAGTAGATAGGTCCGGTTAGACGACACGGTAACAGGTAAGGTCCGATGAGGTGATCTCCCATAATACCGGCCCATACATTGACCGAAAATCGAATCTGTGCTGCACGACGTCGTATTGCATGCGGGTTCTCGACCGCCCAGATATGGTCGTTATGCGTGTTGAAAATTCCTTCCCTTGTGAAGGATGCCTCATCGGAAAACAACACTTCAGCAGGAAAAAGGGGATTTGTAGCACATTTTCTAAGGTACCACTGTGCGAAAGCAATACGAGGTTGAAGAAACTTCGAACACTTACTTTAATCCATGTACCTTTTGCTTCTTTTCATGTATTATTAAAACGATTTCTCACTTACGGTCTCTTTTCTTTTTATGGTGCTTCTGTGTACAACACCGCTTCAGGAAAGCATTTCTGACCCCACATTGCTATATGATTTCGAGTTGTCAGGATGTACCCTACCCCTCTTAGAAGTTCTGAAACGTTTAACTGAAACACCCTGTATATATATATATATATATATATATATATATATATATAGTACAGAGAAAAACTGTATGCCTACAATATTAAGTGAAACGTGGATGGATAATGATGAACATGAATTACTTAAACTGTGGTCCTTGAGGTTGTCACAGACATTCTCTCAGATATGCCGGACTAGCTGTACTTGCTACTGGGGGTCTAAAACGCTGATGGAACTGATATTCGGGTGACACTCAAGTCAAGTGGACCCAATTTCGGCGACGTCCGGACGGTCTAAGACAGCCAAAGTCTCTGCTTGTACCTTCACGATGGTGGGACTGTTAGTAATCCTGGGTACAACCTCCTTTTACAAGTACATGGTGGGTGACCACCAAGGTGTGAACCAACGTAAGCAGGGATCGAGTTGTAGCGTCCACACCATATGGAGAAATGCCGCCCTCTATGTTACCAGCCAGTTCTAGATGGTAGATGACTCCCATCAACCGGTGCAATACCACTGCTTTGCTTATTGGAGGCTTGAAGTGGTGGAACCCATGTTTAGTCTCTAGATCTAAGTTCCGCTCAACTATTTCCTAACTCTTTCATCATGCAGTGTGATTGATGATTTTGAGGTTATGATGAACATCGTGGTGATAATGTAATATTCCTTACATTTCGAGGGTACAGCTCTAAAACGGTATTCGCAGGCCAGCCGCTAGTTAGTTCACCGAACCGAACCTATTGGTAACTCTCTACGAGGCCTCGGGATCAGCTAGTGTATAATCTTGCTACACTACTCTGCCAGATAATGACTGTAGGGAGCCCGAGTAGTGTATATGAGGGGAGCATTGTCGAGGCCACGTTTTTTCAAGGATCTGGGTATATTCTTACCATGTGTACGCCATATCCAAAAATTTCATAACTTCATACAGCATGTCCCGCCTACTTTTTCTTACAATTGAATACATCGTGAATTGTCAAACTAATACAGCAAGCTTATCTGCGAAAAGACCTAAACCTCCGAAGCACTTCCTAATTAATTTCACAAATATACCTTGCCTCAATTCCAATCTCAACGATGCCAATTTCCACTTGTAGTCTGCCAAACCCCATATGCTTTTACTGACAGAATCTCAGTTATAGATTGATTCAACTACTGCTCATCTCATTGAGCAGTAGTTGAATCGATGTATGATTCCTTTCGCCTCAAATGTGGTACTTGTGCATATGTCCGTTGTGATATTAGCTGTCAGAGACTTGGCAATTTGGAATCTCCTCTCTTTGATCTTCTCTAGCTTACAGTCTCTCTCTATCTCATTGTCTCAAATTAATCTGTTGTCTGTACCGTTCTCCCAAATTCACTAATCACTTGGAGCTCTTGGACTTCCTCTCTTTGCAAGTTGACTTTTTCCAGTCCAACTTTCCTAAGAGTGAGGTAATTTTCCTTGGTGATTTTCACGTTCATATCTCCAGCTGGCTTCCGTTTTCTAATCACACCAACCTAGTCTGTCCATCATCATTTGATCCCTTATCCAGAAGATGCGACTGGAGGTGGCAGCAGTTGAAATACGTTTGCTGAGCTTGATTCTGATTGTTTGATTTCATAGAAGAAGCGACGCATGTACTACATAACGCAACATAAACAAAACTTTTATGCCAGGAATATGATGAAGGGGATCGCATTTTACAAGACGTTTTAAGAGCAGTAACACACTGTACAAATTGCCTGTAAAATCTGATGCTTTGATTTATTTAAACGTTGTTAAAATTGTTGTAGTTTTCGTGGTGAGAGGTGAATACAGCCATTACATTACTGGTTGTGTGAGCAGTGGCACTACAGTTAAATCAATGATTTTGATCCGAGACTATTAATATTAAGCGATTAAGGACTAATGCGATTAAGAGATTAAGCACTAACGGAAATAAGCGATTAAGGTCCCATGGAATTAGAAGAGTATGAACTAAATGGTTAAGATTAATCGTCTGGTATAAAGATTACACCAGAAGGGCTATTTCAAAACCACGTTATTGTGAATTCATTAATTAAAACTGTACTTGAAAACGAAATGCACATCATAATTCCTTATGGGTTTAGGAAATTAACTATATAATATCGGTGTAAATACACCATCGTTAACCCATAAATTTTAACTACATATATAGTGTAAAAGGCATGGTTTTAATTGTATCTCATATTGTGGATGCCTTTACAACGCGATAGCCCATTGTCACAAAGGAGAAATCAACGGAAGAGGATAGCACCAGTAGAACACCAATCATTAAGAAAAACCAAATTGTTGAAACTATGAGGTTTGACGGGGGAACCTCTTCGACCTTTGATTACGAATTGTCCCTTTTGCAATCTCTTCAACTGGCAACTTTTATGGGATTTGGAAGCTCTCGTACCGGTTCTACATAAATTACTAGAGGGTTACATCCAGAACTAGAGGCTTTCACTTTCATATTAGCAACATATTTCACGACTTCCAATTCTTCAGTCGGCAGGATGGTTATCAAATCAAAAAACCAAATTATTATATTAGGGCCACCCACTATTTCTAATATATAACCATATACATGTATGTATTTTGTCTATAAATTGCATATTGTCGATTTACCTGTTTTGCTGGACGAAAAAAAACCCAGTTCCTGTCTGCGCAGGAGATCGACAAACTCAGCCACTGAGTCAAAATGGCCCATTAAAGTTCCTCGCTTCACTGATTGGGATTCCAACCCGGGCCTTTTCCACACGGTGTGGGGAGGAGAGTGACGATACCACTGTGCTACACGTGCAGACTAGCAGGATGGTTATGTTCACAAGTGTTGAAATAGGATCCAGAAACTTCAACATCCAGAATAGGATGTTGAAGTTTTCAAGCTTCCTCTACACTTAAGGGAACGAATGTGTTTTGCAAATCTTAGCAACAACATAAGAAAATTCGTTTGAACATAGTTCATCTTTCCCTATGTTCGACTAAATAATTTCCATATTAAATGTAATAAAATTAAAAAGGTTGGAGTACCATAAATATCTTAGAATGTCATGTAGTTTGCTGTGTTAAATACTCTGATGGCTATGAAAAGCATATTGACTAGTTGGAATTCTCGGTATATTCTGCGACTGATAGGTTTTACAGACACTACTAACATTGTGGATCAATAATCCCTTTCACCCTCTGTTCTCTCTTTCTAATTACCTGTAGGCCAGAGGTAAGAACAATGCGTACAAAGTTGTCTCTCGTAATTTGTTCTTTGTTTGGAAATTTTCTTCATTCAACGGAAACATTCGCTATAAACAAATTCGTTAAACAGAAGCCCGACTGTAATTAAATAAAAAATGAAGTAATTCTAAAATACATGACTATAACTGGTCGGTTGCGCCATTAAAATGTTGGGGATGGGCCCCACCTTTGTCCGGCTCTGCATACTCACTAATTGCATTCAGGATTACATTTGTAACATAAATGATCGTCTCAAAAATGGCCCAACGAGGAAAAGAGACCAACAGTATTAGAAATAACAAATTTAGAGGAAGAACATGTCGATCACTTCAATTTGTACAACTGATAACAATTTCTTATAAGTTCAATTTGTAGCGTTGAGAAGCAATTTTTTGTTGTTATTAAATTTAATTAAAATTTTTGTCCTTTGACGGAAGAAATCCTTATTCAAAATTAAACTTACAGTATTTAAACTACCCACATCTACTGCGGCATATTGAAGATTGATCACGTGCTGGCCGAAGGCAAATTTCCTCACATGTAATCTGAAACCATCCTTTCTTAATCTAAATATATGCCTCCTCATGTGCATAGTATGAGTAAGAGGAAGATTCCATATGCATTGAGCCTACTCAAACCATTATTATCTTAACACGTTCACTGATTATGTATCAGTAAACTGAGTTTCTATGCCTACATATAGTTAAGAAGAAAAATGTGAAAGAGGAAACTGAATGGAGTCAAAAAAATTGATTATTAAAAAGGAGTGTAGAGGCAGAAAATTCTTCCGTAAAAATAGATAGGAGAGTTCCAACGCAGTGCTCGCGACAAAATTAAGATAATGAAATAAGCCGTAATAAAATTAAATGGATTAATGTGTGCAGACAAAGTCGAATTTGAAGGAAGGGTTCGTTGGACAATTAACTTTGTACTCAAAACTTAGATACATAAAGAGAAAAATAGGAAACAAAAGGAGCCTCATTCTGATACTATGGAATTGTTTGATAAAAGAAACCAATTTAATTTTAATATCAGTTATCTTAATACATGGAATTCCAATATTTCCATTAAAGGGCACAAAAATATTATTTGTACACAGATCGTCAAACGAGCCATCGCAAAAAGTTACCAAAATTATTCAAAACTCCATACACCACTTCTGTATTAAATTGATAAACAAGTAATATAAAAAAAAAACATTTTAAGTCAATTCCTTCTTAGGTCAACAAAGAAAAATTTTATTTTAGTTAATTTTTATTAAATAATTACATTTAATATAAATATGTATATACAATATGACAGAATCACAATATTAAGTGGCAAAATGGAAAGCGAATTTCCTTGCAATTTTCCATTTTTCCTTTCTATATATGGTGTTGGACTATCATTTTTGTAACTCCTTGACTCAGACTAGAACCCAGAATGAAAAAAGAATCTGAAAAAGAAATTTCCTGTAAAATCTGATGCTTTCATTTATTTAAATGTCTCTTTTTTCCTTGTAATTAGGTTTCAATATTTAGTGAATAAATTAATTCTGTATTGTTCAAAAATTAATCTGTGCCGCTAAATATTCTAATGTAACCTTAATTATTTTGGATTTTTCTTAAATACGCGATACAAATAAAAGAAAACACATGAAGTCATGACATTAAATACGTATGATTTGTAACAAAGTTTCATATCTGTCCCCAAATAAATAAATTTGGGTTTCGATTTGGAAGGTTGTTAAAATTTGTTGTAGTTTTTGTGCTGAGAGGTGAATACAGCCATTACATTACTGGTTGTGTGAGCAGTGGCACTACAGTTCAATCAATGAAATTGATCCGAGACTATTAAAATTAATCGATTTAGGACTAATGCTTATTAAAAGATTAAGCAATAATGGAAATATGCGATTACGGACTATAGAATTAGAAGAGTATCAACTAAATGATTAAGATTAATCTTCTGGTATAAAGATTATTACAACTTTTAAATATGAGAAGAGCTATTTTATAAACACACGTTATTGTGAATTCATTAATTAAAACTGTGTTAGAAAACGAAATGCACGTCATAATTCCTTATGGGATTAGGTAATTAACTATATAATATCGGCGTAAATACACCATAGTTAACCCATAAATTTGAATTACGTATGTAGTGTAAAATGCATCGTTTTAATTGTATCTCATATTGTGGATGCCTTTACAACGCGATAGCCTATTGCCACAAAGGAGAAATCGACGGAAGAGGGGAGCACCAGTAGAACACCAATCATCAAGAAAAACGAAATTGTTCAAAATATGATGTTTGAAGGGGAACCTTTTCCACCTTTGATTACAAATTGTCCTCTTTGCAATCTCTTCAACTGGCATACGAGCTTTTATGGAATTTGGAAGCTCTGATACTGGTTCTACTTAAATTTCTAGAGGGTTACATCCACAACTAGAGGCTTTCACTTTTATATTAGTAACATATTTCACAACTTCCACTTCTTCGGTCAGCAGAATGGTTATCAAATTACGCACTGGAGGAGTGTTCGCGAGGTGTATAGTGCAGAGATTCTCAAGGTTTTATAACTTAAGCCCCCTTAAAAGTTTTCATAAATTTCATTCACCCCAAAATTCCAGAACAAGTGCAAATAAACATAAGTGACATAAAATATAGCTACGAATAAAGTACTGAGGGCCGCTTTGACCATTTTTTGTTAAAAAAAAAGTGCTTCATGAAAATAACAAGGTTATCCCGAAAAAACATGTTTCCTTGGGTTGGGGGCTTCCCCAAACTTTGAGAAATTCTGGCTAGTGATTATAATCACCGTCCTCCCACACATGACGGAAAAAAATCCCTAGGTTCCAATCCTGTCAATTCCCCTGGAACGTTTACATGCTTTTTTTTTTTTTTTTTTTCAGTCCGTGACTCATGCGCCCTTGTATAGTAGATGTATGTCTCTTGTTGTATAGGGGTTGAGCGGTTCGATTATGATAATAGTAATAGCCACATGGATAGCAATCCAGTTGATCTACGAATTTATTCAAACTGTGAGCCTCAACTAGCTACGAAGTTAACTTATTCCAGCAATCAACGCTGAGTAAATCAACGTTTTCTACAAGCTTGTCTAAACCTCTTCCTCTATTGGGAATTTAGGGAAACTTTCGCCATTTTTCTAACCCTTCTGAGGGGCTTACAAATCTCAATCAGGTTACCTCTGAGGTGCGTGAGGTTGCCAAGTTCTGTAGCCCACATAGTTGAAGACAACTCATACAGTTGCCCTTTTTCAGATCTCACCATGCGAGTTGTCTATCTTTGGACACTTAAGAAGCTCAATGTCACTTTGTAGATGTGATCTCCATACTTGAACCCAGTGTTCCAAATGTTGTGCTCAAATTGCCTTATACAGTGAGAATGTAACCTCCCTATCTTTACGTGATAATATTTATGTACTTATTCTGGTTCCATTTGGTAGAATATTATTACCATCCAGTCATAGTGATGTCCTATGCCTCGAAATATATTAGTTTGCAAAAGAAGCAGAATCAAGAACAGATTCTTTTATTATCAGCAACAAATTAAAACGATTAGCAGTGCTGAATTGCTTGGCAGATAAGAAGTAATTTAAATACCATGAAACAGTGGAGCAGCATTGATAAAAAATTTTATCAGAATTTTATTAATCGAATACAAATGAGCAATCTTTTTATAAGTAAAGTTACCAATATGTTCCATTCTTTTGAGACGATGACGGTTCCATGTAGGGTTCTGCCATCTTATGGGTATAAACCGGATTCTTTTTAATAGCAATGCTCCTGACATTTTCAAGTGACCCAAATTTAAGGGTTGAATCATTTGACTTTCAGACTGGTTTTTGGAAACTTTTGCTTTTAACTTCACTTTGAATAACATATTTCCTTTAAGCTGATCTGTTATTCCAAGTTCATTAAAAATCATTAACCTGAAATAAAAAAGATTTAAAAAAATAATAAAATTTACATGAATTTTTGCAATACGACAAAATCTAAGATAATATACTATTAAAACATTATTGTGCACTTCACATGGTGTCCAATAGTGGTGTCCCCACTACTGGTAGTTATGACTGCTGTGATCTATCCCGGAAGACTCGGTATGGTATTAATTTCTCTTAGAAAGTTGGAATTTGTTTATAAATAAATAAACAATAATAGTTATGTAATATACACTGCTCTATCATTAATATCCGGATATCTGCCTTTGGACAAAAAAACAGCTTTTATTATGTCATTTAATACTTTGTGCTGAAACGTTTTGCTTTTATGACTGCATTCAATCTTCGCGACATAATCTCAACCAGCGTTTTATAAATGTCACGTGATATGTTTCTCCACTCGGCCTTTAACCCAGTCAACAATTCGGCCTTGTTCTTTGGGCGATCTCGACCTGCACATGTCCGACGATTCAATGCATCACAAAGATGCGGTTCAGATCAATCCTCTGAGCTGGCCAATTCAAATTTTCCACACCCATGTCCGCCATGCCATACTGCACGACCCGAGCAGTATGGCATGGCGAGTATAACGTGCTGAAACAGGTATGGGATTTCCCCGAAGTATTGAACTTAATGTTGGAAGTGCATAATTGTCCATGGTTTTGTCGATGACGACTAATGGGCCCAAACCATGAAAAGAGCTCCATACCATGACACTGCCTCCACCAAACTTCATTGTTGGGAGGATAGAATCAGGAAGGGAATGTTCCCCTGGAATTCGCCACACCCAGGAACGGCCATCAGACTGGAAGGGTGCGAAACTCAACTCGTCTATGCATATGACTGTTTTCCACTGCTCTATAGTACAGGATTCCCACTCTTTACGCCATGTTAATCGGCGACTAGCATTTGTTGAGGTGATCAGTTCTGTTCAGCTATTGAAATGATCAATTCTGTTGAACGTGTCACCTTGCATGCCAACTTTTGCAATTGTCTGTTCGAAGAACAATGTGCATGTTTATAGCTGGCTCTGTGATGTGCTGCTTGCATTGGACCTGTTTCTCCATCCATGATGGGGTGTTCGGATATTAACGGTAGGGCAGTGTAGAGGTGTTCTTTTGTTCAGCAAAGCTCCTACGCAAATATTTTGGGTAGTTATGTAATTTATACTCAAATTGTTATGATCCTAAGAAGAATTTTTTTTATATCCATAAACCTGTCCATAGGTTTGCTGATAATAGCACATTGCATTGTACCTTCCAGTTTCAGAAACCTTGTCCTGCACAGTTACAGGCCCTCGAATATCCACTCCAATTCCTTAAATGCTGATATCCAGGCATTTCTCCAGTGAGACAAAGATAAATTAGGTGATTATTTCTAAAACTCAGTCCTGTCTTATATCTCGCAATAGGATTCTTCTGCTCCTATGATTATCTTCAATGACACACCGATTTCTAGACAAGATCATATTTTTTGGGGGAGAATTACCATCCCTTCTAATCCCTCTCTCTCTCTTGAACATAAGCACATAAATAATGCTTCCTCTGCATCTAAAAACTGTTTATTTTTCGCTCTCGATGTTTCTTTTCTCCCAAACAGCTGTTCATTCTGTACAGATCGCAAATTCAAACTACCATAGAATATTGTTCCGAAATCTATGGTGGTGCCCTGAAACCTCTCTCAGGATTCTAGATTCCATTCAAAAGAGAGAGCGGTTAGATTAATTAATGACTCATCTCTATCAGAGTCTCTCCACTCTTCGACTCATAGACTTTCTGTGTCTGCTGCAAGCCTTTTCCTAGATACTTCCATGGGCACTGTTCTTCTCAATTGGTTTCTATAATTCTCAACGTGCTGTAATCAGTCTATATCCTTTTACTGTCCAACTTCAAACTAACAGAACCAACTTTTCTTCTTCCTCATTTAATCATACAACTTCCGTTTTCTAGAACAACCTTCATTCTTACATATTTCCCGAGTATATATATATTTTTTAAACACCATCTAGCGAGGGTAAAGTATACTAATCTCGCTATGGTTCCTACCTAACCGTTCTCGACGTTTCTCGGTTAATCCTTTTATTAATCATTCTACAAGATTATTGATATTAACGCGTTGTATATTAATGAAAAATAATTTTCTTACATCACTGAGAATGTCTCGAGACATGGATGAACTTTAGTGATCAAAGGTGTTATGAGATATAACCATGCAACCTACACCAGGGATTGACAAACAGAATGGTGTTATTAACAGGATTTGAATCCAGTCCTTTTCCACCTGATGTGCAGACTACAATAATTGTATCCACGGTGCTAACCGCGAGAGCATCTGAAACAGAAAACGGCCTTCTCCATATTGTTACATGTCCTTAAGGAAGAGAGGAATTGTCCAGAATGTTAAAATATCACATGTCATTCATTGTTCCAGTAATAATTTCCAATGATCCAAGCTTAAATCAAGAGAATGCGTAATCCCACATGTGAACTAGGATAATAAGTGTACGCTCTTCAGTACACGCTGTTGGGTGCTGTATAATTCTCTATGCAATAAGTACATACTCATGAGCTGTGGGAATTGTGGTGTTTGCGTATTTATTTATACTTTTGTAATTTTCAATAACCCTGCAACTTGGAACCACAATGTGGCAGTTATTATAATACTTAAAAAGAGAACACTGGTTCCTCATTTCCTCCAAGGCCCACAAGCTATCTGACTGACTGTACTTAATTTAATTTCTCTTTTTCTTCTCAGTAGATGCTACATTATGAGGTTTCTTTTATTTTCCTTATCAGGTAAATTCTCAGTGAATTCTCTTGAGAGCTTTGTAAACTTCTCGTGAATGAAGAGACAGTTTTTATTTAAAACATAACAGAGGTTCATTTCAATATCAACTTTACACAAAGAACTAATACAGCATTCTAAGTAAACGATATACACTGAGTGATCACTGAATTACGACCGCCTACCTAATACTTCGTAGATCCTCGTTTTGCCCTCAGTACAGCAGCTATCCGACATGGCATTGATTCAACAGGATGTCGGAGGACTTCGGGAGGTATGGCCAACCAAGCTGTGTGCAATGCGGTCAGCAATGCAGGTATGGAGGTGATTGGTGTATCCAGATGCCTGATATGCCTTTCCGTAGTGTCTCACCCATGCTCTATGGGATTGATATTGGTGGAGTTTGGAGACCAATCGATATGCTGGAAGTCAGAACTGTGCTCCACAAACAATTCCTACACAACAAGTGCACGATGGCTAGGCGCATTGTCATCTTGGAAGACACCATCGCCGTTCGGGAAAAAGTGTAACATAGCAGGGTGTACACAGTTAGCAAGCAGTTGATGATAGCGGAGACCACTGATACGTTGTTCCAGATGCACCAGGGGTCCACGTTCCTGCCAGTGAATCATGCCTCACACCATACAAAAGCCTCTACCGGCCTGTATGATACCATGCATGATTTATTAAGAGCCTCATGTTGCTGACGCCTAATCCCTACACGACCATCCACGGTGTGGAGTAAATAACGTGACTCACCTGACTAGCACACCTTCTTCCAGTCTCGTAACCTCCAATTTCTATGCTCTTTGCACCAGGCGAGTCTTTTATGAAAATGAACTTTGGTTAGGAGATTTTTTCCTAGGGTCTTCTGCTGATATAGCCCATACTTGCGAGCGTGCGATGCATGGTCATGCCTTAGTGGGCTTTTTTTGAAAATATTAGTGGGCTTTTTTCACTCTGTGGCTCAGTTAATCGGTCTCAGAAGCAGATAGCAAGGTTTTTTCCCCTAGAAACTGAGGTTTATTTCGTCCAGCAGCAGGCATATCGACCAGGGAACACACGCAATTTACAGACAAAGTAAATATGTGTAGATGTAATCATTTACAGGGGACCCTAATATCATAATCTGCATGGTCATGCCAGATATTGTTCCCGGTTGGCCCAAGTTGTATTAGGTAGTCAACGCTTCAACAGTGATCCGACTTTTAGCCTGTAAGAGTCGTCGGACCCGGCGCTCATCTCTAACATCAACCATTCGCTGACCTTTCCAGTTTTTCCGTAGGGTCGTTGTTTGACCATTTCGACGCCAGTCCCGGTACACTTTAACTACGGCGCCTCTCGAACACCCAACCAGTTTAGCCGTTTATGAAATCGAGGCACCAGCTTGTCGAGAACCCACAATCTGTCCTTTATCAACGTCCGATAAATCCTTACTTTTATCCATCACGCTCGGAATCTGACTACCTACTGACCCACTCAACGTATCCATGCTATGTAGGTCGGCTAACTCCGCACTCTCGTACCTTACGTGGTCAACAGATCGCATTCAGTTTTGAAAAGGAGTGGTCATAATTCAGTGATCACTCAGTGTATATTTACATAATCTCTCCTTAATCACATCAATATTAAATCAGAACATATATCATGCATTTTACTTGAACTTCCTTCTGTGAGTAATGAACAAATCGTACATATAAGGTATGTCGGGTAATCTATAGTCTGCATAAGCTTGCTTTCTTGCATCGTATGCCTATGCTAATGTCTATAATATATCGTCTCTTTCGTCATATAAATTTTAAAATCATAATATAATCTACATCTTACTTAGATTCCCTTCTGTAATTCCAAATTTCCTAAACCTTTGTTCTCACAAGGCCTTTGAATCATAGAAAGATAACACATTCTGTCTCATCTCTGTCTCTCTTTATGTCTAACACTGTTTTTTTTTTCTTTCTATTAAACAACTCTACCTAACTCAATGCTATCCTTAGACGAGTTTAAGATCGTCAGTCCTGTTCGTATTTTAACTATCGTACAGAGTCAATACCGGGGGACTTACTTTTTCTTTCCTCCCAATGCAGTTGGGAAACCTCTGCTCCTGGTCTTTTCTACTCAGCTGCCTTCCTTGGTTTTGGCTTACTGAACTGCCAGGCGTTCATCTCTGTAGATGAGTTTGAATTCTTGGTTCAGGGAAGTCGGGTAAGCTATAGTCGCAGTTTTTATTTAATCTCATGTTCGTTTATGTCAGTTTCAAAGAAAATTTGAAGATTTGATCAAACCAGAAGATGGAGTCAGAAGCGAAGGATGAAATAATGTACGATGCGATGGAATTGGGTTCCTGATCAACACAAGACCAACCGATTCAATCATAAAACTAGAAAGCATTAAAATAGTTGCTTGCTGTTGATATTGAACTAAAGAGTGGTTATTCTGTAGAAATTATTCGAGCTTGCCCTCCTACAAATATCACCATAGTAAGGATGAAGTTGAAGAATTTTATGAACACGTATTGCTTCTTTATAAGCAGGAAGACTAAAATTTTCCCACCCAATGCCTTACAGAATCCCTGAAGTTTACACTTATTCCACAAAGCTTTCGTCATATTTTTGTTCTTATCGTGCCGGGGCTGAATTGCAGACACAAAACATTTTTTCCGATGTGATTTTCTCTCGTACTACGTTTTATTTTTTAACCAAGACAACAGTTCGTTACAATGTTTATTCATTCGTGGCCGTAGGGATCACTTTTCATCCATTAGTTCCCTTAAAAACTGATAACTGGTTTGTTATCTGCTCAATGTTCTGCAGGAATACTCTGGTTTGATTTCATCTGTCTTTATTACGGAATATAATTCCCGTTTGCCTTATAATTCAGTCAGAGAGGCCTTTAGAACCAATGTTCCAGGAGGGCATTCTGCATTGAAATATCGATCCCTGGGGTTAAACAATGGAGATCACTAACCAGAACAGAATTATAATTATTAACTTACCATAACTGTAGCTGATGGTGCAGAATCAATTAGAGTTCCACATTTTATTTCTTCATTTCTCAGGGCCCTTGATAGTTGAGGTATTGTTTGTATGGTCTTCTCATTGCTCAAAACTGTCAAGAAAGGGAGAAGGCAACTGCGATAGGAATCAGTCATCAGAAAAGCAAACATGAACCAGAACAAGACAAACATTTGAGGAGCCCCGGAGTGAAAGTATGAGCCTGTCCCTGAAAGGAGCAAAAATGCTCCACTCAGGGAGAGGCTCATACTTTCAAATTTTCTTATGGTAAAATAAGAATATTTGAAAGCAAAAAGCTGTCGAATGAGTCCCTCATCAATTTATCAATCCACATTTACGCCGATCAAGAAATACTCATTACACTGTTTCCGAGTTTATAATGTCCAATACAATCATTTCATTCGTTGTGCACGTGGTTGTGGAACGTGTTAAGTGTCATGGCCATTTTTTTCACAAAGTGCTGATTACAGTTGGAACGTTTGTTCAATCTAATTGCAATACTTTGTCGACCTCATACAAATAAATAATTAAATATTTGTTTTGTTCGAGTGTATTTTATTAATTTTTCTTACCGAAGAAACTTTTGATTTCAGCATAACCATGATTTCTAATGAAGTTACAATTTGTGGTCCGAGATTAATCGGTAAAACATATTTTAATGATCGAAAACAATCCAGATTTGATTTTATTCTTATAAAACATAGTGACAGGAGACGTTAATCTCCATATGTCCATATTGAGGATTTTGCAAACAATAAGCAAGGCAAGTTCCCAAATGATTGCAGAAAGAAGAATATTTGCACGTTACAGCAGAGTATTCAGAAAATAGATGCATGTACGATTTCTTCAAATTGGATTGGAAGTTGGAATGGTCACCGTAAACCTCAGACCTTTCTCCTCTGGACTTTTACCTGTGTAATCCCTTAAAATTTATTACAGAAACCGTAAAAATTAATAAATGTGAGTGTTCGATGTTAATATGTTCAATGTTGCCGCAAACATTGAACATATTTGGTAACAGTCGGCTTCTGTTCCAAAACGGAATATCCTCTTGATCGACTTTTTTAAAAAGAATAAACCATATTACAACCAAATGCCGACCGGGCTAGCCGGTAGGTAAAGTGCCTGCCTGGTAACCCAAAGGTTCGAATCCCGCCTCGGGCTTGGATCAAAGTACTACAAAAACCTTGAGAAGTGCATTGTGGCCACAGAAACCGATGCGCCAACAACTACCAAAAAAAAAAAAAAAAAAAATTTCAACCAAATGACTATTATGAATAATAGGAAATACTGCATACCTTTTAAAATGAGTGTTCCAAACAACATCCACATAACATCGCCTAAATTAAGAGAGCTAAAGTGATTATTATTGTATAACTTAGCGGTACCTGGATAAAACCTAAACGACCACCTGTCCCACACACGGAGAAGTCGCGCTGGTGAAGAGAGAGCACATCAAGGGGTATTCCCAATGGGCTCTGGCCCACCTTCTACTGGTGTGGTGCCCAACCTTTTCCAGTACCAACACCAACAGGAGAGACCAATATGGCAGCCGTTCAGCGTGGACACGTTATTTCCAGCTCCTCATTTTGTGTCTTAACATATGGTTTAAGTGCTTTCTGTTTCAGGCAAAGTGTATCAAGTGTTAAAGAAACATTAGCGGATTCCTAGGTGAGACTATTTTTACATTCACTGGGTTATATAGCAGAATACAAGCGTTTTTGTACCTGTTTCCTTTGTTGGCAGAGAGGTCACCATGCCGCTGACAACAAGGAAATAGGGAGGGTGACTAAGTCGTTCCGGTCAACACGTTTGGATCCTGCATTTGACTCGGGAGGGAGCTTGCACCTGAGTGACTTTGGATTGTGATACTGTCCCAACATTTTGAGACTGAATGTGATACAAAATTGACTATTTTGAACTATTTTGTGAAGAAATCATGAATATCTAGGTTTTCCCCTCCCCCTCTGCCATAGACTTACAATAGACAAGCTACTGTACCGACCCGTACTGTGGAATGTGTAGTGTTCCCTTCCGGCGCAGGGATTAGTCATCTGACATTTATTAGCTGCGACGTTGATTGCAGTTCACTCTCTGTGAAGCGATAAATAGTCTTTCATATAGGATTCACCACAGAGCCAAAAAATTCCAAAACCGTGGAGAACAGACGGATTTTACAACACACGAAATCAATATGGCAAAATCGCTGGAACCTCACTAACAAAGGCTCCATTACTAAGAAGTTTATACCGGATGTCGGACAAGTTTATCCACTCTCCCCAGCCTGTTTTTCGCCCGGACTCCAAAACACCTACCTATTGACCGGACATGACTCGTTTAGAAAGAGACATTATGACTTTGGAATCTCAGCTACTCCGAGGTGCTCCTGTGGACAGGAGGAGTCCTGGGAGCACCTGGTATACAAAAGTGTGACCAATACGAGGACCTCAGATGTCAACTATACACCAAGATTCACTCCCTTCTTCGAAACCTGGAAGACTTCGGTCTGCAAGAGGAAGAGACCTACAAAACATTCACACTTTTTGCGCAAAGTCTGTTCACAAGACAACGATCCCAAAAGTTCACAAATTCATGAATAGGACAATATCAATCACGAGACAACAGCCATCCCTCAATGGCCCAGAGTAAGGGAAACACAACCAAGACTGTGACTCAACTTGTTCAGAGACACCACAGAAGAACTCCATCTTGCCCAGTTGGGCACTTGGACTAAAGGACATCCAAGGTTGTCATATGACTCAACATACACTGTTTCTCTCTTTAACGTTGCTTTCTTTTCCTTCCTGTGGGTTTTCCTCCACTCCTTCCCTTCCCCAAATCTCTCCCCTCTGGTGGAGCGCGGGCCTGCTCCACTGCAATCGCGGGGCCATCCTCTCTGTCGGTCCCTTACTTCCCCTCCAGTCTTCCGTCTTCATCCCCCGCCCACTTTTCTGTTGATTTTCACAGCGTTTTCAGCCCCACATGTCCAAATTTAGCCACATCAAAATTTCTTGCCCAACCCATTTAGGAGGAAATATTATTTCAGCGTATAGCCCCTCGCAAGCTTCTAAATTATTCTAACAAACGCTAATAACTAACCGCGACCAGCACTTTTATTTATTTTTTTTTTAGGTTCAAGCCACTGAAATCCCAGGAAAGTAGGTGGGAGGACCCGCCAGAGTACTGTATAGGTAACACCCATATGCGGAGATGGGAGAAATCCCAGGAGCCGTTAGACCCAAATATACCTATACCAACAGCAACTTTTGCAGTGGTGTCCAATCTTTTCCAGTAGCGGGGCCATATTCAAAAAAATTCAAATTTTCTTTAGTGCGTTACATTTCTGATATCTTATTGCATGTAAAATTGAAATTATTCAAAAATTTAATTAAGTACAATACACAATTACATTTAATGAACAAAACATTTAATGAGAATTTTTTGATAATTAACAAAACTTTAAATGCTGTTTTAGTTCACTTTCCGGGCGGGCCGTAGGTTGGACACCCATGTGAATCAACTGTAAGTGCCCCGTTCGAGAATTAGAAAAGTGATTTTCTTTTACCCCATAAAGAATCATCTGTTATTTCGCGGAAGTGCGTTATCCACATTTTTCCGATAGCAAAGAAAGAATACTCGGCTCCTATTTGTTTTACAAAAAAAGCACTGTATACGGACCTGCAACCACACTACGGGAACAGATTATGGTTTCGTGTCCATACGCCTCACTTCCCGTTCCAAAACATCCCACAGGTGTTCAGTTTGATTGAGGTAAGGCAAACGTGGAGACCCATAAAAGTGGTGATATCTTCACTCTGTTCCTCGAACGACTTGTACATAACCCGGTGACACAGAGCATTATCATCTTGCAAGATTCCGTTTCTATCCGAAGAAAAATGCAACATGGCAGAGGGTGCACATGGTCCTCATAAGAACTTCCAGTAGACCACGCCCCGTATTCAGCAACCGTCGCCATCTGCCTGGATAGCGGGTACCGTGAGAAATGGGCCCATGGACTCTTGTTGCACCAGCTATTTCGATTTATCCGACCAGCACACACTCGTTTCCAGTCCTCCAGTGTCCGACCAGCACACTCGTTTCCAGTCCTCCAGTGTCCAACCAGCACTCTGGACCAGAGTGGACCAGATGCAAATTACCACTGCTATAGAGTACGAAGTTGTTTTGAGTTTTTATAAGGCGAGCTATGCGACACAGTCCATTAAGGATGAGGTGGTCATAAACTGTTGTCACTGAGTGTAAGACAAGTCAGTAAATCAATCTTCAAAAATTAGATAAGTCAAAAATTATCAGGAAACCAGGAGCCTCACAAATTCAATCACGATATTTTCTAATCAGCTCTCGTATGTCTTCCACTAAAAATCACATTCATTTTGAATCCCCTCCCCCCCATCCCTTGTCTGTGAAATCTATGATTTAATAGAGCAATTATTAATGAACAAATCGCGCAAATACACGAAATGTACTTTGAGTAATCGCTCAATTTCTTATTCAATCTCCTTGCCTGCGCGGTTCAAATCCGATCTGCTAGCTGTCTTTTTCAAGGTGACTTCCATTGAGGAAATCGCCTTCAAATTGAAACCCATCCAATCCACCCAACGATTCGCACAGCAACTTCCATGGATCGTTGCGATTTTGCCATTTTTTTTGACATATGGGGGAGATACCTCAGCCTCGCCTCGCCACGAATCGACGTATCGGGGTTACAAGTTTGGACCCCCTTATTTAAACTCACTTATTCTTTAAATCTAACATTATGTTCAGTAATATTTTAAGAATTCGACTACAGTAGCCCGAATATGAAAAATTATTGAATATACTTAAAATGTAGGATTCACAGACTTAAGCCAGCATACTTGAACGGAACAGACTATAATAGGGTACTTCTTCGCCCTGTTCAATCACTAACATAAGCAAGATCTCCAGTCCTCCAGTGTCTTGGAGGATTTGCACATCTTTTGCCGCGCGTTTATGATAAACAGGGCGCGTGAACACGTGAATAACTGGTGTATATACCCTTCTTCTTCTTCTCAACGTTTACATTCGACTTCAAGCTAAACATTTGGTTCGCATCTAGCAGTCCTGGTCACCAGCTCCAACAGGATTTACGTCTAGCATTTCTGTCTGCAGTTAACAGAGAAATATTTCGGGATCCTGCAACAATAATGGCCCACCTCACCTCGCCTCTAGTGCAAACTCGATTCTGCTAGACCGCTTACGAATACGTCCTGGTTGCATTTCATTCCGACGTGCCACCCACAACTGAATTTCCTGCAAATCCTATCTCGAATTTAAATGTACATGGCAAAAAAAAATAAAAACCGCACCATTTCTGTCCAACCCAGCACTCACCATTCCGAAGCTGTTTGATCTGTGCGAATCATAGATATGTTAGGCAAGTTGTCTTAAAAACAACTTCTTCTTTTTTTTAAATCCTAACATACGGAAATGGAAATGTCCCTCCATTTCAAATGGCTCTTCAAATCCATCTCAAATTTCTAGAGGGAAGCTCCGTATTTATAGCTACCCATCCATTGAGTTGTAACAATGACAGGATTTATTCCAGCAAAAATGACTGCTGAGTTACGAGCGTTATATTGTTACGTTTATCATTAGAACAAAGGAAACCAACTGTTTATTCTTGACATCATTTCCAGCAGAAGAAATTAGAAACATTTCTTACTGTTAGACCGACATAGTCGCAGTGATTCATTTCTTTCAAGGTAAATACACTGAACAGCCACTTTATTAGGTACCTAGCATTTAGAATCTAAGTATTATAAACGAACATTTACTTTTCAGTATCCAGCAATAGTCAGCCATCACGTTGGCATTCCACCTCCCTTTTACTTCATCTGCATGTCTTCAATGTCTTGGTGAAACTCCTCACCCTGTTCTTCAACAACACTTCCTATATTTCCGAAGTAGTCGATGTGGGAGTGTAAAAAAATGTACCTGGACACTCATGTTGCAGTCCAGAGTTTTGAAGTTGGGCTGCAACATGAGTTTCCCTAAGAAGTTCTCAACTACAGACCTAAAGCTAATCCATGTTCTGTTATTCATAGTTTCCTCAATAATTCATTTTGCGAATTGCAGATCCAACAAAAATATACCTTGTTTTTGCTTCTATTGGGTGATTTATGGGGAATTTAGTACAACGGTTGTTGAGTTCAAGTAGGATCCTTCCTGAGGTAAAGCTTTCACAAACTGTTTCATCAAATCCAATTTGTTTTGCAAGAGTGGAAGGAAAACAGTTTTAGGGTCAACCAGTCTTGGATCCAGGCAACAAACTGCCCCGCTTTGGCCAGACCATGGCATCTCAGTGCTTACTCCTTGTCCGACCGTCCCACTCACACAAAAAGGAAGGCAATTTTGTGTTGCCAGATTGCTGTCCAAATAGCGTGCCTATCACTTCAAAGTGAGCATAGACCAACCAACTATGTTCTTTGTGCTTACTATTTGTCAACAACTTGAAGTTCTGAAAAGTTTCTTTCAAATGCAGAGATTGAGTTACCGGAATTGACCCATATTTATTTCCATTGTGGAGCAACACACGAGACAATTGATGAGTCACTAAATAGTCTCCACCGTGTAGGATTGCTAATTCCTAAATAGCTTATTACGTCATTTATATTACTGCAAAAATCCATAGAATCGTCCTCAGAAAGGAAGGGGACAAGCCCTCGTTCTGTGTGTGTGTGTGTGTGTGTGTGTGTGTGTGTATACCATGAGAAAAACATCTCACTGGAAAATTTTTTTAACTTAATTCTAGAACCAAGGAGCTCTGTAGATTACTTTGGTAAATTGAAATTTCTCACCAGATCATTGAGTTCATGCTTTGAAAACAGTTGCAGGGTGGACTCAATGTTTCCAGGCGTGTACACTTCAGTGTCATCTTCAGAAAATTCACTTTCAGCACTCTCTGTTGCTATATTCTCCAATATAAGTGTAGGGCATGGACTCGACGGGTTATCTCCAGGTGGAACTCGTCTGATGGCAGATGGAACATTAGGATACAAAATGCCTTTCTTACTCTTTGCAAAATAACTTTCTTCATTAACCAAGCAAAAGTGATAAACAATGTGTAGCCCATGTTTATCTTGGTTACCGAGTTTCACTCCAAAATAAGCAGTTCTTCAGCTAGTTCTGGAATTTTATCACTCAACTGCAAGATAGAGCCCAATAAAATTATCGTATTACTTTTAGACGCATTTCTTTGAGGATTCTCATTATTGCCTGTAGCAGCAGCCAGCAAACTGAGAGCCATTATCGAAGAAACGCAGCAGACACTTCAGAAGTCTCGGAGCTCAGCTAAAGAGATGAAATCCGAAGAAATGAACTTCTTCTTAATGACCCTGTCCCAAAAACCAAACCTCGAGCGTTTAATCAGCTGTATTTCTCTTCTCCCAAGACAGCACACTCGACAATAAAATTAAAACGGTCATAAACTATTTCTTCAGGGACGGAGCTCCTGTCCATGCCTGCAAGAAACGCAATAGGAAAACTGCAGGCAAAGCGAATAGAGTTCCCACGATGCCATTAGAGAATATCGATCTACAGATATGACAGCCATATCAAATACCGATCAAACTTACCAATACAATCGTGAATGTGAACACCTGCATGCAGAAACTGTAACTGAAGTCTTTTCCCTTAGATCCCAAAAAGGGAAGCCAACCAACCGGATTACGTCTGCGACTCGCGGAGACATAATAAAGATATGGAGCCGGATGGAACGCATCCCATTTTGACCTTCTGTCAACATAGTGTGCATAGCGTTAGGGCCAGGATTCAATCGGAACCAAGCTATAAGATACTGGGATATCCTCTGAGTGCAAGGGTTGTGCAGCCTGTAGAAGAAGAGCCCAAATCAGGAATCGTGGTAAGCAATAACGATTTAGATGTTGTGGTGATACACAGGTTGTGTAATCAATGTGCCACATGCGTGATGATTGCAACAAAAACATTGCAATTTTATCTTATTTCATTATATTGTCCTCCATGAATGGATTTTAATAGCTCTTTGGATTATCTGGAACATGCACTATTTATGTTGAAGCCTAATCACGTAATAATCACTACTGATGCAAATGCTAAATCAAGTCTATGGCATAGTTCTACAACAGATGGGAGAGGTCGTCTGCTTGAAGAATTTATATTTAATCACAATTTATATGTGATGAATAGATCCAATCAGCCGGCCACATTCTGTGGACATATGGGGCAGTCCAACATTGATGTAACTATAGTAACGTCTGGCCTACGACACTACATCTATGATTGGCGAGTCATCTCTGACTGGACATCTAGTGACCATAGAGTTATCTCCTTTTATGTAAAAACTGTTACAACTTCAGTTAGTCAACATCGAGTGCCTGGGTTGGTTCGGTTCTCACTGAAAACAATTCATTGGTCTGCGTTCGAATCATCAATTCTTATGGACTTCTCTGTGATAAGGCAACGTCACAGGATTCAATTATAAGAGCAGCGTACAAGGCTGGTAAGAAGAAAGTTGCTAGATCGAAATCCTGTCCTTGGTGGACTTCAGAGTTAACAGTATTAAGGCGAACAGTAAACAGGGCTAGAAGACAGTATCAACGCCACAGACATTGGTCCCCCTCCGAGGTTGCAAGGCTGCACGATGAGTATTTGTCCTTAAAAAACAACTACAGTAGGAAGATAGCTGCTCAGAAACGGGCGACATGGACACTTTTTGTGAAAGAATCGGGAAATTCTAACCAGTGGGGTTTACTCTATAAACTGTCACGTGACAAATTCAGGCATGGGGAAGTGTTTAATACTGTAACCACTGATATCAGTGAGACTATTGGTTGGAAGGACTCCGTTGATATAATTTTAAGTAAGTTATTTCCAACTGACGATCCTCAGGAAGATACTGAGTATCGAACTGGCATACGTAGACATAATCGACTCTATGAAGCTAGAGAACATACTGTGGAGTTTACGATGGAAGAACTTACATGAGTTTTGAAGAAGCTTAATCTGGAATTGATTTAGTCGAGAATATATTTATAACGAGGTTCTATAAGTCGTTACCTAATATCCTTTTATTAATGTTTAACAAATGTCTAAGAGAAGGGCTGTTTCCAACGCAGTGGAACATTGCATTATTGAAGTTAGTGAGAAAATCTGGGAAGCCACTAACTGAACCTAAATCATATCGCCCTATCGCTCTTTTGGCAAACCTTGGTAAAATCCTTGAAAGGTTAATGGCATTTCGGGTAACCGACCTGCTAGTGCAGCAGGATATGATATCGCCTCAGCAATATGGGTTCACTCCTGGGAAATCCTGTGAAGATTGTCTAGTGGCATTTCGAACGCATATTGAGAATTCTACATCCAAATATGAATTAGCAATGTACGTGGATTTCGAAGGGGCATTTGATACTGTTTGGTGGGAGGCAGCGATGGCTCACTTAAGAAACGCTGATTGTTCCAAGGAATTATATATGCTTTTCAAGAGTTACTTTTCCAACAGATATGTGCTAGTGAAGTCCAAGCACTTTGAGCTACGAAAACAGGTTGTGAGAGGGTGTCCTCAAGGCTCCGTCTTGGGACCTCTTATTTGGAACCTAGTTTTGCAGAATTGGTTGGTTCGCACATTCCCTAATTGTACGGTGCTGGCATTTGCAGACGATCTCACAATTATAATTGCAGGACAATCTCGCTCACTCTTAGAACAGAGAGCTAGTAGTGTGCTGAGAGACTTAAGTTCTTGGGCTCAAAGCTTTAAGCTTGCTATTAGGCCTTGCAAAACTAATATGATGTTATTTAAAACAGCTTTAGATATAAATCGACCTCCTCAGATCAAGTTGAATGGTGTACAGTTACCTATGGTTCTTGATACCAAATACCTGGGAATTATTGTGGACAGCAAGTTATCATTTCACCAGCACTCATTATATTTAAGCAATAAAATCAGGAAATTTTCTGGTGCTATGATTAGAATTTCAAAGTCTGACTGGGGCCTATCACATAAAACACTGTTTCTGTATTACAAGGCAGTATTCCTTCCTATAACTACGTACGCTGCAGGAGCCTGGTTCCATAGATATAAATAGCTACGTTTCGGGCTAAACTAAATTCCATAACACGCATCATGCTTCTTGGTATTCTAAGAGTGTGCAGAACGGTGTCCACTGCCGCGCTGCAGGTGTTGGCCCGAGCGCTACCCTTGGATCTACATTTGTTGTATCGTGGTTTTTGCTACGTATTAAGAGGGAAATTCCTAAAGAACTTTTTGGTATAGAGATCAATATTCGCTCTGACTGCAGAGGCGAAAAGAAAAGATGTATGAATGAAATAATCAATTTATGGCAGACAAGATGGGATACCGTACCTACTGGAAGAGTGTCCAACTTGTTTATCCCGAACGTTACTTTTCTCAATGATAAAAAAGTTCGTAATTGGTTTACTCCTAGTTTACAGTCGTCATTTTTGTTAACAGAGCAGGGACCAATGAATGAGAAATTATACGCATTAGGACTAAGTAACACGGACCTTTGTTTTTGAGGGGCCAGGGAAGGCTGGGGGCACATACTATATGATTGTCCAATATATGACAATGCCAGGACAGCGATACGTGAAATTCTTGAGAGTATAGCTCCAGGAGAAGAAGCTATATTTTTAAGAGTCTGTAGTAAGTTTCAGATGCTCCAGGTATTTGCTAAAGAAGTGTTTGAACTAAGGAAAAGTATGATTCCAGTGATACGAGGTTGATCAAATCCATCTGGCTGGAGGCACCGAACTGGTTTGATGCTGCCGTTCTTACTAGTTGCACAACTGGAAGATCTACTCTTTTCTTTATCTCTCTCTCTTTCCCCCCCCCTTGGTCCCTTTTCACTTTTTGATATATATATATTTGTGTGTATGTTTGCCTATATATGCTAAAAACCAATTTTCTGTATATATATATATACCAAGTGGTCAGAATTATATATATATGCATATATATATAATTGTTTTTATTTTTTTATTATTATTATTTTTTATTTATTTTTTTTTTTTGTTATCTTAGTTAATTATTTTCATTCTTTTCTTTCTCTTCCTTTCGGGTTTTTTTTTTTTTTTTTTTTTTCCCTCTGGAATGGGCCCCAGAGAAGGAAAAATTTTTTTTTTTTTTTTTTTTTTTTTGTCTCATACTCTGAGACCATAGGTGTTCCCATCTACTGGAACTGGCCCACCTTCCCGTGGTGTGGACGAGTACCCAGAATCATCTGTCCAGGTGACTGATACTTCTGGGTAGCCAAGTGGTCAGACACAACAACAGAACACACACATAATACACACAAACATACACTACTTATTTCTGGCCCTTCTAGAGTGGTACTGTTCTTCACAGAGATACGAGGCGGAGATGAACTGACGTTCTAGGTACCGCCCATTACAAAAACACATGTCCACATGTCATTTCTCACATCTGCGCCATATGTACGTTGTGAAGAAATACAGAACTACTGTAAATGCCAGAAAAGTGTTGTCTGTTGTACATGACATAATGCGTTAGGTTCTGTTGGGTGTCCTGGCATTTGGTCGCAGGGCCCCTAGTGGGACCTCACATTGCCAGCACACACCACTAGGAGATAGCCAGACTGCCCTTTATTCTCTGGCTGGTCTCCGCCAGGGTCGCCTAAGCGTCCATGACGAAGACCAATTTAAAAAAAAAAAAAAGAGAGAGAGAGAGAGAGAAGAGAGAAGGCTTGGGGAACAGGAGGAAGGGAGGTCTTAATGTGAGGAAAAAAGTTAAAGTGGACAGATAGAGAAGGCAGTCCACCCGAGTAAGGAGAAATAGGGGATGGGTAGAGGGATAAAAAGTCACAGGGGCAGGCGCCACTGTGCGAGTGGCAAAGGCCAAGCACTCTCTGCGAGTCAGCTTTTCAAGGAGTGCCAACTATGATGATGCCAGCATAGTATTTTAATCTTCAGTCTTATTCTTTTATCAGTTGGGAAAATGCTATCCGACCCCAGTTTGTGTTTGCACTTGAGGGTCGTTGTTCTGAGCAGCTCTAAGTTCAGCAAACTTTGCCCGTCTGATGGTAAAGACAGCTTGTGAGTAACTCGTTAAGGCTTTCTATGTTGTTTCATTCTGAAGTAGGTATGTTTCATGGTTACGAGGGTTCTGGATTTCAGTAAAAATTTGAGCCTACAATCATCGTAAGCAGGGCACTCATACATGAGATGCCCCCATGACTCCTCTTCGCCACAGTGGCAGAATGGCTTGCTTTCAATTCCCATTGCTGTTAATTTCTGTTGAAAGGGCCCAATGCCCTGTGATCAGGAATGTAACTTGCAGACCAGGTGAAAACCAGGAAGGACACTTTGGGAAAGTCATGTCAATGGATGGGAGGAATCTTCTGGTAATTTCTCCTTTGGGTGTGGTTTCCCATGAATGCTGCCAAAGTCCTTGAAGGTGTTTGAAGATATGTGATCTGCAGCTGTTTTTTTTATTTTTCAGGTTTATTTTGGTTCAATGTGAATGTGAAAATAGCATGCACAGTGTGTGTTAGCCTAATTTCCTTCGTCAGAAATGGGCTATTTTCAGTCGAAATAATGAAATTAAAAGTGTGTCGATTCAAATGTATACGCTTCCAGTTAAAATTATCTTAAATTTTCAAGTGTTTGCTTTGAATGTTTCCTTCGAATGTTTCCGTTACATTGGTAAATGATGAATTATATAATAAACACGGTATCTGTTGATACATCAATAAGGATATGATTGTAACAGCGGTGATTATTACTGCTACTCCCATGGTTTCAGAACTCTTGTTTGCTTTGAGATTCAAAATTACTTATGTTTCTGGAAAATTGTGGCGAGTTTTCCTATTGTAACTCACTGCTGATTTTTCTTATTGTAACATGCACTTCACATATGGTAGTTTAGAATTGTATGAACACATGTGTGGTGTTTTGTCCTCATCAATTATGTTGTTTTTGTGTTAAATCAAGATTTTTGTCTCAAATTACCTTTGCTCATCTTTTGTATGAGTGTGTGCATATGAAAATTCCTCAGTTGTTATGCCGATAGATTCATAAAAGTATAGTTTCTGTTGTCATTGTTAATTTTACAGTGTGGTGTGTGTATTTTCATGTTTCTGCTGCAACAACAGATCCAAAAATTGTTAACATTTTCAACTGTTCAGAGTACTTTCAAAAGTTTTTTTATTATTAAAAATATCATCTTTTTACTGTTTTGCTAGGTAAAAACCAGCAACGTTTTTTGTCTATATGTCGTACTCATGCAAATTTTCAACTTTTGATTGTAAATAAGAAAAAAACGCTTTTTTATTTGAAAAAACCCTATTATTTTTCACTAATTCTAATATGTTCCCTTGATTCGAAATGTGTAATTTCTGAAATTTTGAGTGATGATGGAATTCCAGGAAACACAAAAGATCTAAAATGTGATTATTTCAATGATAACGGTTAATATATTTTTAATCTTACGCGTGTCTTAACAGCATAATCGTTTTGAGGGCGGTTATTAAGAACCTGTGAAATTGTGGCTGGGGTCTGAGTTGAATAAATGTTGAAGCTGCATTATTTAAGATATTTTTACTTAATTTTCTTATATTTCTGTCTCTTGACAGTGTTTTGTGTGTTTCCACCCTGATTTTGTACTGTGATGAATGAATTTCATGTTTTGACAACACAAAAATGTTGTGATGTGTAAGCAAATTTTAATTAAAAATCTCACAAACACATCCCTTGGGTACATGGGGGAAAAAGCCGATCATTTTCTCTCTTTCTGATCATTTTCTCTAATTTTAAAGGGTCCATTAATTACTTGTACACAGTTTCCGTTGTTTTTTCATGTTAATGTGTAAGCTTATTGGATTTCTGAGAAAAAAACCCAAGAACGTTATAATCATTATTAATCCCCTTGAGTTGGTGATGACGCTCTATATATTTTTGAATCATAAGGCTTTAATCTGCTGTGACACCGTGATCCTCTTGTGTGGGTCTCAATCTTAAATAAATGTTGAAAAACATGTTATTAAGATTTTTTACATAATTGTTCTTAGAATTTCCGAGGTTTGACTGTATTTGTTGGAGTTTTACGCTATTTGGGGATGCTTTTTATGATTTGAATGAGCTGTTCAGGTTCAAATTTATCTTATAGTACACGGAAAATGCTTAAAATTAAGAATTTTAAGTTGATTTTTTCACGTTTGTTTTTAAAAGGTTACAAAGTGTTGTTTTAACAACACTTTGTAACCTTTTTAACAACGTTCCCCTTTGGAACGTTGTTAAAATTGTTGTAGTTTTCGGGCTGAGAACGAAATTACATTACTGGTTGTGTGAGCAGTGGCACTACAGTTCAATCAATCAATTTGATCCGAGACTATTAATATTAAGCGATTAAGGACTAATGCGATTAAGAGATTAAGCACTAACGGAAATCAGCGATTAAGGAATAATGGAATAAGCGATGAAGGACCTATGGAATTAGAAGAGTATGAGCTAAATGATTAAGATTAATCGTGTGTATAAAGATTACACCAGAAGGGCTATTTGAAAAACTCGTTATTGTGAATTCATTAATTACAACTGTATTAGAAAACGAAATGTACATCATAATTCCTTATGGATTTAGGTAAT
Organism: Mastigoproctus giganteus; assembly: GCF_048544385.1. NCBI lineage: Eukaryota > Metazoa > Arthropoda > Arachnida > Uropygi > Thelyphonidae > Mastigoproctus > Mastigoproctus giganteus. The sequence goes on along the minus strand of NC_143578.1, from coordinate 18,964,805 downwards.
TAACTATATAATATCGGTTTAAATACACCATAGTTAACCCATAAATTTGAACTACGTATGTAGTGTAAAAGGCATCGTTTTAATTGTATCTAAAATTGTTGGTGCCTTTACAACGCGATAGCCTATTGTCACAAAGGAGAAATCAACGGAAGAGGGGAGCACCAGTAGAACACCAATCATCAAAAAAAAAAAAAAACAAATTGTTGAAACTATGAGGTTTGAGGGGGAACCTCTTCGGAACGAGCTTTTATGGAATTTGGAAACTCTTATACCGGTTCTACTTAAATTCCTAGAGGGTTACAGCCACAACTAGACGCTTTCATATTAGCATATTTCACGACGTCCACTTCTTCGGTAAGCAGAATGTTTATCAAATCGAAAAAGCAAATTATGATATTAGGCGGCCCACCTATACCTATTATTTCTAATATATACCCATATACATGTATGTATTTTGTCTGTAAATTGCGCATGGTCGATTTGCCTGTTTTGCTGGACGAAAAAAAACCCGAGTTGCTGTCTACGCGGCGACCTACAAACTGAACTCAGCCACGGAGTGAAAATGGCCCATTAAAGTTTTTCGCGTCACCGACGGGATTCGATACCTGGCCTTTTCCACAGGGTGTGGGAAGGACAGAAAATCCGTTTGAACATAGTTTATCTTTCCCTATGTTCGACTTAATAATTTCCATATTAAATGGAATAAAATTAAAAAGGATGGAGTATCTTAGAATGTCATGTAGTTTGCTGTGTTTATTCCTCTGATCCTATGAAAAGCATATTGACTAGCTGGAATTCTCGGTATGTTCTGCGACTGATAGGTTTTACAGACACCACTAACATTGTGGAACAGTAATCCCTTTCACCTCTATTCTCGCTTTCTAATTACCTGAAGGCCTGAGGAAAGAACAATGCGTACAAAGTTGTCTCTCGTAATCTGTTCTTTGTATGGAAATTTTCTTCATTCAACGGAAACATTCAAAAGCATTCGCCATAAACAAATGCGTTAAACAGAAGCCCGACTGTAATTAAATAAAAAAAATGAAGTAATTCTAAAATACATAACTATAACTGTTCGGTTGCGACATTAAAATGCTGGGGATGGGCCCCAATCGACGCACCGTAGTCTGGTTATGGATACTCACTAATTGCATTCAGGATTACATTTGTAACATAAATGATCGTCTCAAAAATGGCCCAATGAGGAAAAGAGACCAACAGTATTACAATTAACAAATTTAGAGGAAGAACATGTCGATCACTTCGATTTGTACAACTCATAACAATTTCTTATAAGTTCAATTTGTAGCGTTGAGAAGCAGTCTTTTGTTGTTATGAAATTTAATTAAAAATTTTGTACTTTGACAGAATGGAATTGTTTGATAAAAGGAACCAATTTAATTTTAATATCATTTATCTTAATACATGAAATTCTAATATCTTTTCGCTTTCTACACTTCGTTTTCAGCAATTTTCTCCCTTTCAGTTTTCCAAAAATAATATTTTGATATTACATTCAACTTATATTCATATTAAAATTATCCTTTTATACAGGCCTGCGTTAAAGTTTTTGGCGTCTGAGGTAAAATCTTACCACTGCCCCTATTCACATTTTTCTTAAAATGCATATATATGCATAGCCCATCTAGCAGCGCGTGCGGCAAGGCACCTTATAATTCAAATAGCTGCATGTGATTGCATAATCCCCGTGGGAATACTGAAGAGGGCATAATTTTCTACATACCAATCATGAGTACCAATTATATGTATCACCCATACCATATTTTTACGGATCTACCATTCATAGATATATTTTCTAAGAATATCAGTTAATATAGTAAAGTTAGAAAATAGATTTTCAGTTCATGGAAGATAAATTTAATATGCATACGATGGGCAATTTATATCTGAAGTGGGGGAAACAAATATATTATGATACAGTCTTCATTTTTCGTGTCCCTAGGAAAAATAATAAAGCGTACCCTGAACCCCAGATGATACATAATATCCCTCAGTGGAAACAGGAAGTGTACCCTGAACCTAGACTACTTTAATAATCTAACGTCACATAGCGATCGATGCCACGAATCAAAGACCATTGGATAGTGTAATATCCAATGAACTTCATTGTCCTTTCATCCAATGAAGACCCTCCTTTTCTAATGAAATGCCATATGGTACGCATATAAATTGGTCAGTAACTCAGAAATCACTTTGCTTTAACTTTAAACAGATCGATGATGTCTTCAGATCATTGGAATAGAACGGGTAAGTCAGTATATCTATATTCCATGGTTTTCAATAATTCTTTGATATTTTAGCTATATGGATTTTTATTTTTCATTAAAATTAATAATTCCGGAAAAGAAATTTTGCATTTCCTGAACCACTTGTATTTATTAAACTTGGAAAGAAGAGAAGGAAATCGGCCATTCATTAATTTATATTTTCTTTACAGATAACGCTAACGTTGTACTGGCTGTGTTTTATCGAAAAGGAGCTGTTCAATATACCAGGGACGGCGAAGTAAATACATCCTTCAAGAATGCTTATTTGAAAATTTCACTTAATAAATGTCATCCCAATCTTATGGGCTTGTTCTTACAATTAGGTAAGAATACACTTCCGCTTAATGGAATATTTGAGGTAAGGATATTGCATTTTATAAATCTCTTACTAAATTCTAATATCAAACTCACTTTGGGTAGCGTGTTTTCCTTTTATTGTCCCCGAAATATTGAGTATTATCAACAGTTTGTGTGATCTCGAAGAAACTAATAATACTATTAAACTATTAAACTAATGTAACGGTAAATTTCGCATGGTCTAATAATTTTCCGAAAAGTCTCTTAAAAATGAAGAGCAATTTTGAACATTATAATAAAATATCTATTGTATAGATCAAATCTCACACTGGATATTGTGATTCATTATTTGCACAAATAATGAATATAAATTATATCAGTTATTTGTGCAATTTTTTTCCGAAATAAATTATTGAATACTTAAATCGATTATTACATTTAAGAGTTAAATTCATTTCTGAAAATTTTAATTAATTTTAAGAAAAATAACGTTTTACAGGGCAATGGCCGGAATTCAAGAGGCAATTTATTCAAATTCGTGATAACCACTCAGGAAAAGAAACTTCGACTGAAAGCAGGAACCATCCTTAAGCTCTTCGGACAAGAAGAAGAAGAAGAAAGGAAGATTTGAAATCAAAAGAAAGGGATCTGTGCTATAATTATCGATGTCTACTTTGGAAGTCCTCTGTGTACACTTTAGCGCAAGTCCTGATAATGAAATGGATGCAGACAGCAAACAAAATGACAATAAAATCAGTGTGAATGCAGTTCCCTTGTATATACCAATACCTCCAAATGCAGATGAAATGGACGCAGACAGCAAACAAAATGACAATGAAATCAGTGTGAATGCAGTTCCCTTGTATATACCAATACCTCCAAATGCAGATGAAATGGATCCAGACAGCAAACAAAATGACAATGAAATCAGTGTGAATGCAGTTCCCTTGTATATACCAATACCTCCACAAATTCTTGTCCTTGTGATAATCAGTAATTGAAGATTTCCCCTGAATGTGAGATCATCGTCACAGAAATATTAATTTTCCTTTAGGAATCCAGTCACTTTACTATCTGCTTCCAGGAGTACTATGAAAATAAGCTCGTGGATGCAGAGAGGTTTCTCCTGGATAATCAAAGAGAATACTCCTCTGATATGGTTGGTACCTTGTCGTGGTTCAGAGGCTTTTCACTAAAATCAACCGCCATCTGCATTAAAATATATTAGCAATTGCTGTGATACTTGTTATTGAAAGATCTCGTGAGAGAATTTTTTCTAACATTCTTTCACGATTAAACATTTTCTGATAAAATTCAAATGTTTTTTCTATGTTATTATAGAAATATAAGAAGTACGATTCAGTCATTCCGGTGTATTTGGTCAAAGAAGTAAAAGTGTTTTTGTCGGTTAATTATCAGAAATTTTTAAGCTATTCTTATTGGGAAACTTCAAAGTTATTTTTATGTGATATTCTCCACGATTGTGTTTTGAAGTTAAATAAGAAGCATTTACATTTTAGATGAGCTAGTGAGATGAACATCAAAAGTGTCAACCTTTATTATTCATTTTCAGCTACATGATTTCATCTACCAGAGGGTACCAATTTCTGAATAGTCTCCGCTTAAGTTGCTTTTATCTTACGTTATTGGTTATTTATTATTATTATTTTTTGCGTAAATATTTTTACAATTTCAGAAGCGCAGTTTGAAAACAATATATTTCATTAGAGAAAATGCGAAACAAGTCTGCGCTACGTTTAATTAGTTTTTAATAGTCTTAGGAACTACGTAACCTTTTTAAATATTTATTAAATAAATTTTGCCTTCACTTTGTTTCAACCCTATTTTTCTTGACTGGGCTAATGATACGATTCAATAGAGAATGAAGAAACCACCGATTGTTAAATTCTTGTATTGACTACGATTTTTGTTTTCTTGTAAAAAAACGTGAAAACGTATTTAATTCGTGGAGTGTAATTAGTGCTGAATATTATAGAAATTTGTTATCAAAAGAAATGCCATTTCAGTAGCAAAGTGGAATCTAATTGCGTCCTCCCACATTGGGTGGAAAAGGCCCGGGTTCTAATTCCGTCGATGATTTGGCTAGATGAAATAATTCTGGCTGACCGTAATAAACAACGGAAAGCAACACGTAATTAGGTACATGGAACACAGTTGGAAAAATAAAGCAGTGGTTTTCGCCATAATGTTGTGCAAGGAAGCCTTATGATTTTGTGGGCTATCGAATAGTAATAAAATTTTGAAATCTAGATTCTTCCACAAGTATAAGTTCAATAGCCCGAGAATGTTTCAACAAAATTAGATACAGGGATTTCTCAATTATTTTTTCACTAGCGAGTCAACAGCCGTGATTGAAGAAGAATGGAAACGTTCAAAAATTACATCCAACATAATAACGATGTTTTCCCCGGACAAACAGAGACAGAAGGTATGCGTTCGTGGGCCTGTTTAGTGTTATATACTTCTAATTGAGAAAACCTAATGAGATGTGATATAATTTTAACAAGGAATGTAGAATGATTGGCAAAGGAGGAATGTCATGGAAAAAAACAAATAAATAACTGCAAATCGTTAGTTCTTGAGCAAAAAAAAGAACAAAAAAAATCGAAATTAATCAATTCTGCTCTAAAACGAAATCAAGTGGACAAAAACAGAAGAAACATACAAGTGTGGTTATTAATAGGTGAAAAGTTTGGAAACTCCATTTAGAATTTTCTCCAAAATTGGTACCACGAGAATCCATTAACAACGCTTCAATAAAGATCTGGCTAAATGCATCAATAATAATTGGTCGCAGCTTTTGTGTAGGACAAGCATCGTTTAAGAAAATGGGAAATTCAGACTGGCAATTTAGTATTGAAATAATAATGGCATCCAAGGTATAAGGAAATTAGTAGAAGAAGCAAAGCATGTATTACATAACTCAAGATCAACTAAAATTTTATGCCAGGAATATGTGATGAAGGTGACCGCCTTTTAGCAAACGTTTTAAGGGCAGTAACACACTGTACAAATTGCCTGTAAAATCTGATGCTTTCATTTATTTAAATGTCTCTTTTGTTTCCCCATTATTTCTAATATATATACATATATGTATTTTGTCTGTAAATTGCGTAAGGTGTTTTGCTGGACGAAAAAATCCCAGTTTATGGAGTTGCTGTCTACGCCGGAGACCGACAAACTTAGCCACGGAGTGCAAATGGCCCATTAAAGTTCCTCGCGTTCCCGACGGGATTCAAATCCGGGCCTTTTTCACACGGTGTGGGGAGGACAGTGACGATACCACTGTGCTACACGTGCAGACTAGCAGGATGGTTATGTTCACAAGTGTTGGAATAGGATCCAGTTTTAATTTTGAAGTCTTCAAACTTCCTCTACACTTAAGGGAACATATTTCGAGCAACGGCAACGAATGTGTTTTGCAAATCTTAGCAACTACATAAGAAAATCCGATTGAACATTGCTTATCTTCCCCTATGTTCGACTTAATAATTTCCATATGAAATGGAATAAAGTTAAACAGATTGGAGTAACATAAATATCTTAGAATGTCATGTAGTTTGCTGTATTTAATCCTCTGATTGCTATGAAGATCATATTGTCTAGCTGGAATTCTCGGTATGCGACTGATAGGTTTTACAGACACCACTAAAATTGTGGAAGAGTAATCCCATTCACCCTCTATTCTCACTTTCTAATTACCTAAAGGCCAGGGATAAGAACAATGTGTACAAATTTGTCTCTCGTAATATGTTCTTTGAATGGAAATTTTCTTCATTCAACGGAAAGATTCGCTACAAACAAAGTCGCTAAACAGAAGGCTGACTTTAATTAAAGAAAAAAATGTAGTAATTCTAAAATACATAACTATAACTGGTCGGTCGCGCCATTAAAATGCTGGGTATGGGCCCCAATCGACCCACCGTAGTCTGGCTCTGGATACTCAATAATTGCATTCAGGATTACATTTGTAACATAAATGATCATCTCAAAAATGGCCCAACGAGGAAAAGAGACAAACAGTATTACAATTAACAAATTTAGAGGAAGAACAAGTCGATCACTTCAATTTGTACAACTCATAATAGTTTCGTATAAGTTCAATTTGTAGAGTGGAGAAGGAATTTTTTGTTGTTATTAAATTTAATTAAAATTTTTGTCCTTTGACAGAAGAAATCCTTATTCAAAATTAAATTTACAGTATTTAAACTACCCCCATCTACTGTAGCATTTTGAAGATTGATCACGTGCTGGCTGAAGGCAAATTTTCTCACATCTAATCTGAAACCATCCTTTCTTAATCTGGATATATGCCTCCTCATGTGTAATGTATGAGCAAGAGGAAGATTCCATGTGCATTGAGCTTACTCAATCCATTCATGGCTTATATACATTCACTGGTTATAAATCAGTAAACTGAGTTTCTATGCCTACCTATAGTTAAGAAGAAAAAGGGGAAAGAGGAAACTGTAATGGAGTAAAAAAATTGATTATTAAAAAGACGTGTAGAAGCAGAAAATTATTCCATAAAAATAGTCTCAACGCTGTGCTTGCGACACGATTAAGCTAATTAAATGAGAGATGAAATAGTAATAAAATTAAATAAATTAATCTGCGCACACAAAGTCGAATTTGAAGGAAGCATAGGTTGGACAATTAGAGCTCACTTTGTAAGCAAAAATTAGATACATAAAGAGAAAAATAAAAAAAACAAAAACAAAAGGAGCCTCATTCTGATACTATGGAATTGTTTGATAAAAGAAACCAATTTAATTTTAATATCAGTTATCTTAATACATGGAATTCTAATATTTCCATTAAAGGGCACAATAATATTATTTGTACACAGATCGTCAAACGAGCCAACGTAAGAAGTAATAAAAATTATTAAAAACTGCATACACCACTTCTGCATAAAATTCATAAAAAATAGTATCCCTATTAACTTTAGTATTAAAATATTTCTCGATATATCACACAAAAATTTGGACGTAATACATTTCAATTTGGTATCGGTACAGTTGTCCTTTTTATGGTGGTAATTCCACATTTTTTTTCCATTTCTGTTTGTTATGCTTGCTATTCCCATACATAATTTAATTATTTAGTTTTTCTTTATAGCTTCATTCCTTTTAATTAGTATTTTAATTCAGCCTTTAATTTCTTATAATTCAAATAGCGTTTAGGTTTATTCACATTCTTTTCTTATCAACTACTTTCAATATTTCTCTTTCTTTCTATCCATTACCAGTTTTGGCACCTTGTATATTCTTCACATATTCCATCTGTTTTTGTTTTATATGATGCAAAACTATTCGCTGCTGCTGCTGCTTAGAGCACTTAGGTACATTTGCCCATATAACCTTTATAATTTAATTAAGCAATATCCCCATATTGAAAAAAATCGTTGAACCTCATTAAGCCCATACTTGCGAGCGTGCGATGCATTAGTCATGCTTCAGTGGGCTGTTTTCACTCCGTGGCTGAGTTAATCGTCATCAGGCGTGGATAACAAGGTTTTTTAAAATACTTTTGGTTCAGCGTTTTGCCAGAACCAACCGCCAATCACTTTTGAAACGCATTTCAGGATCTGTTTCTTTATTCCTCTCCTAAGCTTAAGCTAATCTGCCATTGCCAGTGATACAGTCTCTTTTTTCCCTTGAAGTACAGAAATATTAGCGGCAGAGATGTTTTCCCTTGCCGGTTATTTCTTAACCATCTCAGCATTTACCTTCACAGTAACACTCTTTTCTTACAGTTTTTAAGGAACAATTCGAGGACGGTGGTATTTATTTTTTCTCCAACTTATCCTATTGACCATTACCCGAATATAGAGCCATTAAGTCTACAAGTAAAGGGGTTGGTCTCCCACTGTTACTCCTCAATCTATCCGTTTTCCTCGGATCGGCTCCTATTGAGAGTTAGCGCTCTACATCAAATGAACATTTGCAGGGAGTTTTTAGATGCTAAAGCTCTTTGCCTAACCTTGTCTGCTTTGTATAATTAATTCCAAAGAAAATTATTTTTATTAGACTTGTAAGATTGATATCTTACAGAGCCAAACCATAATGTTTAAGTTCATGAGTGTGTCTATACAAGATACGAGTCATGATATAAGCAAGAATAAATCTGCAGTCGTTTGCTGTAGGATGGAGATCTCCTCAACAAATGTGAGGGAAAGTTTGAATGAAAAGGACCAAAATCTGTTGTTGTTGAAATAGGGGTTTAGGAGCATCAGCGATTAAGGCCTGCAAACAAGCCGAGTTTCTAGAAAAAAAAACGTTATCCTTGCCTGAGACCGACTAATTCAGCCACGTTGTGAAAAAGACCCATATGAATTCCTCGCATCATCGACAGTACTCGATATCCGGTCTTTTCAGCCCGGTGTGAGAAAGACGGCGATTTAACATATGTGCTACCCACGAAGGCACACAATCATCTGCTACCCTGTTCTAATGCGAGTTGGCAGATCCACCGAATTTAGCAGTCAGCGACTTCAAACTGGGTCTACTCAAAGACCTTGTATTACTGGACTCCCGCTCTTGACAACGTTAATTTATGTCAATTTCAAAGAAAATTTGAAGATTTGGTGAAACCATAAGATGGACAGTTGCTGCACTACGAAGGATGAAATAATGTACGATGCGATGGAATTGGGTTCCTGATCAACACAAGACCAACCGATTCAATCATAAAAGTAGAAAGCATTACCGAAAGAGTTGTTTGCTGTTGATTGAACTAAAGAATAGCTATTCTCTTGAAATTATTCAAGTTTGCCCTTCTACAAATATCATCATAGTAATGATGAAGTTGAAGAAATTTATGAACACGTATTGCTTTTTCATAAGCAGGAAGACTAAAATTCTCCCACCCAATGCCTTACAGAATCCCTGAAGTTTACACTTATTCCATAAAGCTTTCATCATATTTTCGTTCTTATCGTGCCGGGGCTGAATTGCAGACACAAAACATTTTTTTCCGATGTGACACGAGTTCGTTACAATGTTTAGTCATTCGTAGCCATAATGATCACTTTACATCCATTAGTTCCCTTAAAAACTGATAACCGGTTTGTTATCTGCTCCATGTTCTGCAGCAATACTCTAGTTTGATTTCACCTCTTTATTACGGAATATAAATCCAGTTTGCCTTATAATTCAATAAGAGAGGCCTTTAGAACCAATGTTCCAGCAGGGCATTCTGCATTGAAATATCCATCCCTGGGGTCAGACAATGGAGATCACCACCCAGAATAGAATTATAATTATTAACTTACCATAACTGTAACTGATGGTGCAGAACCAATTAGAATTCCACATTTTATTTCTTCATTTCTCTGGGCCCTTGATAGTTGAGGCATTGTTTGTATGGTCTTCTCATTGCTCAAAACTGTCAAAAAAGGGAGAAGGCAACTGCAATAGGAAGCAGTCAACACAAAAGCAAAGATGAACCAGAACAAGAGAAACATTTGAGGACCTCCGGAATGAAAGTATGAGCCTCTCCCTGAAAGGAGCAATTTTTACTCCTTTAAGGGAAAGGCTCATACTTTCAAATTTTCTTATGGTAAAAAAGGAAAATTTGAAAGCAAAAAACTGTCGAATGAGTCCCTCATCAATTTATCATAACTCAGTTATAAATAAATCAAGGGAGGAAGTTTTTTCATTTATGCCGATCAAGAAAGGCTCAACACACTGTTTCCGAATTTATAATGTTTATAGAAGAGTCCAATACAATTATTTCTTTCGTTGTGCACGTGATAAGCGTCATGGCCACTTTTTTCACAAAGTGCTCATTACAGTTGGAACTTTTGTTCAATATAATTTGAATCTAATTGCAATACTTTGTCCACCTCACACAAATAAATAATTAAATATTTCTTTTGTTCGAGTGTGTTTTTTTAATTTTTCTTTTACCGAAGAAAATTTTGATTTCAGCCTAACCATGATTTCTACTGAAGGTACTATTTTTGTTCCGAGATTAATCGGTAAATCATATTTTAATGATCGAAGACAATCCAGATTAGATTTTATTCTTATAAAACATAGTGACAGAAGACGTCTATCTCCATTTATCCATAATGAAGATTTTGCAAACAACGAGCAAGGCAAGTTCCCAAATGATTGCAGAAAGAAGAATATTTGCTCGTTACAGCAGAGTATTCAGAAAATGGATGCATGTACGATTTCTTCAAATTGGACTGAAAGTTGGAATGGTCACCGTAAACCTCAGACTTTCCTCCTCTAGACTTTTACCTGAGTAACCCTTTAAAAGTTATTATAGAAACCAAAAAAATTAACAAATATGTGTGTTCGATGTTAAGATGCTCAAATATGTTTAATGGTGCCCGCGCACATTTAACATATTTTTTTACAGTCGGCTTCTGTTCGAAAACGGAATATCCTCTTGGTTAAATTTTTGGAAAACCATATTTAAACCAAATAACTATTATGAATATCAGGAAATACTGCATACCTTTTAAAGGGAGTGTTCCAAACAGCATCCAGAGAACATCGCCTAAATGTATTTTTACACTGTTCAAAAACATGGGTGAGATTTTCATGAGAAAATATGCAACGAAACTACAAAAGACCAGCGAGGATAGGAGTAAGATTCATACCTGCAAATCCCGAATGGTTACATATTATAGTCTCCGAATAATAAATAACAGGGTACTTTAATAAATGCTAATCAATCTAAAAAATAACCTTTCCATGTTTCTATAATAATTCAAATGCACTCCGGGTTAACAGAGTAATACATTGACAGAATAATTAAAAAACAAAACGAATTAAATCATTTCTTATGCGAGAAAAAATTCTATAATTTAAATATAATCAGGAAATCATCGGATCACTTCTAATATATAGTGTATATATAGAATATTTATATATACAGTATATTATTAGTAACTAATTACTATTATAAGGAAAATACTAGCCATAAAAAAATAAAAGGAATAAATCCAAACTAAGTTCTCCTAAATTCCATAAATCTCCTAAAGGATTTAGATTCATTACTTCTTGTAGGAATAGTTATTCCAGCTTCCACATAAAAACTAGAATCTTACTAAACATTATATTAAGCAATATAAGTACGACTAGAATAATTCTCAATAATAATCCAATATTAGAATATTGAAATACTAATAACAATACAATAGAACATATAAATATTTTCTACTTTAAAAATCTATTTACCAGTATTTCACACAACAGTTAAGAGCAGTGTTTAATAATTATTACAAAGAATATAAAAATATATTTCCTTGCCAACAGAATTACTGGGAAGGGCCAATAAATTTATGTATATTCAACAGTTACATTTTTAACGGAAGTAGTACATACAAACAACATATAGGTATGGCAATGGGAGGTTGTAGTTGTTGCCTTGCAGCCAACCTCTATCTGCATAATTTTGAACAAAACTTTAATACTAACTGAATACTTTACAAATATATCGATAATTTAATAGTGATAAATAAACCTAACTTTCTTACAGAAGCCATTAACTATTACCCTCCAGACTTAGAGTGTACTAATAAAAATAGTACAAAAAAGCTTCATAGATGATAATACATTGTATACTAAGGTATACCATAAACGTAAAGAATTTGGATTTAAAACAATAAAACTTACATACTGGTATTCTAAAATCTCTAAACGAATACACAAAAATATCATAGTTTCTGTTCATTAGACTGAGCAAAATATGTAACAATGACTATAATATAATAGATACGCTTATTGAATTTAGATCTAAGTTGATTGATAACGGATATCCAGATTATTTTATAGCTATAAACCTTTTAAACATTTGCTTTTCATTTTTTAATTAGCTATAAACCTTCATAAAGCCGTTTTGATAGCTATTAAAAATGGCATAATAATATAAACCCATATTACTTTATAGCAAAAGTATTTTCTACATAAACAACACAAACTACTTAATTTTTATACAGTATATTGAAAACAAAAATCTGATTGTGTTTGTTGAAGAGTTGGAGGCAGTTGCCTAAATACAAAGGGTACTAGGAAAGTTTTGCAATATGACGCAACAATGAATCACAGGAAGCTGCTTGTTGCTGCATGTTGAGACATGCTCATACGTGCATAGTAGCCGCCGCGCCAAGTCGATGGGCTCAGTTATTCATTAGTAGTGAGAGTGCAAAGTGCTTGCGATGGCATCGTGGTCACGAAATGAGATAAGGACAGTTTTGCGGTATAATTTCGTGCGTGGTTTAACCATAGACCAGTGCTTAGAAGAAATGACTCTTGCACTAGATGATGATTGTCCACATCGTACAACGATATTCAGGTGGTATAGAGAATTCCAAAGGGGAAATTTCACTGTGGAGGATTCTGAGAGGCCGGGAAGGCCACGAACGTCAGTTACGGAGGAAAACGTTACTGCTGTGAGGAAAATGCTTGACGAAAACAGGCGAGTGACCTACCAACAGATAGAGGATACTTTGGGCCTAAATGCACCAGCAATTCGTTCGATTCTGCAAGATCATTTGCACGTGAAGAAACTTTGTTCTCTCTGGGTGCCGCATCAACTGACTGAAGAGCAGATGACACGACGTGTGACTTGGTGCCGGGAGATGTTAAAAAAGTTTGATAAGGGACAATCTCGGTATGTGAACAACATCGTGACAGGTGACGAGACTTGGCTGTACTATTACGATCTGCCAACCAAGGCTCAAAACAAAGTTTGGGTCTTTGATGATGACGACACACCCGTAATTGTCAGAAAATCCCAATCTGTAAAGAAGAAAATGATAGCTGTATTTTTCAAATCGCGTGGAATTGTGGAACGTGTCGTTTTGGACACGCAGAAGACAGTCACAGCTAAGTGGTATACTGAACAATGCCTGCCTAAAGTCATTGGATCTATGAAGAATCTGCGGCCAAAGTCAAGAATGGACACCTGGTACCTCCATCACGAAAATGCTCCAGCTCACCGCGCCAAAGCCTGCACCGAATATTTGACCACGACAGGACTGAAACTTCTCGAGCACCCTCCCTACAGTTCAGACCTTGCTCCCTGCGACTTTGCACTGTTCCCGCATGTGAAAATGAAGCTAAAAGGGAGGCAGTTTTCCAGTGATGAGGACCTTCTACGGGCTTGGGACAACGAGTGTGCTTTACTCCCTAGTGAAACTTGGCAGAACTGGTTTAAAGATTGGTTTCGGAGGATGGAGAGGTGTATTGAATGTAGAGGAAATTACTTTGAAAAAATTAAATAAACAAAGCTGTATTGCAAAACTTTCCTAGTACCCTTTGTATATACTGTGAGAAATTAGCATATTTTGCTGCTGGTTGTTAAATAAATGTTCGATTCATGGAAGATAAATTTAAAATGCATACGTTAGGCAATATATATCAGAATGGGTGGAAAGTAAACGAAGCTATATGATAATCTTTGTTTGTTGCATCTGTAGGGAAAATAATAAAGTGTACCCTGAACCCCAGATTATAAATGATGTCCGTCAGTGGAAACAGGAAGTGTACTCTAAACCTCATACTACTTTACTAATCTGACGTCATATACAGATTGATGCCAGGAATCAAAGTCCATTGGATAATGCAATATCCAATGAACTGGTACGTTCTTTTCGATTGAAACCTATATAAACTGGTCAGTTGAAACTCAAAAATCACTTTGCTTTAATTTCACTTTGATCAGATCGATGATGTCTTCAGATCTTTTGGATACAATGGGTAAGTCAATATGTCTATATTCCATGATTTTCAATAATTCATTACTATTTTAAATTAATGAATTTTATTTAAAGGAAACAGGCCAATAATTTATATTTTCTTTACAGATAACGCTAACTTTGTAGCGGCTATGTTTTATCGGAAAGGAGCTGTTCAAAATGCCATGGGCGGACAAGTAAATACATCCTTCAAGATCGGTTATTTGAAAATATCACTTGATAAATATCATTCGAAATTTATTCTTAGGATTAGTATACCCTTTTGCTGGATGGAGCCTTTCGGGTAAGGATATTATATTATATAAATCGCTTACTACACTCTAATATCAACATCACTTTCGGAAGCATGTTTTGCTTTTATTGTCCCCGAAATATTAAGTATTATCAACAGTTTGTGTGAACATTTGATTACGAGGAAAGTTGAGTAGGCAAGTGTTTCATCAAACTATTAAATTAATGTAACGTTTATTTTCGCATGGTTCTGAAAAATTGGATTGAATTAGGGAAATCATTTATTATCTAATAATTTTCATAAAAGACACTTTAAATGATGAACATTTTAGAATATTATATATGTTATCTTCTGTATAGATAAAATTCTCACACTGAGTAGTTTCATTATATTCTTTTGTCGTGCACATTTTTTCAAAATTAGTTTTCGAAAACGGTCCGCACATCTATTCAACAACTGTCTTTCCTCAATAAAATTCATTATTATATTTAAGAGTGAAATACATTTCTGAATATTATTAATTTTAAAAATTTAACGTTTTATAGGGTAATGGATAGCAATTCAAGAGGCAGAGTATTCCCATTCGTGATAATCATTCAGACATTGTAATTCCACTGAAATCACCAACAAGACCATTCCTTTGAAGTCCTTTGGGTATCCCAGTGTAGACTTCAGCACAACTCCTGATGATGAAATGGATGCAGACAGCAAACAAAATGACAAAGAATGCAGTTCCCGTGTATATACCAATACCTCCAAAAGCTTTCCTAAAATTCTTTTCCTTGTGATAATCAGTAATTGAACCTGAATGCGTGATCATCGTCACAGAAATATTGATATCTGCTACATTAATTTTCTTTTAGCCGTCCAGTCGCTTTACTCTCTGCCTTCCAGGAGTACTACGGAATATATGCTCGTGGATGCAGAGAGGTTTCTCCTGGAAAACCAAAGAGAATAGTCCTCTGATATGGTTGGTACCTTGTCGTGGTTCAGAGGCTTTTAACTAAAACCAACCGCCATCTTCCTTCAAATATATCGGCAATTGCTGTATTACTTGTTATAGTTTCTTCCAAAATTCTTTCCCAAGTACACATCTTCATAAACAACGGTAACGTTTTCTAGAAATCAACGGCTTTCTGGTTAAAAGTAAACTTAATACAATCTAATCTAAACTTGAACACCTGTAATTTGAAATTATGACTGCTATCTCTAGAATTCTTTATAACATAGTGACAGTGTGTTTTTTGTCTGGCAACACTCGCGGTTTTTCTAACTGTGCCTTGTTACACGGTATCAGGGCAGGGTGTTTATTTTGTGAGGGTTGTTGTACTTCAGAACACTTAGCCTGGGGAAGGCCACCAACACTCCCAGTTTCTATCACTGTCTCCGGGAAGCTGGTCTGGACTGTAGGAGAAAATAGGTGTGGAGGGGCGAACCTTGGGTAACCTAGTCCTCCAGGGCGAGACGACAAAAAACAAATTATATGAAAATAAAAAATAATTTTATTTAAACAGAAATTTGGAAGTACAGAGAAGTGGTATGAAAGGGGGGCTGAAGCAAAGGAGCCCGTCTGGTTTGAAACAGGAAGCTGATCGTGATTCAGGGACAGAAGTAAAATAGAATAGAAAGGAAAACAAATAGGGTAGTTGGTTCAGCAACCTGGAAATTAAATTACAAGCTTTACTTGATTGAAATATTGATATAATCCATTTTAAAGATTCTGGTCTGCTTGATGGAGATGTTAACTTATCCAAGAAGTTTCAATTAGGAGGAAGACTTATATTTAACAGAATATAATCCTTGTTTTACAAAAAGATAGTATTAGATTATTTGCTGTGGTAAACTCAAATGACCTACGGAAGTTACCACTAATTGCATTTTTCAATGTCGAAACACATATTGTAATTTTTTTATTTATCATTAATATGAATTAATATTTTTCAGATTGGTTGCTTTAGTATACTGAGGAAAATTTATCGCCAAAACAAAGTAAAAATTACAGACTTCAACCAAAAAAGTGAAACCTACATATTTTGATTCTACAATTAATGAGAAAATAGACTCGTGGGCTCCACATTTTCTCAATCTGTTTTTCTCCAAAATGTTTCAATACAGCTAATATGTGGCATTTGTCTCTGGTTTTCCAAGAAAAACATTTCACTGTCCCAGGAATATGATGGTCACATAAAGGAAGACAAAGAGAAGAAGGAGACTGGATTCTTCGAAGGAAATCAACTGTATCCAACAATTCCTAAGTCCGATAATCTTTTTTTTTTTTTTTTAACTTATTCTGGATATCCTTGGGGCGGTAACAGAAAAAAAAATTCTCATTTTATATTTATTAAGATTATTATAATACTTGAAAACGTTTAAGTATTATAATAATCGTAATATATTTAAATAATCTTTCAAATTTGTAAAAACCCATACAAATTATAATCGTTTGATTATATTTTTGTGATTTTCTACAAAATTTTAATCTGTAATTTTGATATTCAACTGTGATTATTGTAAGTAATGTGATTTTGTGAACAGACTGTGTACTTGAACTACCAAGAAACCTTCCGTCTGATCAACGATCCCCAGTGTGGATTCCGCCAGTTTCGATCCACAGGTGATATTCTGGCTTATGTTACCCGTTTATGAACTAATTCAATGGAAAGGTTCGGTAAAACACAAGAAGTTGCTTTTGACATCTCAAAGGCTTTCGATCGTGTTTGGCATGAAAGTCTTCTAAACAAGCTTCCATCTTATGGTTTGCCAAATGTTTTTATAATTGGATATCCAGTTTTCTCTCTGATCGCTCACAAAGGGTGATGGAAGATGGCTCTCTGTCTTCTAACATCTCCACTAATGGCGGGGTCCCCCAAGGTTCAGTTCTTTCCCCCACTCTTTTCCTCTTGTATATTAATGATCTTCTTTCATTGACTGAAAATCCTATCCATAGTTTTGCCGATGATAGCACTTTGCATTCCACTTTCCATTTTGACAAACCTTGCGCTGCTCAATCAATTCCTTAAATGCCGATCTTCAGGTAATTCTCCAGTGGGGCAAAGACAACTTAGTTGATTTCAATCCTTCTAAAACTCAGTCTTGGCTTATATCTCGTAAAAGGATTCTTCTGCTCCAATGCTTATCTTTAATGACACTGATTTCTAAGAAAAATGATATATCTCTTTTGTGGATTACCCTGACCTCTAAGCTCGGAGCAATATGGCTTTATTTGCTAATGCTTCTAAAAACCAAATAACAACAACATTACAAATACTGCTTCCTCTGCATCTAAAAAACTTGGTTTTCCCTTTCGCTCTCGACGTTACTTTTCTTCCAAACAGCTGCTCACTCCGAATAAATTGCAAATCCGCCCTGCCATGGAATATTGTTCCCACATCTGGGGTGGTGCCCCAAATCCTCTCTCAGGCTTCTAGATTCCATTCAGAAGAGGTCAATTAGGTTAATTATTGATTCATCTCTAACAGAGTCTGTCCACTCTCTGTCCCATAGACGTATTGTTTCTGATACGTGCCTCTTCTATCGATACTTCCATGGGCACTGTTCTTCTGAATTGGCTTCTATAATTCCCGCTCTCTCTTTCAAAACAGTCCGAAGACGTGCCGCCAACATCCATCTACTTTTCATCTTCCTCGTTTATTCATTCAACTGCCGTTTTCTGGAACAACTTTCCTTCATAACGTATTTCCTGAAAATTACAGTCTACAGAAGTTCAAGTCCAATGTCAACAAATATCTTCTTTTGTCTCACCTCCAACCCAAAGACGAGAGGTTCTAATACCTCTCTTGTTTGGTGTTTACATAAAAAAATATACTGTTAGTATTTGTGTTAAAAAGAAATATTTCCTTTTGTTTTCTCACATTCTCTTATTATAATTTTCATTAATATACAGAGTTTTTCGTAACATATACATCTGCTGTTAGTATTAATAAAAATATATATTCTCCATCTACATCTACTGTGGAATTTCAGATGTGGTACCTGAGAGGCGGTACTAGGAAATATTTAATCCTGGTGACTCATGGTTCCCGATTACCTTTTATTCTTTATACCTCTAATAGTGTCTTTGCTTTGTTTTTCACTTGGGACCAACTCTTTCTGGCATTCCGCGAGCGTCTAGCCTTTTTCAGGTTAAAGATTACCAAGAAATAAGCAATTCTAAGAAAAATGATATATCTCTTTTGGGGATTACCCTGACTTCTAATCTCTCTAAGCTCACATTACAAATCATATTAGAAAAGGGAGTCTGATACGACCATCACACTACACTTCAATAAAATGGTCCTTAAAGGTTGTCATGAAAAAAATAAATAACTGCAAATTGTTAGCTCTTGAGCAAAAAATATCGAAATGAATCCATTCTGCTCTAAAACGAAATCAAGTTGACAAACACAGAAGAAATATACAAAGTGTGGTTATTAGTAGGTGAAAAGTGTAAAAACTCCATTTAGAATTTTTTCTAAATATGGTGGTTGCATACCATGAGAATCCATTAACAATGCTTCAATAAAGATCTGGCTAAATGCATCAATAATTGGTTGCAGCTTTTGTGTGGGACAAGCATGGTTTAAGAAAATGGGAAATTTAGAGTGGCAAATCAGTATTAAAATAATAATGACATCCAAGGTATAAGGAAATTAGTAAAAACTGTTTTTTATTTGATTACCGAAGAGTTCAACTAAGAGTGAAACTGCAATAAAATTGGTCGATTATTTAATCCATAATTATTTAGTGAAACAATTCCATTTTCCTTCCTAGTGAATTTGACAGAATAATTTAAATAATTGCACATGCGATATATTTAATTTTTTTTTCTTAGCAAGAAAATACCGATGTTAAAACCTTGTGACTGTTTCATTTGATTATACAATAAAAGGGATATGTTTCCTTCTACCATGTTGTCCGTTTCTGATATTTCCAGTGGGATGGATTTTTTAAGAAGGATTATGCCCGCTGCATGTGTTGATCTAGTGGGTTATTTTGATTGCACGTACGTTAGTGGAGGTTTCAGACGAGGATGCAATGATATACTTCCCACAGGTGTTTTTAATTTCTTAATTAAAATTTCTGTTTTTAAAATTTCTGCTCTTTTTGTCTGCAAGGCTCTGAATGTTCACGATTCTACTCTTGCTGATGAACAAAGAACTAACAACCAATGTGAAGGTGGGAATTTTTCCAATTTATAGTTTCTCCATCAGCATTTGATCCCTTATCCAGATGATGCGATTGTAAGGTGCTGGCATTTGCAGATGATCTGGCAATTATAATTGCAGGACGATGTCGCTCACTCTTAGAACAGAGAGCTAGTAGTGTGCTGAGAGACTTAAGTTCTTAGGCTCAAAGCTTTAAGCTTGCTATTAGGCCTTGCAAAACTAAAATGATGTTATTTAAAACAGCTTTAGATATAAATCGACCTCCTCAGATCAAGTTGAATGGTGTACGGTTACCTATGGTTCTTGATACCAAATACCTGGGAATTATTGTGGACAGTAAGTTATCATTTCACCAGCACTTATTATATTTAAGCAATCAAATCAGGAAATTTTCTGGTGCTCTGATTAGAATTTCAAAGTCTGACTGGGGCCTATCACATAAAACACTGTTTCTGTATTACAAGGCAGTATTCCTTCCTATAACTACGTACGCTGCAGGAGCCCGCTTCCATACAGTTAAAATAGCTACGTTTCGGGCTAAACTAAATTCCATACAACGTATCATGCTTCTTGGTATTCTAAGAGTGTGCAGAACGGTGTCCACTGCCGCGCTGCAGGTGTTGGCCGGAGCGCTACCCTTGGATCTACATTTGTTGTATCGTGGTTTTTGCTACGTATTAAGAGGGAAATTCCTACAGAACTTTTTGGTATAGAGATAAATATTCGCTCTGACTGCAGAGGCGAAAAGAAAAGATGTATGAATGAAATAATCAATTTATGGCAGACAAGATGGGATACCATAACTACTGGGAGAGTGACCAACTTGTTTATCCCGAACGTGACTTTTCTGAATGATAAAAAGGTTCGTAATTGGTTTACACCTAGTTTACTGTCCTCAGTTTTCTTAACAGAGCAGGGATCAATGAATGAGAAATTATATGCGTTAGGACTAAGTAACACGGACCTTTGTTTTTGCGGGGCCAGGGAAGGCTGAGGGCACATACTATATGATTGTCCAATATATGACAATGCCAGGACAGCGATACGTGAAATTCTTCAGAGTATAGCTCCAGGAGAAGAAGCTATAATTTTAAGAGTCTGTAGTAAGTTTCAGATGCTCCAGGTAATTGCTAAAGAAGTGTTTGAACTAAGGAAAAGTATGATTCCATTAATATGAGGTTGATCAAATCCATCTGGCTGGAGGCACCGAACTGTTTTGATGCTGCCCTTCTTACTAGTTGCACAACTGGAAGATCTACTCTTTTCTTGATATCTCTCTCTCTCTCTCTTCCCCCCCCCCTTTGATTTTTCCCTTTTCACTTTTTGATATATATATGTATGCTAAAAACCAATTTTCTGTATATATATATATATATATATATATATATATATATATATATATACTTAGTATATATATGTATATGTATATAATTTTTTTTTTATTTATTCATTTTTTTTTTTTGTTATCTTAGTTAATTATTTTCATTCTTTTCTTTCTCTTCCTTTCGGGGTTTTTTTTTTTTTTTCCCCTCTGGAATGGGCCCCAGAGAAGGAAAATTTTTTTTTTTTTTTTTGTCTCATACTCTGAGACCATAGGTGTTCCCATCTACTGAAACTGGCCCACCTTCCCGTGGTGTGGACGAGTACCCAGAATCATCTGTCCAGGTGTCTGATACTTCTGGGTAGCCAAGCGGTCAGAACAGAACAACAGAACACACACACACACACATAATACAAACAAACCTACGTCACTAACATATCTGGCCCATTTGTAGTGATACTGTTCTTCACAGAGATACGAGGCGGAGTTGAACTGACGTTCTAGGAGCCGCCCCTTACATAAACACATGTCCACATAGTGTTAGGGTCAGGCGCCACCTGTCATTTCTCACATTTTTTTTTTCCTCTGGAGTGGGCCCCAGAGGAATCTGGCCCATCTTTTGCCAACATCAGGTGGGTCCGAGTCTCGAATTGAGACAGTGCGAGCTCCATTGAGACTGGCCCACCTTCCCGTGGTGTGGACGAGTACCCAGAAGCATCTGTCCAGGTGACTGATGATTCTGGGTAGCCAAGTGGTCAGACACAACAACAGAACACACACATAATACACACAAACATACACTACTTATTTCTGGCCCTTCTAGAGTGGTACTGTTCTTCACAGAGATACGAGGCGGAGATGAACTGAGTTCTAGGTGCCGCCCATTAGAAAAACACATGTCCACATGTCATTTCTCACATCTGTGCCATATGTACGTTGTGAAGAAATACAGAACTACTGTAAATGCCAGAAAAGTGTTGTCTGTTGTATATGACATAATGCGTTAGGTTCTGTTGGGTGTCCTGGCATTTGGTCGCAGGGCCCCAAATGAGAGAGAAAGAGAAGAGAGAAGGCCTGGGGAACAGGAGGAAGGGAGGTCTTAATGTGAGGAAAAAAGTTAAAGTGGACAGACAGAGAAAGCAGTCCACCCGAGTAAGGAGAAATAGGGGATGGGTAGAGGGATCAAAAGTCACAGGGGCAGGCGCCACTGTGCGAGTGCCAAAGGCTAAGCACTCTCTGGGAGTCAGCTTTTCAAGGAGTGCCAACTATGATGATGCCAGCATAGTATTTTAATCTTCAGTCTTACTCTTTTATCAGTTGGGAAAATGCTATCCGACCCCAGTTTGTGTTTGCACTTGAGGGTCGTTGTTCTGAGCAGCTCTAAGTTCAGAAAACTTTGCCCGTCTGATGGTAAAGACAGCTTGTGCGTAACTCGTTAAGGCTTTCTATGTTGTTTCATTCTGAAGTAGGTATGTTTCATGGTTACGAGGGTTCTGGATTTCAGTAAAAATTTGAGCCTACAATCATCGTAAGCAGGGCACTCATACATGAGATGTCCCCATGACTCCTCTTCGCCACAGTGGCAGAATGGCTTGCTTTCAATTCCCATTGCTGTTAATTTCTGTTGAAAGGGCCCAATGCCCTGTGATCAGGAATGTAACTTGCAGACCAGGTGAAAACCAGGAAGGACACTTTGGGAAAGTCATGTCAATGGATGGGAGGAATTTTCTGGTAATTTCTCCTTTGGGCGTGGTTTCCCATGAATGCTGCCAAAGTCCTTGAAGGTGTTTGAAGATATGTGATCTGCAGCTGTTTTTTTTTATTTTTCAGGTTTATTTTGGTTCAAAGTGAATGTGAAAATAGCATGCACAGTGTGTGTTAGCCTAATTTCCTTCGTCAGAAATGGGCTATTTTCAGTCGAAATAATGAAATTAAAAGTGTGTCGATTCAAATGTATACGCTTCCAGTTAAAATTATCTTAAATTTTCAAGTGTTTGCTTTGAATGTTTCCTTCGAATGTTTCCGTTACATTGGTAAATGATGAATTATATAATAAACACGGTATCTGTTGATACATCAATAAGGATATGATTGTAACAGCGGTGATTATTACTGCTACTCCCATGGTTTCAGAACTCTTGTTTGCTTTGAGATTCAAAATTACTTATGTTTCTGGAAAATTGTGGTGAGTTTTCCTATTGTAACTCACTGCTGATTTTTCTTATTGTAACATGCACTTCACATATGGTAGTTTAGAATTGTATGAACACATGTGTGGTGTTTTGTCCTCATCAATTATGTTGTTTTTGTGTTAAATCAAGATTTTGTCTCAAATTACCTTTGCTCATCTTTTGTATGAGTGTGTGCATATGAAAATTCATCAGTTGTTATGCCGATAGATTCATAAAAGTATAGTTTCTGTTGTCATTGTTAATTTTACAGTGTGGTGTGTGTATTTTCATGTTTCTGCTGCAACAACAGATCCAAAAATTGTTAACATTTTCAACTGTTCAGAGCACTTTAAAAAGTTTTTTTTATTATTAAAAATATCATCTTTTTACTGTTTTGCTAGGTAAAAACCAGCAAAGTTTTTTGTCTATATGTCGTACACATGCAAATTTTCAACTTTTGATTGTAAATAAGAAAAAAACGCTTTTTTATTTGAAAAAACCCTATTATTTTTCACTAATTCTAATATGTTCCCTTGATTCGAAATGTGTAATTTCTGAAATTTTGAGTGATGATGGAATTCCAGGAAACACAAAAGATCTAAAATGTGATTATTTCAATGATAACGGTTAATATATTTTTAATCTTACGCGTGTCTTAACAGCATAATCGTTTTGAGGGCGGTTATTAAGAACCTGTGAAATTGTGGCTGGGGTCTGAGTTGAATAAATGTTGAAGCTGCATTATTTAAGATATTTTTACTTAATTTTCTTATATTTCTGTCTCTTGACAGTGTTTTGTGTGTTTCCACCCTGATTTTGTACTGTGATGAATGAATTTCATGTTTTGACAACACAAAAATGTTGTGATGTGTAAGCAAATTTTAATTAAAAATCTCACAAACACATCCCTTGGGTACATGGGGGAAAAAGCCGATCATTTTCTCTCTTTCTGATCATTTTCTCTAATTTTAAAGGGTCCATTAATTACTTGTACACAGTTTCCGTTGTTTTTTCATGTTAATGTGTAAGCTTATTGGATTTCTGAGAAAAAAACCCAAGAACGTTATAATCATTATTAATCCCCTTGAGTTGGTGATGACGCTCTATATATTTTTGAATCATAAGGCTTTAATCTGCTGTGACACCGTGATCCTCTTGTGTGGGTCTCAATCTTAAATAAATGTTGAAAAACATGTTATTAAGATTTTTTACATAATTGTTCTTAGAATTTCCGAGGTTTGACTGTATTTGTTGGAGTTTTACGCTATTTGGGGATGCTTTTTATGATTTGAATGAGCTGTTCAGGTTCAAATTTATCTTATAGTACACGGAAAATGCTTAAAATTAAGAATTTTAAGTTGATTTTTTCACGTTTGTTTTTAAAAGGTTACAAAGTGTTGTTTTAACAACACTTTGTAACCTTTTTAACAACGTTCCCCTTTGGAACGTTGTTAAAATTGTTGTAGTTTTCGGGCTGAGAACGAAATTACATTACTGGTTGTGTGAGCAGTGGCACTACAGTTCAATCAATCAATTTGATCCGAGACTATTAATATTAAGCGATTAAGGACTAATGCGATTAAGAGATTAAGCACTAACGGAAATCAGCGATTAAGGAATAATGGAATAAGCGATGAAGGACCTATGGAATTAGAAGAGTATGAGCTAAATGATTAAGATTAATCGTGTGTATAAAGATTACACCAGAAGGGCTATTTGAAAAACTCGTTATTGTGAATTCATTAATTACAACTGTATTAGAAAACGAAATGTACATCATAATTCCTTATGGGTTTAGGTAATTAACTATATAATATCGGTTTAAATACACCATAGTTAACCCATAAATTTGAACTACGTATGTAGTGTAAAAGGCATCGTTTTAGTTGTATCTAAAATTGTTGGTGCCTTTACAACGCGATAGCCTATTGTCACAAAGGAGAAATCAACGGAAGAGGGGAGCACCAGTAGAACACCAATCATCAAAAAAAAAAAAAAACAAATTGTTGAAACTATGAGGTTTGAGGGGGAACCTCTTCGGAACGAGCTTTTATGGAATTTGGAAACTCTTATACCGGTTCTACTTAAATTCCTAGAGGGTTACAGCCACAACTAGACGCTTTCATATTAGCATATTTCACGACGTCCACTTCTTCGGTAAGCAGAATGTTTATCAAATCGAAAAAGCAAATTATGATATTAGGCGGCCCACCTATACCTATTATTTCTAATATATACCCATATACATGTATGTATTTTGTCTGTAAATTGCGCATGGTCGATTTGCCTGTTTTGCTGGACGAAAAAAAACCCGAGTTGCTGTCTACGCGGCGACCTACAAACTGAACTCAGCCACGGAGTGAAAATGGCCCATTAAAGTTTTTCGCGTCACCGACGGGATTCGATACCGGGCCTTTTCCACACGGTGTGGGAAGGACAGAAAATCCGTTTGAACATAGTTTATCTTTCCCTATGTTCGACTTAATAATTTCCATATTAAATGGAATAAAATTAAAAAGGATGGAGTAACAGAAATATATTAGAATGTCATGTAGTTTGCTGTGTTTAATCCTCTGATGCCTATGAAAAGCATATTGACTAGCTGGAATTCTCGGTATGTTCTGCGACTGATAGGTTTTACAGACACCACTAACAATGTGGAACAGTAATCCCTTTCACCTCTATTCTCGCTTTCTAATTACCTGAAGGCCTGAGGAAAGAACAATGCGTACAAAGTTGTCTCTCGTAATCTGTTCTTTGTATGGAAATTTTCTTCATTCAACGGAAACATTCAAAAGCATTCGCCATAAACAAATGCGTTAAACAGAAGCCCGACTGTAATTAAATAAAAAAATGAAGTAATTCTAAAATACATAACTATAACTGTTCGGTTGCGACATTAAAATGCTGGGGATGGGCCCCAATCGACGCACCGTAGTCTGGTTATGGATACTCACTAATTGCATTCAGGATTACATTTGTAACATAAATGATCGTCTCAAAAATGGCCCAATGAGGAAAAGAGACCAACAGTATTACAATTAACAAATTTAGAGGAAGAACATGTCGATCACTTCGATTTGTACAACTCATAACAATTTCTTATAAGTTCATTTTGTAGCGTTGAGAAGCAGTCTTTTGTTGTTATGAAATTTAATTAAAAATTTTGTACTTTGACAGAATGGAATTGTTTGATAAAAGGAACCAATTTAATTTTAATATCATTTATCTTAATACATGAAATTCTAATATCTTTTCGCTTTCTACACTTCGTTTTCAGCAATTTTCTCCCTTTCAGTTTTCCAAAAATAATATTTTGATATTACATTCAACTTATATTCATATTAAAATTATCCTTTTATACAGGCCTGCGTTAAAGTTTTTGGCGTCTGAGGTAAAATCTTACCACTGCCCCTATTCACATTTTTCTTAAAATGCATATATATGCATAGCCCATCTAGCAGCGCGTGCGGCAAGGCACCTTATAATTCAAATAGCTGCATGTGATTGCATAATCCCCGTGGGAATACTGAAGAGGGCATAATTTTCTACATACCAATCATGAGTACCAATTATATGTATCACCCATACCATATTTTTACGGATCTACCATTCATAGATATATTTTCTAAGAATATCAGTTAATATAGTAAAGTTAGAAAATAGATTTTCAGTTCATGGAAGATAAATTTAATATGCATACGATGGGCAATTTATATCTGAAGTGGGGGAAACAAATATATTATGATACAGTCTTCATTTTTCGTGTCCCTAGGAAAAATAATAAAGCGTACCCTGAACCCCAGATGATACATAATATCCCTCAGTGGAAACAGGAAGTGTACCCTGAACCTAGACTACTTTAATAATCTAACGTCACATAGCGATCGATGCCACGAATCAAAGACCATTGGATAGTGTAATATCCAATGAACTTCATTGTCCTTTCATCCAATGAAGACCCTCCTTTTCTAATGAAATGCCATATGGTACGTATATAAATTGGTCAGTAACTCAGAAATCACTTTGCTTTAACTTTAAACAGATCGATGATGTCTTCAGATCATTGGAATAGAACGGGTAAGTCAGTATATCTATATTCCATGGTTTTCAATAATTCTTTGATATTTTAGCTATATGGATTTTTATTTTTCATTAAAATTAATAATTCCGGAAAAGAAATTTTGCATTTCCTGAACCACTTGTATTTATTAAACTTGGAAAGAAGAGAAGGAAATCGGCCATTCATTAATTTATATTTTCTTTACAGATAACGCTAACGTTGTACTGGCTGTGTTTTATCGAAAAGGAGCTGTTCAATATACCAGGGACGGCGAAGTAAATACATCCTTCAAGAATGCTTATTTGAAAATTTCACTTAATAAATGTCATCCCAATCTTATGGGCTTGTTCTTACAATTAGGTAAGAATACACTTCCGCTTAATGGAATATTTGAGGTAAGGATATTGCATTTTATAAATCTCTTACTAAATTCTAATATCAAACTCACTTTGGGTAGCGTGTTTTCCTTTTATTGTCCCCGAAATATTGAGTATTATCAACAGTTTGTGTGATCTCGAAGAAACTAATAATACTATTAAACTAATGTAACGGTAAATTTCGCATGGTCTAATAATTTTCCGAAAAGTCTCTTAAAAATGAAGAGCAATTTTGAACATTATAATAAAATATCTATTGTATAGATCAAATCTCACACTGGATATTGTGATTCATTATTTGCACAAATAATGAATATAAATTATATCAGTTATTTGTGCAATTTTTTTCCGAAATAAATTATTGAATACTTAAATCGATTATTACATTTAAGAGTTAAATTCATTTCTATAAATTTTAATTAATTTTAAGAAAAATAACGTTTTACAGGGCAATGGCCGGAATTCAAGAGGCAATTTATTCAAATTCGTGATAACCACTCAGGAAAAGAAACTTCGACTGAAAGCAGGAACCATCCTTAAGCTCTTCGGACAAGAAGAAGAAGAAGAAAGGAAGATTTGAAATCAAAAGAAAGGGATCTGTGCTATAATTATCGATGTCTACTTTGGAAGTCCTCTGTGTACACTTTAGCGCAAGTCCTGATAATGAAATGGATGCAGACAGCAAACAAAATGACAATAAAATCAGTGTGAATGCAGTTCCCTTGTATATACCAATACCTCCAAATGCAGATGAAATGGACGCAGACAGCAAACAAAATGACAATGAAATCAGTGTGAATGCAGTTCCCTTGTATATACCAATACCTCCAAATGCAGATGAAATGGATCCAGACAGCAAACAAAATGACAATGAAATCAGTGTGAATGCAGTTCCCTTGTATATACCAATACCTCCACAAATTCTTGTCCTTGTGATAATCAGTAATTGAAGATTTCCCCTGAATGTGAGATCATCGTCACAGAAATATTAATTTTCCTTTAGGAATCCAGTCACTTTACTATCTGCTTCCAGGAGTACTATGAAAATAAGCTCGTGGATGCAGAGAGGTTTCTCCTGGATAATCAAAGAGAATACTCCTCTGATATGGTTGGTACCTTGTCGTGGTTCAGAGGCTTTTCACTAAAATCAACCGCCATCTGCATTAAAATATATTAGCAATTGCTGTGATACTTGTTATTGAAAGATCTCGTGAGAGAATTTTTTCTAACATTCTTTCACGATTAAACATTTTCTGATAAAATTCAAATGTTTTTTCTATGTTATTATAGAAATATAAGAAGTACGATTCAGTCATTCCGGTGTATTTGGTCAAAGAAGTAAAAGTGTTTTTGTCGGTTAATTATCAGAAATTTTTAAGCTATTCTTATTGGGAAACTTCAAAGTTATTTTTATGTGATATTCTCCACGATTGTGTTTTGAAGTTAAATAAGAAGCATTTACATTTTAGATGAGCTAGTGAGATGAACATCAAAAGTGTCAACCTTTATTATTCATTTTCAGCTACATGATTTCATCTACCAGAGGGTACCAATTTCTGAATAGTCTCCGCTTAAGTTGCTTTTATCTTACGTTATTGGTTATTTATTATTATTATTTTTTGCGTAAATATTTTTACAATTTCAGAAGCGCAGTTTGAAAACAATATATTTCATTAGAGAAAATGCGAAACAAGTCTGCGCTACGTTTAATTAGTTTTTAATAGTCTTAGGAACTACGTAACCTTTTTAAATATTTATTAAATAAATTTTGCCTTCACTTTGTTTCAACCCTATTTTTCTTGACTGGGCTAATGATACGATTCAATAGAGAATGAAGAAACCACCGATTGTTAAATTCTTGTATTGACTACGATTTTTGTTTTCTTGTAAAAAAACGTGAAAACTTATTTAATTCGTGGAGTGTAATTAGTGCTGAATATTATAGAAATTTGTTATCAAAAGAAACGCCATTTCAGTAGCAAAGTGGAATCTAATTGCGTCCTCCCACATTGGGTGGAAAAGGCCCGGGTTCTAATTCCGTCGATGATTTGGCTAGATGAAATAATTCTGGCTGACCGTAATAAACAACGGAAAGCAACACGTAATTAGGTATATGGAACACAGTTGGAAAAATAAAGCAGTGGTTTTCGCCATAATGTTGTGCAAGGAAGCCATATGATTTTGTGGGCTATCGAATAGTAATAAAATTTTGAAATCTAGATTCTTCCACAAGTATAAGTTCAATAGCCCGAGAATGTTTCAACAAAATTAGATACAGGGATTTCTCAATTATTTTTTCACTAGCGAGTTAACAGCCGTGATTGAAGAAGAATGGAAACGTTCAAAAATTACATCCAACATAATAACGATGTTTTTCCCGGACAAACAGAGACAGAAGTTATGCGTTCGTGGGCCTGTTTAGTGTTATATACTTCTAATTGAGAAAACCTAATGAGATGTGACATAATTTTAACAAGGAATGTAGAATGATTGGCAAAGGAGGAATGTCATGGAAAAAAACAAATAAATAACTGCAAATCGTTAGTTCTTGAGCAAAAAACATCGAAATTAATCCATTCTGCTCTAAAACGAAATCGATTTGACAAACACAGAAGAAACATACAAGTGTGGTTATTAATAGGTGAAAAGTTTGGAAACTCCATTTAGAATTTTCTCCAAAATTGGTACAACGAGAATCCATTAACAACGCTTCAATAAAGATCTGGCTAAATGCATCAATAATAATTGGTCACAGCTTTTGTGTAGGACAAGCATCGTTTAAGAAAATGGGAAATTCAGACTGGAAATTTAGTATTGAAATAATAATGGCATCCAAGGTATAAGGAAATTAGTAGCAGAAGCAACGGATGTATTACATAACTCAAGATCAACTCAAATTTTATGCCAGGAATATGTGATGAAGGTGACCGCCTTTTACCAGACGTTTTAAGAGAAGTAACACACTGTACAAATTGCCTGTAAAATCTGATGCTTTCATTTATTTAAATGTCTCTTTTGTTTCCCCATTATTTCTAATATATATACATATATGTATTTTGTCTGTAAATTGCGTAAGGTGATTTGCCTGTTTTGCTGGACGAAAAAATCCCAGTTTATGGAGTTGCTGTCTACGCCGGAGACCGACAAACTAAGCCACGAAGTGCAAATGGCCCATTAAAGTTCCTCGCGTTCCCGACGGGATTCAAATCCGGGCCTTTTTCACACGGTGTGGGGAGGACAGTGACGATACCACTGTGCTACACGTGCAGACTAGCAGGATGGTTATGTTCACAAGTGTTGGAATAGGATCCAGTTTTAATTTTGAAGTCTTCAAACTTCCTCTACACTTAAGGGAACATATTTCGAGCAACGGCAACGAATGTGTTTTGCAAATCTTAGCAACTACATAAGAAAATCCGTTTGAACATTGCTTATCTTCCCCTATGTTCGACTTAATAATAATTTCCATATTAAATGGAATAAAGTTAAACAGGTTGGAGTAACATAAATATCTTAGAATGTCATGTAGTTTGCTGTGTTTAATCCTCTGATTGCTATGAAGATCATATTGACTAGCTGGTATTCTCGGTATGCGACTGATAGGTTTTACAGACACCACTAAAATTGTGGAACAGTAATCCCATTCACCCTCTATTCTCACTTTCTAATTACCTAAAGGCCAGGGGTAAGAACAATGTGTACAAATTTGTCTCTCGTCATATGTTCTTTGAATGGAAATTTTCTTAATTCAACGGAAAGATTCGCTACACACAAAGTCGCTGACTTTAATTAAAGAAAAAAATGTAGTAATTCTAAAATACATAACTATAACTGGTCGGTCGCGCCATTAAAATGCTGGGTATGGGCCCCAATCGACCCACCGTAGTCTGGCTCTGGATACTCAATAATTGCATTCAGGATTACATTTGTAACATAAATGATCGTCTCAAAAATGGCCCAACGAGGAAAAGAGACAAACAGTATTGCAATTAACAAATTTAGAGGAAGAACAAGTCGATCACTTCAATTTGTACAACTCATAACAGTTTCGTATAAGTTCAATTTGTAGAGTTGAGAAGGAATTTTTTGTTGTTATTAAATTTAATTAAAATTTTTGTCCTTTGACAGAAGAAATCCTTAATCAAAATTAAACTTACAGTATTTAAACTACCCCCATCTACTGTAGCATTTTGAAGATTGATCAAGTGCTGGCTGAAGGCAAATTTTCTCACATCTAATCCGAAACCATCCTTTATTAATCTGGATATATGCCTCCTCATGTGTAATGTATGAGCAAGAGGAAGGTTCCATGTGCATTGAGCTTACTCAATCCATTCATGTCTTATATACATTCACTGGTTATATAAACTGAGTTTCTATGCCTACCTATGGTTAAGAAGAAAAAGGGGAAAGAGGAAACTGTAATGGAGTAAAAAATTGATTATTAAAAAGACGTGTAGAAGCAGAAAATTATTCCATAAAAATAGTCCCAACGCTGTGCCTGCGACACGATTAAGCTAATTAAATGAGAGATGAAATAGTAATAAAATTAAATAAATTAATCTGCGCACACAAAGTCGAATTTGAAGGAAGCATAGGTTGGACAATTAGAGCTAACTTTGTAAACAAAAATTAGATACATAAAGAGAAAAATAAAAAAACAAAAACAAAAGGAGCCTCATTCTGATACTATGGAATTGTTTGATAAAAGAAACCAATTTAATTTTAATATCAGTTATCTTAATACATGGAATTCTAATATTTCCATTAAAGGGCACAAAAATATTATTTGTACACAGATCGTCAAACGAGCCAACGTAAGAAGTAATAAAAATTATTAAAAACTGCATACACCACTTCTGCATAAAATTCATAAAAAATAGTATCCCTATTAACTTTATAAATAAAATATTTCTCGATATATCACACAAAAATTTGGATGTAATACATTTCAATTTGGTATCGGTACAGTTGTCCTTCTTATGGTGGTAATTCCACATTTTTTTCCATTTCTGTTTGTTATACTTGCTATTTCCATACATAATTTAATTATTTAGTTTTTCTTTATAGCTTCATTCCTTTTAATTAGTATTTTAATTGAGCCTTTAATTTCTTATAATTCAAATAGCGTTTAGGTTTTTTCACATTCTTTTCTTATCAACTACTTTTAATATTTCTCTTTCTTTCTATCCATTACCAGTTTTGGCACCTTGTATATTCTTCACATATTCCATCTGTTTTTGTTTTATATAATGCAAAACTATTCGTTGCTGCTGCTGCTGCTTAGAGCACTTAGGTACATTTGGCCAATATAACCCTTATAATTTAATTAAGCAATATCCCCATATTGAAAAAAATCGTTGAACCTCATTAAGCCCATACTTGCGAGCATGCGATGCATTAGTCATGCTTCAGTGGGCTGTTTTCACTCCGTGGCTGAGTTAATCGGCATCAGGCGTGGATAACAAGGTTTTTTAAAATACTTTTGGTTCAGCGTTTTGCCAGAACCAACCGCCAATCACTTTTGAAACGCATTTCAGGATCTGTTTCTTTATTCCTCTCCTAAGCTTAAGCTAACCTGCCATTGCCAGTGATACGGCCTCTTTTCTCCCTTGAAGTACAGAAATTTTACCGGCAGAGATGTTTTCCCTTGCCGGTTATTTCTTAACCATCCTCAGCATTTACCTTCACAGTAACACTTTTCTTACCGTTTTTAAGGAACAATTCGAGGACGGTGGTATTTATTTTTTCTCCAACTTATCCTATTGACCATTACCCGAATATAGAGCCATTAAGTCTACAAGTAAAGGGGTTGGTCTCCCACTGTTACTCCTCAATCTATCCGTTTTCCTCGGATCGGCTCCTATTAAGAGTTAGCGCTCTACATCAAATGAACATCTGCAGGGAGTTTTTAGATGCTCAAGCTCTTTGCCTAACCTTGTCTGCTTTGTATAATTAATTCCAAAGAAAATTATTTTTATTAGACTTGTAAAATTGATATCTTACAGAGCCAAACCATAATGTTTAAGTTCATGAGTGTGTCTATACAAGATACGAGTCATGATATAAGCAATAATAAATCTGCAGTCGTTTGCTGTAGGATGGAGATCTCCTCAACAAATGTGAGGGAAAGTTTGAAGGAAAAGGACCAAAATCTGTTTTTGTTGAAATAGGGGTTTAGGAGCATCAGAGATTAAGGCCTGCAAACAATCCGAGTTTCTAGAAAAAAAAACGTTATCCTTGCCTGAGACTGACTAATTCAGCCACGTTGTGAAAAAGACCCATATGAATTCCTCGCATCATCGACATGACTCGATATCAGGTCTTTTCAGCCCAGTGTGAGAAAGACGGCGATTTAACATATGTGCTACCCACGAAGGCACACAATCATCTGCTACCCTGATCTAATGCGAGTTGGCAGATCCACCGAATTTAGCAGTCAGCGACTTCAAACTGGGTCTACTCAAAGAGCTTGTATTACTGGACTCCCGCTCCTGACAACGTCAATTTATGTCAATTTCAATGAAAATTTGAAGATTTGGTCAAACCATAAGATGGACAATTGCTGCACTACGAAGGATGAAATAATGTACGATGCGATGGAATTGGGTTCCTGATCAACACAAGACCAACCGATTCAATCATAAAAGTAGAAAGCATTACCGAAAGAGATGCTTGCTGTTGATTGAACTAAAGAATAGCTATTCTCTTGAAATTATTCAAGTTTGCCCTTCTACAAATATCATCATAGTAATGATGAAGTTGAAGAAATTTATGAACATGTATTGCTTTTTCATAAGCAGGAAGACTTAAATTCTCCCACCCAATGCCTTACAGAATCTCTGAAGTTTACACTTATTCCATAAAGCTTTCATCATATTTTCGTTCTTATCATGCCGGGGCTGAATTGCAGATACAAAACATTTTTTCCGATGTGACACGAGTTCGTTACAATGCTTAGTCATTCGTAGCCATAATGATCACTTTACATCCATTAGTTCCCTTAAAAACTGATAACCGGTTTGTTATCTGCTCCATGTTCTGCAGAAATACTCTAGTTTGATTTCACCTCTTTGCCTTATAATTCAATAAGAGAGGCCTTTAGAACCAATGTTCCAGCAGGGCATTCTGCATTGAAATATCCATCCCTGGGGTCAGACAATGGAGGTCACTACCCAGAATAGAATTATAATTATTAACTTACCATAACTGTAACTGATGGTGCAGAACCAATTAGAATTCCACATTTTATTTCTTCATTTCTCTGGGCCCTTGATAGTTGAGGCATTGTTTGTATGGTCTTCTCATTGCTCAAAACTGTCAAGAAAGGGAGAAGGCAACTGCAATAGGAAGCAGTCAACAGAAAAGCAAAGATGAACTAGAACAAGAGAAACATTTGAGGACCTCCGGAGTGAAAGTATGAGCCCCTCCCTGAAAGGAGCAATTTTTACTCCTTTAAGGGACAGGCTAATACTTTCAAATTTTCTTATGGTAAAATAGGAAAATTTGAAAGCAAAAAACTGTCGAATGAGTCCCTCACCAATTTACCATAACTCAGTTATAAATAAATCAAGGGAGGAAGTTTTTTCATTTATGCCGATCAAGAAAGACTCAACACACTGTTTCCGAATTTATAATATTTATAGAAGAGTCCAATACAATTATTTCTTTGGTTGTGCACGTGATAAGCGTCATGGCCACTTTTTTCACAAAGTGCTCATTACAGTTGGAACTTTTGTTCAATATAATTTGAATCTAATTGCAATACTTTGTCCACCTCACACAAATAAATAATTAAATATTTCTTTTGTTCGAGTGTGTTTTTTTAATTTTTCTTTTACCGAAGAAAATTTTGATTTCAGCCTAACCATGATTTCTACTGAAGGTACCATTTGTGTTCCGAGATTAATCGGTAAATCATATTTTAATGATCGAAGACAATCCAGATTAGATTTTATTCTTATAAAACATAGTGACAGAAGACGTCTATCTCCATTTATCCATAATGAAGATTTTGCAAACAACGAGCAAGGCAAGTTCCCAAATGATTGCAGAAAGAAGAATATTTGCTCGTTACAGCAAAGTATTCAGAAAATGGATGCATGTACGATTTCTTCAAATTGGACTGAAAGTTGGAATGGTCACCGTAAACCTCAGACTTTCCTCCTCTAGACTTTTACCTGAGTAACCCTTTAAAAGTTATTATAGAAACCAAAAAAAATTAACAAATATGTGTGTTCGATGTTAAGATGCTCAAATATGTTTAATGGTGCCTGCGCACATTTAACATATTTTTTTACAGTCGGCTTCTGTTCGCAAACGGAATATCCTCTTGGTTAAATTTTTGGAAAACCATATTTCAACCAAATGACTATTATGAATATCAGGAAATACTGCATACCTTTTAAAGGGAGTGTTCTCCTAAGTTCTCCTAAATTCCATAAATCTCCTATAGGATTTAGATTCATTACTTCTTGTAGGAATAGTTATTCCAGCTTCCACATAAAAACTAGAATCTTACTAAACATTATATTAAGCAATATAGGTACGACTAGAATAATTCTCAATAATAATCCAATATTAGAATATTGAAATACTAATAACAATACAATAGAACATATAAATACTTTCTACTTTAAAAATCTATTTACCAGTATTTCACACAACAGTTAAGAACAGCGTTTAATAATTATTACAAAGAATATAAAAATATATTTCCTTGCCAACAGAATTACTGGGAAGGGCCAATAAATTTATGTATATTCAACAGTTACATTTTTAACGGAAGTAGTACATACAAACAATATATAGGTATGTCAATGGGAGGTTGTAGTTGTTGCCTTGTAGCCAACCTCTATCTGCAAATTTTGAACAAAACTTTAATACTAACTGAATACTTTACAGATATATCGATAATTTAATAGTGATAAATAAACCTAACTTATAATAAAAGTTAGGTTTATTTATCATACTAATAACATCATACTACTCCTACTAATAAAAATAGTACAAAAAAGCTTCATAGATGATAATACATTGTATACTAAGGTATACGATAAACGTAAAGAATTTGGATTTAAAACAATAAAACTTACACACTGGTATTCTAAAATCTCTAAACGAATACACAAAAATATCATAGTTTCTGTTCATTAGACTGAGTAAAATATGTTACAATGACTATAATATAATAGATACGCTTATTGAATTTAGATCTAAGTTGATTGATAACGGATATCCAGATTATGTTATAGCTATAAACCTTTTAAACATTTGCTTTTCATTTTTTAATTAGCTATAAACCTTCATAAAGCCGTTTTGATAGCTATTAAAAATGGCATAATAATATAAACCCATATTACTTTATAGCAAAAGTATTTTCTACATAAACAACACAAACTACTTAATTTTTATATAGTATATTGAAAAAAAAAATCTGATTGTGTTTGTTGAAGAGTTGGAGGCAGTTGCCTAAATATATACTGTGAGAAATTAGCATATTTTGCTGCTGGTTGTTAAATAAATGTTCGATTCATGGAAGATAAATTTAAAATGCATACGGTAGGCAATATATATCAGAATGGGTGGAAAGTAAACGCAGCTATTATGATAATCTTTGTTTGTTGCATCTCTAGGGAAAATAATAAAGTGTAACCTGAACCCCAGATTATAAATGATGTCCGTCAGTGGAAACAGGAAGTGTACTCTAAACCTCATACTACTTTACTAATCTGACGTCATATACAGATTGATGCCAGGAATCAAAGTCCATTGGATAATGCAATATCCAATGAACTGGTACGTTCTTTTCGATTGAAACCTATATAAACTGGTCAGTTGAAACTCAAAAATCACTTTGCTTTAATTTCACTTTGATCAGATCGATGATGTCTTCAGATCTTTTGGATACAATGGGTAAGTCAATATGTCTATATTCCATGATTTTCAATAATTCATTACTATTTTAAATTAATGAATTTTATTTAAAGGAAACAGGCCAATAATTTATATTTTCTTTACAGATAACGCTAACGTTGTAGCGGCTATGTTTTATCGGAAAGGAGCTGTTCAAAATACCATGGGCGGACAAGTAAATACATCCTTCAAGATCGGTTATTTGAAAATATCACTTGATAAATATCATTCGAAACTTATTCTTAGGATTAGTATACCCTTTTGCTGGATGGAGCCTTTCAGATAAGGATATTACATTATATAAATCGCTTACTACACTCTAATATCAACATCACTTTCAGAAGCATGTTTTGCTTTTTTTGTCCCCGAAATATTAAGTATTATCAACAGTTTGTGTGAACATTTGATTACGAGGAACGTTGAGTAGGCAAGTGTTTCATCAAACTATTAAATTAATGTAACGGTTATTTTCGCATGGTTCTGAAAAATTGGATTGAATTAGGGAAATCATTTATTGTCTAATAATTTTCAGAAAAGACACTTTAAATGATGAACATTTTAGAATATTATATATAAGTTTCTTCTGTATAGATCAAATTCTCACACTGTGTAGTTTCATTATATTCTTTTGTCGTGCACATTTTTTCAAAATAATTTAGTTTTCGAAAACGGTCCGCACATCTATTCAACAACTGTCTTTCCTCAATTAAAATTCATTATTATATTTAAGAGTGAAATACATTCCTGAATATTATTAATTTTAAAAATTTAACGTTTTATAGGGTAATGGATAGTAATTCAAGAGGCAGAGTATTCCCATTCGTGATAATCATTCAGACATTGTAATTCCACTGAAATCACCAACAAGACCATTCCTTTGAAGTCCTTTGGGTATTCCAGTGTAGACTTCAGCACAACTCCTGATGATGAAATGGATGCAGACAGCAAACAAAATGACAAAGAATGCAGTTCCCGTGTATATACCAATACCTCCAAAAGCTTTCTTAAAATTCTTTTCCTTCTGATAATCAGTAATTGAAACTGAATGCGTGATCATCGTCACAGAAATATTGATATTTGCTACATTAATTTTCTTTTAGCCGTCCAGTCGCTTTACTCTCTGCCTTCCAGGAGTACTATGAAATATATGCTCGTGGATGCAGAGAGGTTTCTCCTGGAAAACCAAAGAGAATAGTCCTCTGATATGGTTGGTACCTTGTCGTGGTTCAGAGGCTTTTAACTAAAACCAACCGCCATCTTCCTTCAAATATATCGGCAATTGCTGTGATACTTGTTATAGTTTCTTCCAAAATTCTTTCCCAAGTACACATCTTCATAAACAACGGTAACGTTTTCTAGAAATCAACGGCTTTCTGGTTAAAAGTAAACTTAATACAATGTAATCTAAACTTGAACACCTGTAATTTGAAATTATGACTGCTATCTCTAGAATTCTTTATAACATAATGACAGTGTGTTTTTTGTCTGGCAACACTCGAGGTTTTTCTAACTGTGCGTTGTTACACGGTATCAGGGCAGGGTGTTTATTTTGTGAGGGTTGTTGTACTTCTGAACACTTAGCCTGGGGAAGGCCACCAACACTCCCAGTTTCTATCACTGCCTCCGGGAAGCTGGTCTGGACTGTAGGAGAAAAATGGAGGGGCGAACCTTGGGTAACCTAGTCCTGCAGGGCGAGACTACAAAAAAACAAATTAAATGAAAATAAAAAATAATTTTATTTAAACAGAAATTTGGAAGTACAGAGGAGTGGTATGAAAGGGGGGGGGGGGCTGAAGCAAAGGAGCCCGTCTGGTTGGAAACAGGCGGACGATCCTGATTTAGGGACAGACGTAAAATAGAGTAGAAAGGAAAACAAATAGGGTAGTTGGTTCAGCAACCTGGAAATTAAATTCCAAGCTTTACTTGATTGAAATATTGATATAATCCATTTTAAAGATTCTGGTCTGCTGGATGGAGATGTTCACTTATCCAAGAAGTTTCATTTAGGAGGAAGACTTATATTTAACAGAATATAATCCATGTTTTACAAAAAGATAGTATTAGATTATTTGCTGTGGTAAACTCAAATGACCTACGGAAGTTACCACTAATTGCATTTTTCAATGTTGAAACACATATTGTAATTTTTTTTATTTATCATTAATATGAATTAATATTTTTCATATTCGTTGCTTTAGTATCCTTAGGAAAATGTATCCGCAAACCAAATTAAATTACAGACTTCAACCAAAAAAGTGAAACATACATATTTTGATTTTACAATTAATGAGAAAATAGACTCGTGAGCTCCACATTTTCTCAATCTGTTTTTCTCCAAAATGTTTCAATACAACTAATATTTGGCATTTGTCTCTGGTTTTCCAAGAAAAACATTTCACTGTCCCAGGAATATGATGGTCACATCCAGGAAGACAAAGAGAAGAAGGAGACTGGATTCTTCGAAGGAAATCAACTGTATCCAACAATTCCTACGTCCGATAATCTTTTTTTTTTTTTTTAACTTATTCTGCATATCCTTGGGCGGTAACAGAAAAAAAATTCTCATTTTATTTTTATTAAGATTATTATAATACTTTAAAACGTTTAAGTATTATAATAATCTTAATATATATTTAAATAATCTTTCAAATTTGATTTGTAAAAACGCATACAAATTATAATCGTTTGATTATATTTTTGTGATTTTCTACAAAATTTTAATCTGTAATTTTGATATTCAACTGTGATTATTGTAAGTAATCTGATTTTGTCAACAGATTGTGTACTTGAACTACCTAGAAACCTTCGTCTAGTCAAGGATCCCCAGTGTGGATTCCGCCAGTTTCGATCCACAGGTGATATTCTGGCTTATGTTACCCGTTTATGAACTAATTCAATGGAAAGGTTCGGTAAACCAGAAGAAGTTGCTTTTGATATCTCAAAGGCTTTCGATCGTGTTTGGCATGAAAGTCTTCTAAACAAGCTTCCATCTTATGGTTTGACAAATGTTTTTATAATTGGTTATCCAGTTTTCTCTCTGATCGCTCACTAAGGGTGATGGAAGATGGCTCTCTGTCTTCTAACTTCTCCACTAATGGCGGGGTCCCCCAAGGTTCAGTTCTTTCCCCCACTCTTTTCCTCTTGTATATTAATGATCTTCTTTCATTGACTGGAAATCTTAACCATAGTTTTGCCGATGCACTTTCCATTTGACAAACCTTGCCCTGCTCAATCAGATTCAACTTCTCGAAAATCTGCTACCAATTCCGATCTTCAGGTAATTCTCCAGTGGGGAAAAGACAACTCAGTTGATTTCAATCCTTCTAAAACTCAGTCTTTTAATGACACTGATTTCTAAGAAAAATGATATATCTCTTTTGGGGATTACCCTGACTTCTAATCTCTCTTGGCACAGGCACATTACAAATCGGAGCAATATGGCTTTATTTGCTAATGCTTCTAAAAACCAAATAACAACAACACTAAAAATACTGCTTCCTCTGCATCTAAAAACTTGGTTTTCTTCCTCGCTCTCGGCGTTACTTTTCTTCCAAACAGCTGCTCACTCTGAATAAATTGCAAATCCGCCCTGCCATGGAATATTGTTCCGACATGTGGGGTGGTGCCCCAAATCCTCTCTCAGGCTTCTTGTTTCCATTCAGAAGAGGGCAGTTAATTTAATTAATGATTCATCTCTAACAGAGTCTCTCCACTCTCTGTCTCATAGAGTTATTGTTTCTGATGCGTGCCTCTTCTATCAATACTTCCATGGGCACTGGTCTTCTGAATTGGCTTCTATAATTCCCGCTCTCTCTTTCAAAACAGTCCGAAGACGTGCCGTCAACATCCATCTACTTTTCATCTTCCTCGTTTATTCATTCAACTGCCGTTTTCTGGAACAACCTTGCTTCATACGTATTTCCTGAAAATTACAGTCTACAGAAGTTCAAGTCTCACCTCCAGCCCAAAGACGAAAGGTTCTGATACCTCTCCTGTTTGGTGTTTACAAAAAAAATATACTGTTAGTATTTATTTGTTAAAAAAGAAATATTTCCTTTTGTTTTCTCACATTTTTTTTTTTTTTTTTTTTTTTTTTTTGGCTGGTGCAGCATAAGCCATAGGCTTTCTTGCACCATACGGCCGTTACTAATACTAATACTAATACTAAGTCCAATGTCAACAAATATCTTCTTTTGTCTCACCTCCAGCCCAAAGACGAAAGGTTCTGATACCTCTCCTGTTTGGTGTTTACAAAAAAAATATACTGTTAGTATTTATTTGTTAAAAAAGAAATATTTCCTTTTGTTTTCTCACATTCTCTTATTATAATTTTCATTAATATACAGAGTTTTTCGTAACATATACATCTGTTGTTAGTATTAATAAAAATATATATTCTCCATCTACATCTACTGTGGATTTCAGATGTGGTACCTGATAGGCGGTACTAGGAAATATTTAATCCTGGTGACTCATGGTTCCCGATTACCTTTTATTCTTTATACCTCTAATAGTGTCTTTGTTTTGTTGTTCACTTGGGACCAACTCTTCCTGGCATTCCGCGAGCGACTAGCGTTTTTCAAGTTAAAGATCACCAAGTGATAAGAAATTATAGTGAAAAGGGAGTCTGATACGACCATCACACTACACTGCAATAAAATGGTCCTTAAAGGTTGTCAAGGAAAAAAATAAATAACTGCAAATTGTTAGCTCTTGAGCAAAAAAAATCGAAATGAATCCATTCTGCTCTTAAACTAGATGAAGTTGACAAACACAGAAGAAATATACAAATGTGGTTATTAGTAGGTGAAAAGTGTAAAAACTCCATTTAGAATTTTTTCTAAATATGGTGGTTGCATACGATGAGAATCCATTAACAATGCTTCAATAAAGATCTTGCTAAAGGCACCAATAATTGGTTGCAGCTTTTGTGTGGGACAAGCATGGTTTAACAAAATGGGAAATTTAGACTGGCAAATCAGTATTGAAATAATAATGACATTCAAGGTATAAGGAAATTAGTAAAAACTGTTTCGTATTTGATTTCCGAAGAGTTCAACTCAAGAGTGAAACTGCAATAAAATTGGTCGATTATTTAATCTATAATTATTCAGTGAAACAATTCCATTTTCCTTCCTAGTGCATTTGATAGAAAAATTTACATAATTGCACATGCGATATATTTAATTTTTTTTTCTTAGCAAGAAAATACCGATGTTAAAACCTGGTGACTGTTTCATTTGATTATAGAAGAAAAGGGATATGTTTCCTGCTCCCATGTTGTCCGTTTCTGATGTTTCCAGTGGGATGGATTTTTTAAGAAGGATTATGCCCGCTGCATGTGTTGATCTAGTGGGTTATTTTGATTGCACGTGCGTTAGTGGAGGATGCAATGATATACTTCCCACAGGTTTCTAAAATTTCTGCTCTTTTTGTCTGCAAGGCTCTGAATGTTCACGATTCTACTCTTGCTGATGAATAAAGAACTAACAACCAATGTGAAGGTGGGAATTTTTCCAAATTATAGTTTCTCATTTGATCCCTTATCCAGAAGATGCGACTGGAGGTGGCACCAGATGAAGCTAAGTTAGCTTATCTTGATTCGTCTTTTTTGATTTTATAGAAGAAGCGACGCATGTATTACGTAAGGTAACATAAACTAAAATGTTATGCCAGGAATATGATGAATGGGATCGCCTTTTACCAGTCGTTTTAAGAGCAGTAACACACTGTACAAATTTCCAGTAAAATCTGATGTTTTGATTTATTTAAATGTCTCTTTTTTGTCCTTGTGATAAGGTCAAAATATTTTGTGAATAAATTAATTCTGTATTGTTCATTTAGTTGTTAATATCAAAAATTAATGTGCCACTAAACGTTCTAAAGTAACATTAATTATTTTGGATTTTCCTTACATACGCGATTCAAATAGAAGAAAACAAGTGAAGTCATGACATTAGATACGTATGATTTGTAACAAAGTTTCTTATCTGTCCCCAAATAAATAAATTTGGGTTCCGATTTGGAACGTTGTTAAAATTGTTCTTGTTTTCGTGCTGAGAGGTGAATGCAGCCATTACATTACTGGTTGTGTGAGCAGTGGCACTACAGTTCAATCAATGAAATTGATCCGAGACTATTAATATTATGCGATTAAGGACTAATGCGATTAAAAGATTAAGTACTAGCGGAAATAAGCGATTAAGGACCCATGGAATTAGAAAAGTATGAACTAAATGATTAAGATTAATCGTCTGGTATAAAGAATATACCAGAAGGGCTATTTGAAAAACTGGTTATTGTGAATTCATTAATTAAAACTGTATTTGAAAACGAAATATACATAATTCCTTATGGGTTTAAGTAATTAACTATATAATATCGGTGTAAATACACCATAGTTAACCCATAAATTTGAACTACATGTATGTAGTGTAAAAGGCATCGTTTTAATTTTATCTCATATTGTGGGTGCCTTTAGAACGTGATAGCCTATTGTCACAAAGGAGAAATCGGCGGAAGAATGTAGCACCAGTAGAACACCAATCGTCAAGAAAAACCAAATTTGTTCAAACTATGAGGTTTGTGGGGGAACCTCTTCGAACTTTGATTACGAATTGTCCTCTTCGCAATCTCTTCAACTGGCATACGAGCTTTTATGGAATTTGGAAGCTCT
Source organism: Mastigoproctus giganteus (assembly GCF_048544385.1). Classification (NCBI taxonomy): domain Eukaryota; kingdom Metazoa; phylum Arthropoda; class Arachnida; order Uropygi; family Thelyphonidae; genus Mastigoproctus; species Mastigoproctus giganteus. The sequence continues at coordinate 18,920,560 of NC_143578.1, read as the reverse complement.
GGTGCCGGTTCTACTTAAAGTTCTATTGGTTTACATCCACAGCTAGAGGCTTTCACTTTCATATTAGCAACATATTTCACGACTTCCACTACTTCGGTAAGCAGGATGGTTATCAAATCAAAAAAGCAAATTATTATATTAGGGCCACCCATTATTTCTAATATATACCAGTATACATGAATGTATTTTGTCTGTAAATTGCGTATGGTGGATTTGCCTGTTTTGCTGGACGAAAAAAATCCTAGTTTCTGGAGTTGCTGTCTGCTCCGGAGACCGCCAAATTGAGCTAAGGAGTGAAAATGGCCCATTAAAGTTCCTTGCGTCACCGACGGGATTGGCACTCGGGCCTTTTCCACACGGTGTGTGGAGACAGTCACGATAACACTGTGCTACACGTGCAGACTAGCAGGATGGTTATGTTCACAAGTGTTGGAATTGGATCCAGTCTTAAAGTTGAAGTTTTCAAGATTCCTCTACACTTAAGGGAACTAATGTGTTTTCCAAATCTCAGCAACAACATAAGATAATCCGTTTGAACATAGTTTATCTTTCCATTTTAAATGGAATAAAATTGAAAATGTTGCAGTATCATAAATATCTTAGAATGTCATGTAGTTTGCTGTGTTTATTCCTCTGATGGCTATGAGAAGCATATTGACTAGCTGGAATTCTCGGTATGCGACTGATAGGTTTTACAGACACCACTAACATTGTGGAACAGTAATCCCTTTCATCCTCTATTCTCGCTTTCTAATTACCTGAAGGCCTGAGGTAAGAACAATGCGTACAAAGTTGTCTCTCGTAATCTGTTCTTTGTATGGGAATTTTCTTCATTCAACGGAAACATTCGCTCTAAACAAATTCGTTAAACAGAAGCCCGACTGTAATTAAATAACAAAATGAAGTAATTCTAAAATACATAACTATAACTGGTCAGTTGCGCCATTAAAATGCTGGGGATGAGCCCCAAATGACCCACCGTAGTCCGGCTCTCGATACTCACTAACTGCATTCAAGATTACATTTGTAACATAAATGATCGTCTCAAAAATGGCCCAACGAGGAATAGGGACCAACAGTATTACAACTAGCAAATTTAGAGGAAGAACATGTCGATCACTGCAATCTGTACAACTGATAACAATTTCTTATAAGTTTAATTTGTAGCGTTGAGGAGCAAGTTTTTGTTGTTATTAAATTTAATTAAAAATTTTGTACTTTGACAGAATGGAATTGTTTGATAAAAGAAACCAATTTAATTTTAATATCATTTATCTTAATACATGGAATTATAATATTTCCATTAAAGGGTACAAAAATATTATTTGTACGCAGATTGTCAAACGAGCCAACCTAAGAAGTAATTATTCAAAATTACTTATTTTAGTAATTATTAAAAATTGAATAATTATTGAAAACTCCACACACCACTTCTGTATTAAATTGATAAAAAAATAGTATCCGTATTAACTTCAGTATCAAAATATATCTCCATATATCACATATCATATATCATATAAAACTTTGGGTGTAATATATTTAAATTTTTTATTGATACATTTGTAATTTTTATGGTGGTATTTCCAGTACTTTGAGAGAAAAAACATTACATGACTTCTGTTTGAACGATCTAAATCGTTTTTTTATTCCATAAATTTCTTAACTTCATTTTTATATTCCATCTTCTGCTTGTTATTTTAGAAACTGTTTCTTTGTTAATACTTTTAACTCTATTCATAGAATCTTCTTTATTGCTTCATACGGGAATTATTTAAAATTATATTTACATTTCAATTCAGTATTATAAATACTCTTTTCTTTTCTTTATATCTTTTCGCTTTCTACACTTCGTTTTCAGCTATTTTCTCCCTTTCAGTTTTCCAAAAATAATATTTTGATATTACATTCAAGTTATATTCATATTAAAAGTATCCTTTTATACAAGCCTGCGTTAAAGTTTGTGGTGTCTGAGGTAAAGGCTTACCACTGCCCCTATTCACATTTTTCTTAAAATGCATATATATGCAGTAGCCCATCTAGCAGCGCGTGGGGCAAGACACCTCATAATTCAAATGGCTGCATGTGATTGCATAATGCCCGTGGGAATACTGAAGAGGGCATTAAATATGGTATGTATCACCCATACCATATTTTTATGAATCTACCATTCATAGATATGTTTTCTAAGAATACCAGTTAATATAATAAAGTTAGAAAATAGATTTTCAGTTCATGGAAGATAAATTTAATATGCATACGATGGGCAATTTATATCTGAAGGGGTGGAAACAAAGATATTATGATAGAGTCTTCATTTGTCGTGTCACTAGGGAAAGAATAAAGTGTACCCTGAACCTCAGATTATACATAATATCCCTCAGTGGAAACAGGAAGTGTACCCTGAACCTCACACTATTTTAATAATCTGATGTCACATAGCATTGATACCAGGAATCAAAGACCATTGGATAGTGTAACATCAAATGAACTTCATTGTCATTTCATCCAATGAAGGTCCTTCTTTTCTAGTTAAATGCCATATGGTATGTATATAAATTGGTCAGTAACTCAGAAATCACTTTGCTTTAACTTTAATCAGATCGATGATGTTTTCAGATCTTTGGAATAGAACGGGTAAGTCAGTATGTCTATATTGCATGGTTTTCAATAATTCTTTGATATTTTAGCTATATGGATTTTTATATTTCATTTAAATTAATAATTCCGGAAAAGAAATTTTGCATTTCCTGAACCACTTGTATTTATTAAACTTGGAAAGAAGAGAAGGAAATAGGCCATTCATTAATTTATATTTTCTTTACAGATACCGCTAACGTTGTACTGGCTGTGTTTTATCGAAAAGGAGCTGTTCAATATACCAGGGACGGCGAAGTAAATACATCCCTCAAGAATGCTTATTTGAAAATTTCACTTAATAAATGTCATCCCAATCTTATGGGGTTGTTCTTAAAATTAGGTGAGAATACACTTCCGCTTATTGGAGTATTTGAGGTAAGGATATTGCATTTTATAAATCGCTTACTTAATTCTAATATCAAACTCACTTTGGGTAGAATGTTTTCCTTTTATTGTCCACGAAATATTCAGTATTATCAACAGTTTGTATGATCACGAAGAAAATTAATAATCACACTATTAAATTAATGTAACTGTAAATTTCGCGTGATTTTCAAAAATTGAATTACAGAAGTCATTTATTGTCTAATAATTTTCAGAAAAGCCACTTTAAAATAAAGGGCATTTTTGAACATTATAATAAAATATCTACTATACAGATCAAATTCTCACACTGGATAGTGTGATTCATTATTTGCACAAATAATAAATATAAATTATATTAATTATTTGTGCAATTTTTTTCCAAAATAAATTATTGAATACTTAAATCGATTACTACATTTAAGAGTTAAATTCATTTCTGAAAAATTTAATTAATTTAAAAAAAAATAACGTTTTACAGGGCAATGGCCGGAATTCAAGAGGCAATTTATTCAAATTCGTGATAACCATTCAGGAAAAGAAACTTCCACTGAAAGCAGCAACAATCCTTAAGCCCTTCGGACAAGAAGAAGAAGAAAGGAAGATTTGAAATCAAAAGAAAGGGATCTGTGCTATAATTATCGATGTCTACTTTGGAACTCCTCTGTGTAGACTTTAGCGCAACTCCTGATAATGAAATGGATGCAGACAGCAAACAAAATGACAATGAAATCAGTGTGAATGCAGTTCCCTTGTATATACCAATACCTCCACATGCTGATGAAATGGATGCAGACAGCAAACAAAATGACAATGAAAAAAGTATGAATGCAGTTCACTTGTATATACCAATACCTCCACAAGTTTTACTTAAATTCTTGTCCTTGTGATAATCAGTAATTGAAGATTTCCCCTGAATGTGTGATCATCGTCACAGAAATATTAATTTTCCTTTAGGAATCCAGTCGCTTTACTATCTGCTTCCAGGAGTACTATGAAAATATGCTCGTGGATGCAGAGAGGTTTCTCCTGGATAATCAAAGAGAATACTCCTCTGATATGGTTGGTACCTTGTCGTGGTTCAGAGGCTTTTCACTAAAACCAACCGCCATCTACATTCAAATATATTAGCAGTTGCTGTATTACTTGTTATAATTTTTTCCAAAATTCTTTCACGAGATAACATTTTCTGATAAAATTCAAATGTTTTTTCTATGTTGTTATAGAAATATAAGAAGTAGTGATTCAGTCATTCCGGTTTATTTGATCAATCAAATAAAAGGGTTTTTGTCGGTTCATTATCAGAGATTTGTAGGCTATTCTTATTGGCAAACTTTAAAGATCTTTTTATGCGATATTCTCCACGACTGTGTTTTGAAGTTAACTAAGCATCATTTACATTTTAGATGAGCTAGTGAGATGAAGATCAAAAGTGTCAACCTTTATTGCTATTAGATTTACTTATGGTCTCATTTTCAGCTACATGATTTCAACTACCAGAGGGTACCAATTTCTAAATAGTCTCTGCTTAAGTTGGTTTTATATTACGTTATTGGTTATTTATTATTACTATTTTTGCGTAAATATTTTTACAATTTCAGAAACGCAGTTTGAAAACAATATATTTCATCAGAGAGAATGCGAAACAAGTCTGCGCTACCTTTAATTAGTTTTTAATAGTCTTAGGAACTAAGGAAATTTTTAAATATTTATTAAATAAATATTTCCTTCACTTTGTTTCAACCCTATTTTTTTGACTGGCCTAATGACACGATTCAATAGAGAATGAAGAAACCACCGATTGTTAAATTCTTCTATTGACTACGATTTTTGCTTTATTGTGAAAAATCTTGAAAACTTATATCATTCGTGGAGTGTAATTAGTGCTGAAAATTATAGAAATTTGTTTATTAAAAGAAACGCCATTTCCCCTTCTAATTCCGCCGATTACTTGGCAAATGAAATAACCTTCTGGCTGACCGTAATAAACAACGGAGAGCAATTGGTACTTTAGTATATTTCGAATTTGAAGACGACGAAACAGTTAAAAGAGTATAGATGAAATTCCCTGAGTAAAAAATAGGACATAACCTTCAATCTCGTTATAAACAATATCGGAAAGATGAACTTTTACCTAGTCAAACCGTACCTATTATAAAACGATCAACTACGATTCCATTGATGAACAAGGGAAATTAACATGTAGACGTGCACAATTTGCTTTATTTTGTGCTTTGCTTATACATAAATCTCAAGGAATATGAGAAAAATCATCGACAGCAACTTGTATACGTTGCGTTATCTCGAGTGACCCCATTGCAAGGTTTATATATTACAAATCCCCTCGACGATTTCACATTTCACCCCAGCAAAGCTACTAGTAATATTGAACTTCGTGCTGAACTAGATCGCTTTAAATATAAGAAGCTACCGTCTCTACCGGATGAACTGCAAGATTTCATACAAAGTGTATATATATATCGTCAATGAACGTACAAAGTTTAAGGGCCCATGTTCGAGGTATCGAAACGGACACAATCTTCAGCAATCCAAAATATTGATATTGTAAGCTTTGGCTTACTAGTAACAAAAAAAAAATATATATATATATATATACATTTAACATTGGAATATATTCTGACAAATTAGATTGATTCAGTAAACATTTAACTAAACATGCCAACGAATGATTAAAATAGGATCAGGTATTAATCGTTAGGAAAGTGCTTAAGTCAAAGGCAAATTTCTCAGAAGGAGGGTGAACTTCATCCTACAGAAAGAAGGTCAGGTCAGAATTCTTCGAAAAGGACCAGGCCAGGAAGAGTATACAGAGAAACCGTAAAGGTCAAGGACGAAGGAATTAATCGGGGATTATTATAAAATAATGGCGGGAGAAATTAGGAGCTGAGTTGTTGTGAGGAAGTACAGAACAAAGGAATCCCGAAAATCAAAGCCATAATTGAAAGTCGTCCTAAAACTAAGGAGCTGACCCAACCTGAAGAAGAGGATAATTAACTGTGAATACTTTATCATTATTATACCTAGTTCAAGATACGGTTCGGGAGAGAAATTATATAACGTTGTAACTAAAGACAATGTCAAAATAAGGCACTGTGTATTTCTGTCTGAGAATGATTTGATAACCTGTAAGATGGAAGTAGAACAGCCAACTGATTTCTTTAAAACTATTGAGAACTGTAATTACTTCTTGAGTAAATGAGATTTAATATACTTTGGTAACTGTGCATGCATCCCTGAGGAGTGTATTTGTACTCGACAATTAGTTGTGAAATTAATCCTTATGTTTAATTACAATAATGTATGTACATAAGTTTGAACCCTTATAATAAACATGTTGCAATTAGCTATGTGTGTTTGTCTCACTCTATTCTAGCTAACACAAATTCCCTGGACTTGTATACGCAGTCAGAGACTCGAGGGCAACATATTGTTACCTAAATAAATTAACAGTAGGTAGTATAAAATATATATATATAAATTAATTAAATAATTATATATATATAGTACAGAAAAAACTGTACGCCTACAATATTAAGTGAAACGTGGTTGAATAATGATGAACATGTATTACTTAAACCATTCCAATGCGTGACTTTATTTAAAAGGTCGGATTTCGTAGTGGGGTTGTTGCGATATATCAAGTGAAGGTTCAACTATCGTCAGTAAACCCCAATCTTTGCACAACATGATAGCAGCGATATCAGATGAAATTGGAGACATTTGTGGATCTTTGTGCAAATTCAATAGCGAATCTCTTTCCATCGTTGCCATATATATCACTCCAGGGATGTCGTTAGATATAAATTTGGTCTAAGCAACAAGTAAATTCTGAAGGTTATATAAAGACCTAAACTACAATTTATGTCATTTCACGTGTGTCCTTTCATAACGGACTAATTCTAGTATTTCAAATGGAATGGTAAACCATCATCAAGATTACGATTCTGTATGTTATTCGGCTTGAACTTTGATACATATATGCGCAGGCATGGCAAAACTGTTGAATGTGTTAGGAGAGAAAATCGTGTCAGCTTTTTGGAGTTTCGAGCAATGGAATCATTTCTAGAAGGGCAGTACAAGGTATTTGGGAGTTAACTCAGCCTAAGATGTCAGGCTGAGTTAACTCTCACAAGATGAATTAGTTTGAGCATTACATCTGTCTACAATTCAGAAAGAGCAATTTTGAAAATATGGTGATGCAGATGCTTAATTAGAATAGGCTCTGTTTCAGGAGGAAAGTGGTCTGTGATCTACTTTAATCGATTATTCAATCATCTACTGTACACACCTCTTATGTTGACAATGTTTTTACTTTAAAAAAGATGGAAAAGCGCACCTTTGCTTATATAAATTCCAGAAGAAAGGGGATGAATCAGGTTAGTCAAATGATTGAGTATTTTGCATCTACATTCACAAATGAGGAATTCTTTAGGAAAGTGGAGGCCAGAGGTGTATCAAACACTAAGAGGGAACTAAATGATTTGGTTATAACTAAGAGGAAAGTGGAGGAGAAATTTTAAAGGATGTAAGCAAACCCTGATGGGCTCGTTTCACACATTTGCAGTAAAATCCATTCTCCCTTCGCGAGTTTAAATGGAACGACACTGAATCCACTCTGCAAATCTGTTTTAAATCTCTGGCCTTCACAGAGTACACAACGTGGAGATGGAGGGAACCCGTGGTGCCTTCAGACAACTAACACACTTTGCTTTATACAGTTAGACTATTACCTCCCAATATGTACATGATAATATTCGATAATTATGTAATTGTTCTAGTCCCATTTAACAGAATATTATTACGATCCGCTTATAAACTGATGTCCATCGCTTCAAGTATATTCGTTTTCAAAAGAAACAGAATGAAAAACAGATATTCTTTTATTATCAGCAAGAAATTACAAAGGTTAGCAGAAGTGAATTGCTTATCAAATAAGAATCTAATTCAAATACCATGAAATGATGTAGTCACATTGATAAAATCTTTTATCAGAATTTGATTAATGGAATACAAATTAAGAATCCTTTTATGCCTGAATATTACCAATGCGTTCCATTCTTTGGAGACGGTCATGGTTTCGTGTAGGTGTCTGCCATCGTACTGGTATAAAACGTTTTCCTTTGAAGTGTATAATTTCCAAGACAAGTGTAAGGAAGGAAATGGCGTATCCAGTTAACAGTAATGCCTTTAACATTTTCAAGTGACCAAGATTTAAGGGTTGAAGCGTTTGACTTTCAGACTGGTTATTGGCAATTTCTGCTTTTAACTCCACGTTGAATAACATAATTTCTTTTAATTCCTTTGTTATTCCGAGTTCATTAAATCTCATTAACCTGAAATTAAAGAAAAAAAATCGAAAAAATAAAATTATCATGAATTTTGGCATTACGACATAATCAAACAAAATGTGTACTCTTAAAACACCATTGTGCACTTTATCTAACTCTAGTACTTTTACTGATAAGTTTACTGTTCTGGAAACTTACACTGAGTTGGTTTAGAATTAGCAACTCATACCTTACACCCAGTGGCACGAACAGTTCTCAAATTTCGGGTAACATCTTTTATTAAAGTTTCTACAAAATTAGAGAGATTAACTTAATTGTATTAATGAAAAATAATTTTCTTACATGACTGAGAATTTCTCGAGACATGGATGAACTTTAGGGAGAAAATATCCTCCATTATTTGTATAGAAACCATCTTTTGATATGATAAACTTATCAACGCCATAAGTACAAGAAAATACTTTTAACAACAAATCGTGGTAAATTACGCAGTTATTTTTTTCCAGAATGTTTGGTAAAATCTCCTCGGGTAACAAAGCGAGAGAAGGATCACGCTCGATTTGTTTCCGAACTTCGTAAAGCACGCCACTTGTGGAACCCTATTATAAAGTAAAAACAAGAATGGAATTAATACAAACACAAAAAAATCACAATATATTTTTATGAAAATCGTAATTTAGTGGTAGTGTAAATGTAGCAAAAAGGTTAACTCATTTATTTATATATTTCAAAGTATCCGAACCGATTTTTGATAACTGGGATTCATCTACTTATTTAGAGAACGTTAGCATATGTTAAGGGTCAAAGCAACGAAGAATATGATGGAACAGTACACCATGTCTGTAAATGTCGTGTATTCTATGTTCCATTTGCCTTTTGTTGGAAGAAATACCTTAGATGTTCTGCGATCTAATCATGCAACCCACATCAGAGATTGAGAAACTCAATATTCTTGTTGTTTGTGGAGGGAGGGAGGGAAGAATGGCTGCTAAAAGTTCTTCTCGGCATTCTGGTTGGCGTAGCCCTCGTGCTTCCCTGGCCAGTTCATTTTGTAATGGTTCTTTCCTCTTTAACCTGCTTCCATAATGTACCGAGACGACACCGCGTGACACATTAATCCAACGTTCTACCTGTCATTGCGACCTTTCGGTTAAACGTCGTCCAATGATCCACCGTCTCATTGAATCATTTAAACGACAATGACTTGCCATTCTGTTTATTGGAGATGTGGCTGTCCCGCACAATACTTGATGCGGCACAACCAAACAGGTTTTATTCAATGAATCACACAAAAACCGTGAGCAAATTAGAGAACGGCAGAATGCATAAAACTTACCATTAGATATAACTTTCAGCGACTATGAAAAAGCACTCGACTTGGTCCCAAAAAGGAGACAGCATCAGTTCTGGTCAACAATGATAAATTTCAGAAATCAAAATAGAAAAAGGCATCAGCCAAGGAGGCACAATTTCCCTAAAACAATTTTCTGTTTAGAAGAAATTTTTGCAAGCTAAATAAATTGTGATAATAAAGGACTCAAGATAAATGTAGATTACTTGAATCTTTAGAATTTGAAAATGATATCATTCTCTATGCCACTGATCCGGAAGAATTGTAGCAACATAGAAGAACTGTAGCAGGAGAGAAAAACGTTCGGTTTGAAGATGAATATCAAGAAAGCGCTGGTTCAGTTTAACAAATATACAAAATCAAAAAATATCATTGCCGATGGACAAGACCTAAAAAAAGTGGAAAGGTATTTGACAAGAAATTTGAACAGGGGGAAACAGTCCACTATTTATATGTTGCTCAAAAAAATTTCAAAAAGCAAAATGACTAATCAAATAAGAAACCGCATCGATTGAAGACAGAAAAACAGTCATTAAGCTTGTTCAGAGATGCATCTTTCCCATTCTGTCCTATGCTTCCGAAATTTGGTTTGGTGCTCCTCAAGTAACCATCAAGAAATTCCTTGCCCTAGAATATTGGATTCTTAGATGGCTCAATAGTAAACTTTGATTTCCCCGTACAATATCCAGGCAACAGCTTTTTGAAAACCTAAAAACAAAGCATCTACAGCAGATGATCAACGAGTCTGCAGTCATGCTTCTTGCAAAGTTTTTTCTGCATGCGATTCACCAAACGTAGCCAGTATAATAGCTGCTCCCAACAGGGAAAATTCAAGAAACCAGCAACTCAAATCCAACCTCTCGAGGCTCAAAGAAATGGACATAATGTTCCCCAATGCACAATGCATCCCTTCACCTCAAAAATCATGACAACGTCGATTACAACAGGTTACTCAACTCAGAAGCTATTTATTTGGTTTTAGGGAGCATTAGCAGCTAAGGTCCTATTGCTCCGGGGATATGCGGTGGTCATTCCCTGACCTTTCCGCATCCTCCGTATTTGGTGGTCACGGGCTCGAACCCCGGTCTAATCAAGAAGCGTGTGCTACACACTGCTGCTCCTGGCTATGGAGGCCCCGCAACTCTGAAGCCTACAGGAGTCAGATATCCGATAAAATGAAGAGAAATAAAAACAGCAGCCTGCCGCCAACCCAATAACTGCAAATGAAAGCCAAATGTCCTGTTCTGCAAATTCTTTTCCTTTGTATTATTATCTGCTCGTAGCCATGCGCTGTGATGGGCTTGCTGTATTTGCAATAAAATAATATTTATTTATTATCATGATGGAAATTGAACACTATATTAAATTGGGATGGCAAACATTAGAAAAGCTGAATATAGTCTTCAAAAGAAGGTTGTACTCTGTCTCAAACGAAAGGTTTGGTCAATGTATCCTTCAAGTTCTAACATATGGTTGCGAAACATACACAATGAACTGATGGACCAAACGTAGGATACCGCTTGACTCCAAATGACCAAAGATGAGATGGATCGATGAAATTTGCTGGTATATAATGGCAACAGAAATCAAAAGACTGCAGTTCCTAGAAACGTGTTGAGAAGGCCTTCATCCTGCAGTGGATCGACAATGGCTGAAGATGATTATAGACACTTTTTGTTAATCTTATTCTACCCAAGAAAGTACATAACTTATTTAATATGAGGAATTTTATCATGCATTTTAAATAAATAGCAAAACCGTTTAAAATAACTGAATCCTTTCAAGTTATTCACGGAACGTGAATCAAGAAATTTCCAATCAATGCAATAAGTTGGAAATGCCTTGCAAAAGCAAAAAATCCACTTTACGCGAATTCAGAACTAATCCTTACACTGTATATTTTTAAAAATAATTTTATAACTTTCAACAATACACTGACACAGCCAAATATAAATGAAAAATTCATTTATACGAATTAGATGCTTAACAGTAATTTTTCAATATTACGCCATTCTGAAAACAACTGAGTCTGCATTTCATTCAGGTTTTTCTTGCTGTCGTATTCTAACAAGATTTAAATCTGGCGACGGGCTGGCTAATTTAAGTGCTTTATAATTCCTTCGTGTACTTCATTCCAGTTTTAAACAGTAGAGTCTCTGTGAAAGTTGTAATTTTGGTATAGAGGAGTATTAAAATCATGAATGGTCTTCAAACGTTCAGGAAAAGTCATAACCGGATTATTCAGAATATTTCTGTATTCAGTTTGATTCATCAATATTATTTCAAGTAGGAGCTCGGCTTCATAATAGTGAACCCCAGGGGCTCACATCTGGTGAGTATGGGCTTGGCACAACCAGGATCCTTAACTGGATATCATCATTCTTCTCTTTCATGGTGATTCCCTTCTACTTCCGACCCTCTCTCTCTGAAGGTAATTCTGAAATTTTTTTTGGCTGATGCACCATAAGCCTCAGGCCTCCTTGCACCATATAGCTAATAATAATAATACCAGAGGAAATACTAGTTGACAAAAGAAAGTGTACCACACTACAAGTACGAACCCCTGGCAGTACTAGAGACCCGAACCCACAAGCTGTACTGAGACTGCGCCATAATAACGGATAAAACCACATAACCCTTGTGGACAAGATGCAGAAGGATACCTACGTAATTGACAAAGCGGTGCCCAACACTAGCAATGTCCAGAAAACCCATGAGGAAAAATTAGGAAGTACACGAACCTGAGACATGAGGTCAAGGAGATGTGGCATATGAAAGAAGTATCGACCATCCTGATCATCGTGTCAACCACCGGTATGGTGCCAAAGACTGTACACAGCAGCCTAGCAGCAATAGGTCTCCCAGAGAACACCTACAAGGAACTCCAGAAAGTCGCAATCCTGAACACCTGTAGGATAGTCAGAGATTTCCTCGACCAACAATAACACCAGACATTACAACTACCCTTTGTACTTGGTAGCAATACCCGTCACGGAGTGGAATATCCTAATCAGGAATAAATAATATAAGAGCAATAATAATAATAATAATAATTAAAGGGCATCATTGACTCACCATCAATACACGTGGTGAAATGCCTCATTGCTTTCCCTGTAAAATTGGTGCCGGCGTCATTCGAATTTAAGCAAAATTTAGATTTTTCACACCACATCACCTCTTTCCAACCATCAGCAGTCCAGTTTTTATGGCCTTTTGGCCTATATTACTTTGGCTTTTATTATACATACATGTTATCATTGATCATTTATGAATCGCCGTAATTCAGATGTTAACAATTATTTTTTGTAGTGTTCTGTCAGAAATCGCCTGATGAGGACCTTTGTTAACTGTTTCCAACAGATCATTATATTCAATCTGAAACACCAGCAAATTCGGATACTTCTTTAAGACGGTCTCTCTAATCACAGCATGCGCTGGTAAATGCGCATTTTGGTCCAGCTGCAGTGCGGTTGATAATCATGCTCAAGAGCCTAAGTTCTTACATACTACAAGCTCTATTACATATATATATATTTTTAATTCGGTGCTCTTTAACCGCTGCTTCCCATACCAGTGAAAAGAATACCTAGTCAAGCCAAGGCCAAAAATTGGAACTCCATCACATGTGAAACACCACAAGCCAATCTCAAACTCATTCTGCCTTTTGAAGCTGTTAGAAAAAATACTGCTGCTGCTGATGCTCACCAGGCAGATCCTACCAAATAACCCCAAACAAATTCACTATGAACTTTCACACAGATCAACTGTGACCAATTTTCTAGAAACCTACAACAGAATCATCACAGCCTAAAGAATAAAGAAGAACTAGCAGCCACCTATGTAGACATCGAATCTGCATTCGATGCCTTGCACATCCCATCTTTCCTAAAGCTGCTAGAGAACCACTTTCATATAGGTGGTGACATCTTAGCTTTCCTGACATTTCTGCTGCATAACCGTATAGTGAAACTGTCTGCAGGTAACCTGTAATACTGCAAACTAATCTCGGTTGGAGTTCCGCAAGTGCAATGAGTCACCGCCCTCATTGCTCCACTGGTAATCCGAGAGATGAATACCCTAATATATGCCGACGTCCTAAAAATACTCACGCCAATTAAGGCAAACCAAGACCCTAGCCAAATCTCGGAAGAAGTAACATCCACCCTCTCTCAGAAATAGCTGCCTACCTAAAGCAATTTGGTCTACGCATCAATCCAAAGAAATCAGAAACCATGGTTTTCTCGCTAAACCAAATCCAACGAAAATCTATCCAGCCATCAACGAAGCCCTCTATCCCGCTTTTTCAAAATCACACTAACCTAGGGATCAGATTCGACCCAAAGCTTCTGTTCAGTTAACATGTAGACATGTTTCTCGCAAAAGCCGCTAGACTAAGATGGTTATGCAAGCAGTATCTTCAATATGTGACAGACAAATTAACCATCGTCAGATACATTTCAACAATTGTTTATCCCTCCCTCTTTTCTATGCTGCAGAGATCTGGGCATCCGCATCTACCTCCACCAACAAACCAGTGTTCTCCTCCGAGTATTGACTCTTGGAATGGTCTTGCCGCAAGCTCAGCCTACCTCCCCAGCTCGAAGCACCGGTAGGGCCAACACACTCGCCATCCCAAGGCTGACATGGCTCACTGATGAAAGAAGAATCGTCATCACAGTGAAACTCATGACTGGTCTCATCTCCTCTCCCTCCTTCTGAGATAACAGTGCATTGAGGGAACCAGTGGCGCATCTGCGAGGAAATCCACAGCTATTCCATCTTCAAACACTCCTTCACCCTTCAGACCGGTTCCTTCCTCAAAAGATGTTCTCGCGCCTCCAAGATCTAGACGTCGATTTCGACAAGTTTAGTCAGAATCGACATTGTAGAAAAAGAATACTCCATTTGGGTGGTCAAGGCCGCCAATATTATAACCTGAGTCCCGATCAATGTATTCTCTTACTATGTATATAATTATGCTATTCGTTGTACAGTATATTCTTATGTTATGTATTTTGTGACTAATATTCTGTAAACTCATTTAATGTTTAGTATACCCAATTCATTTCTCTAATTTTCTAATACTTTATTTCGTTATTATTGTATTCTTTTATTTTTTATTTTTTTTTGTTTTTTACATTATACTATTGGTCATTGCGCTGTGATGGGCAGTTGCAACTTCACTACTATGTACATCACTATCTCGCTGTTGCAATAAAGATTTCTCTATCTTTTGTTAAATTAAACCATTTAACTCTCTTCTCATTCTCTTTGGCATCATCTATTGTAGAACTCCTCCACCGGAACAAATTTGTGCCTTACTGGCTAAATCCTTGAATATAAATCCTTGAATTCGTATCTAACAGCGTATAGTTGTTTTTCCAGTTAATAAAATCCAAGAAATCTCAATCCATTATTGTTTTCTCTTTTTAAATCAAAACTGCCCCTTTGAACACTTAACTCTCTTTAGGAACAACACATTTTTGTGGCATTGTGGTCACTATCTACAATTGGTTCTTGCACCATCAAATATTGGATGTAGTTTGAATCATTGGTAAGAACGAAGCCGAGGATATTAGAGCCTCATGAAATTTGTCTAACGAACTGGTGAAATAAATAATAATTTTCCGAATGGTAATTTTTTTTTAAACGAATAGAAAAGAGGGAACGATTAAGTGAATTCCTGGGGAAGGAGGGTCAAGCCACGGACAAAAAGTTGGGGTCGTCAGTGTAGGAGACAGACAGAAGTGGCAAGAATAATAGGAAGTGTGGCTGAAGGGGTGATCGTGGAGATGCAGAGTGAGATAAGTAAGTCGGGCAGTGCAGAAATGTAGGGAGTGCAAAAAGGGCCCTTGACAGTAAGGGGAAAAATCGTTAAGAGTAGAAAAGTAAGGGGAGGCTAAGGATGATAAGCAAAAAGGTTATGAAAGACAGTTAGGTGAAACAGGAAAGGTAACGACCCCTTGGAGAAAGGTACATCTGAATGATCCGCAGTAAAGGAGGAGTTGTGTATTCAAAGCAGGAGAAAGGACGCCAGACCCATGCAGCCAAGAGTTCCGGAAAATTAAGTGAAGCAGATGAAGTTAATTAGAAGATTGTCTGGAGAGCCTAAGATGGAAGCTTGAAACCTCCCTGGAGAAGAAGCGAAAAGGATTGAAGTAGGAAACCAATATATTAAGTACATTCTAAGTTAACAAGAAGGACTGTTAGTGAAATAGTAGGGTAATTAATGAAAAGGGGATAGCACTAGAAAGTAAATGAAAGATAAATTATCTCTGAGGTAGATATACTAATAGAGTTTATTATGTTAAAAAAGGGTTAATGTATAATGCAAGGGAAATAAAGGAATGAGTAATAGATGAAATTGATGTACAAATAGCTATAATCTGTTAGAAGGGTAGTAAAGTTTATAAAGAGGGATTCTGAATATGTCTTAATGACAGATAATTGAGTTATATGAGCAACTCTGAATATAGTGTTTTTATTGATGAAGATTTGTTGGTTTATCTGAGAGATTAATAACAAGTAGGGACTTTAGGATACTGAAGATGGTCTACAAGTATATTGTGACAGAGTGATGAGAACACCGAGCTGAATGAAGAATGCAGCATATTTATAGAATAGAATAGAATAGAATAGAATAGAATCTTTAATTGCAGCAATGATAGACATACAATTAGTCCCGTCACGGCATGGTGGTGCCAGGGGTTAACAAAACATATTTACAAAAGAGATACACATGAGAAAACTTGTAATTAGAATAATATATGCAAGGTATCTCTGAGTCGACTTTGTATATTAGGACTGTATGCTTTCTTATTCCATTGTATATTATGTCTGTAATAAATTTCATGCTTTATTTTCATTTTGAGTCCTGTTATTCTAAATAACACACACCTTGCTTGCCTAGTTAACTGTTTGCTCTCCCACAATTTAGCGAGAGAATCCTGATCACTGATTAATTGGAATCAAAAGAAATTATCCTGAAGATCTTGAGAATCTTGGCGCCTCCGTAGCCAGGTGGGAAGGGGCAGCAGTGTGTAGCACACGCTTCTTGATTAGACCGGGGTTCGAGTCCGTCACCACCAAATACGGAGGATGCGGAAAGGTCAGGGAATGACCACCGCATATCCCAGAGCAATATAGCCTTAGTTGCTAATGCTCCTAAAAACCAAACAACAACTTGAGAATCTTCTGTGATATATACAGTGTTTAGGAGCCAGGTGGAAAAAATGTGGGGCCATGGTAGATGTGAGAGCATCTAAGAAAAATCTAAACAAATATAAATAAGGAATATCTTCTGTGAGATAAAATATAATAAGAAAGTGAGAAATAGAATATAAATAACATTAAAATAACCCCCCACACAACATCATTTCGTTACTGTATTTAGTCATGATTAGCCACTTTGCCTCCTTCAGTTCCCTTAAAAACTAACTGGTTAGTCATATGCATAACTTTCGGCAGACATACTCTGATTTGATTTATCTGTCTTTATTACAGGATATACTTACGGATGGCCTTACAGTTCAATTCTCCAGAAAGAGAATCTACTCATTGATTGATTCATTTATTTATACATACAATTCTAAATACGTTCTCAAGATTTATTTATATACATTCTCATATAAATCCATTCTCTTCATACGCATCCGTGGCATGTGTGTATAAATATGTTTCTCGCTTTGGGTGGCCCCCCTAGACGTAAGCCGAACTCCACCTTGAGGTATTCTGAGATGAGAAACAGAAAAACTGTCTACTGGTCTAAATATGTAATTTTCTGCGTATGCCTATGTTCATTGTAAGTGCAGCCTGACATGGTTCAACTACCTAGTGCATTGCCACCCTGGGTGACCCGTCCATCGGAGAGACAGTGTAATACCTATGGACGTACAAAGTCTCCTCAGGCCATCCAACCTGAGGGGAAAAATAATAAAAATTAAAGAGAATCTACTGTAGAACCAAAGTTCCAGGAGTGGATATCCCAGGAGGCTATTGTGCATTGAAATTTCCAGCCCTGGGGCCAGACAAGGCAGACGTCTACCCGCAGAGAATTAGAATTATTAACTTACCATAATTACACCTAATGGTGAAGAGAGAAGTAGAGTTCCACACTTTATTTCTTCATTTCTCAGGGCTCTTGATAGCTGAGGTATTGTTTGTATGGACTTCTCACTGCTCAAAATTGTCAAGAAAGAGAGAAGGCAACTGCAATAGGAAGTAGTCATCACAAAAGCAAAGATGAACCAGAACAAGGCAAAAATTTGAGTGGCTCCAGAGTGAAAGAATGAGCCTGTCCCTGAAAGAACCAAAAATTCATAAAATAAGAAAATATTAAAGCAAAGAACTGTCGAATGAGTTACTAATCAGTTTACCATAATTCAGTGATAATTAAATAAATCAACAGAGCGATATTTGTAATTGTTTTTCCATTTACGCCCACCAAAAAAGACGGATCACACTGTCTCGGAATTTGTATCGCTTATGGACGAATCCAATACATTGATTTCATTCATTGTTCACATGGTAGTGACATGTGTTAAGCATCAAAGTGTCAAGGGCACTTTTTCCATAAAGTGGTCATAACAGTTGGAACGTGGAACTTTTTTTGCTGGAAATCTTGCCCAATTTTACTCGAGCTGTCGCTGAATTTTTTAAAGATCTTATCGGCATTCCAAATTTTTAGCAGTATTAAATTCTTAATACATTAATACATACTTAAAACATTCATACCAACTTCATACCGATAAATAATTAAAATACTTCTTGTGTTCCAGTGTATTTTCTTAGTTTTTCTTAGACAAGAAAATTTTGGTTTGAAAATAACCATGATTTGTAGTGAAATTACAATTTATCTTCCGAGGTTAATCGGTGAAACGTATCTTAATTGTCCAAAACTACCCTAATTGGATTTTATTCTTTTAAAACAGAGTGACAGGAGTCGTTTATCTTGATATATCCATAATGAGGATTTTCAAAGAAAGGAGCAAGGCAATTAATTCAGATGATTGCAGAAAGAGAAATATTTGCTCATCACAGCCGAGGGCTCATCAGATAGATACATGTATAGTTCTCTCAACATTTGATTGGAAGTTGAGGACTACTGGAATGGGCAACGTACACCTCAGACCTTCTTCCTCCTCTGGACCTGTGGAACCCTATTAAAAGTCACTGTAGAAACTGAGAAACATAAAAAACGTGGGTGGGTTCAATGTGAAGATGTTCAAATATGATCAATGATGCTGAGCACATTGAACATATTTTATAACAATCAGCTTTTGTTCCATGAAAAAGGAACAACCTGTTGATTACACGCTTTGAAAAGCTACAAAATATATTTATATCTTCATCATGTATTAAACCCAAATGATTATTATAAATATCAGGAATACTGCATACCTTTTAAAGTGAGTGTTCCAAACAGCTTCCACCCAACATCGCATAAATGTATTTGTCTGCTGTTCGAAAATATGGGTGAGAATTTCAAGAGAAAATATGCAAATGAAGTACAAATGGCTAGTGAGGATATGAGTAAGATCCATACCTGCAAATCCCAAATGGTTACAATTAATATACGTAAAAGTTTTATAGTCTCTGAAAAATGAATATCAGGGTAATTGAATAAATGGTATTTAAACTGAAATCTAAAAATAATTCTTTTTGTATTTCAATAAAAAATTCAGAAGCAGTCCAGGTTAACAGAGTAATGCATTGAGAGCTTTGACCACGTTCAGTCCATGTAGGGTATGCGCTGTGAACCAGAGAGCAAGAGCATACAGCTGAAACAGCATGCTACTTCTCTTAATGATTTCGAAAAAAAAATGCAAAATTATCCAAATGCATACAAAAAGACCACGCTTTCATGCTAATTGACGTAATATCAGCAAGATCCAACCCCAGAGAAATAAGGGACCCCAAAAAATAAGAAAAGAAAGGTAAGGAGAAATATTTCAAGTGCAAAATCCATGTTAAGTCACCAAAAAAATAGAGTCCAGAACAGAATCCAAGGCCATAAATCCAATAAATGATCAAAAGACCTTGACAAATGTAGAATCCAAGGAAATAAAGAGTACAAGTCCAGGATATAAGATCAATAACATGATTAGAAAGAAGTCCAGGAAATTAGAATCTGATCAACACCAGCAAATAAATCCAAGTGAAGAGCACAGATAAGAAGACAAATTCTTTGTCAAATAAAATACCAAAGTCCAGCATAATAAGCAGCAATAGTAAAGAGACTGGAAAATATCCCTGTTTTCTGTTTTAGTTATATGCGTAACCTGAGCTTTCTTTTTTGAAGTTGACTTTTATTATATGCAAATTTTATTTAGAGTGGATAGTTCATTTTGACTTACCATCAATGAAAAAGGATGGAATATTGCGGTTGGAGAGAGTACTTTTTCCGAACTTCGAATCATGAAAACGACAGAATTAATATATGTGGGAAAAAGCATGTCAGCAGCGAGGCTTCTATCAAAAGTAAATTCCAATGGAACCCCAATATCTACTGCCTGGAAAGTAAAAGCACAAGTTAGAATTTCTAGAATTCAATACAGAATGTGCCCAAGAATCATTAATGAGTAATACTTCTTTATATATGATTAAAAACAAAATTTCATAGAAAAAATAATTAATTTGCGGTAAAATAAAAAAATACCTGATTGAACAACATCGCATCAATGCCTATAAAACTGTTGTTCTCTATATCTCCCCTTCTGTCAAGTTGAAAACTGAGTAACCGATATCTGCAAATATAAATAATTTTTAATTTTTTCCGGGTCTAAAACTAATCATACGCAAATCTTCATATGTAGAGCATAATGACACATTTGAGATAATTTTTATACCGCCTTTCACTTTGCCTTCCTAAATCAGAAAGATAAACCTATCTTTCTGATTATAAGATTCAAAAGTTCATCTCATATTCGTACAAAAGTACCAATAGTTTAAGATTGGGAATCAATACAAAACTCACAGGGGACTAAATATGATAACTATGGTGGTGTCAGACCACAGTGATTGAGCGATTGGCATGTGGAATTCTTCAATGGAAAGGACCGTTGTGTGGAAACTTTGTCATGATGCAACAACCTTTTCCTGAAGCAATGTTCTAGTGGTGTCCTCCAAATAGCTTCGTGCAATCGCTGTAAAATTGTTTTATGATATTCCTGGGTCACTGTTTGACCAATTTGAACAAACTCATAATGACTCCTGCGAGTCAAAAATATGGTAAGTACGATCTTTATACCTTTGAGCGAAATTGTCTTGCTCCTTCGGGCCTTCAAGAAGACTACGAATAGTTAAACGCGGACCGTTAAACGTACATCTTTGACGGAAAAGAAGCCCTCTTTAAACTTATCTGACAACTAATGAGAAGTGTGCAAAAGCTGTTTTAACACATCTTCAGTGAAACGTTGTCCAAATTTGAAGAAAAATTTGGTGGATATTGGCTTCAGTCCGTAAAATTAATCATTTTTAAATGCGATAGAACGATTTCAGATAAACGGTCGAATCATGTGTTCCTACGTCTGAATGAATCAGAAGATATATTAGGACAACACCCTACAGTGCAACAATTTCGAGATACAAAGTCACATGCCTCACTTCTTGATCGCACTTCGTACTGTATTTGATTATGTTTTTTTATGATTTGAAATGGCTATTTTTAAACAAAATATAACCACACTTAAAAACTCTAATTTGAAATATTGCCGATTTATAACAAAAATAGGATGATAATAATTACCTTACCTGAAATTTAAGAATTTTGCTAACATCTGTATAATGAATCCATCTACCCCTCCGCTTATAGTCAGTTTACCATATTGATTCCGAGATACTTCAAAGAAATTTGGAAACTTGAAAGATATAAAATATTCATTAAATTTAAATATTTGCGTAATTTATGGATGTTTATCGGTTTGTACCAAATTATACATATAACAAGAGTAAGATTGAAGAAGAAGAAGAGAAATTCATCAAAACTGTAATGTAATTAATTAAACATTATTATAATGGTTATGAAATAGCCATGCTTGTTTTTTCTATAATGCACTAAAATCTTACAAAATAAAAATAAACTGCACTTACTGGTCAAACAAAAATTAGAAAACTCTATTCAGTATCATTGGACAACCTTTTGACCGAATTACAATGCTTAACATCTCCGGACATACACATCAATACGAGTACCATGGAATGTAGCTGCAGATTTGAGCATTTTTCCATTGGCATATTTGTCAGATGCTGTATTGTGGTGGATTGAGAACTGCCTTTGGAACATGTCCCAGAATCATATCTGGATAATTAGGCAGCTGGGGTAGATGTTGGAAATATTGGGATTATTTCTCGAACAATTCAGATACAGTTTTTGCAGGGTAGACTGTTGCGCTGTCATCTTGAGAATTCATCATTATTCCGGTAAGAATGAAGTACTGCAGGGTGAAGTTGGTCTGATAGGACAGAAGGATATTCACACGACCTTCTAACGGTATGAGCTAATCAAGTCAATACCAACAGAAGATCCCCATACTCTGGTGTGATCTCTCTCCAACAGCTTTAGTGGTGACAGTATTTATCTGATAACAAAGAATAGTACTTATCTCTGTACAGTTAATTCCGCTACCAAGTATACAGTATTGATCTGATAACAAGGAACTGGTGATCACAGGACGTGACAACGTACATTTTCTGTTGAGACATGCTGTTGGGACCAATTCGGCAAAACCTTTCTAATATTTTGGCCAGTGAGCGTTGCAAAAATAACATCCATGTAAGTGATTTGAATTTCGAATGGTATATCTGAGAAAATATAAATTTTTGTTTCCATTTAGGATTTAAATATTATTACAGGCTAAAAATCACCATTAAAATAACGGTGCTATATCTGAAATTCAACCGAATTTACTTGTATTTGAAGGAAGGCAATACTCACCGCCATGCATGCAATATTCAGTTCTGCACCATTCAGGTTATTGCATTGGTAAATCATCAGTGACTTTAGTGAACGAAAATTGTTTGAGGTGAAGAATTCTGCATCAACGTCCTTTGTATTTGATGGAAAGCAAAGTCTTCTAAAACTCTTAATCGAGTAATTCTTGAATTTCGATACACTGGTTTTCTTTTCAACAAGCGTGCTGTTATGAAATTTGAATACCTGCAACAGAATAAAGCAAATTTAGTTTCGAATTTAAGAAAAGCGATATCATCGCATATCAGTTGTAGAAAGGAAATTGAAACAGTTATTATAACAAGGAAACATTAAACAAATTATTTTTAAATATGTCTCTTTTTTGCAGCTGTTGAAGACTTGCTTTTAGTGCCAAATGTACTTTTTGTTCGTATATTTAACTGTCTTGTTTAAGATGCCTTTTTTTCTGACAACTTCATTTTCTTTCGAAATGTCTTTATCTGTAACATCAAGGAAATTATATAAACATACATTACTTGCTTGTTACAGCAGGTCTCAATTTTTCACCCCCCTAAAAATCAATAATCGCACTTTCTTTTCCCCTTTCACTCAATATAATTCATCAGAATTCTAAACACAATGACTTATCGATATTTCGTTACATGATCACTGTGTGTGAGGCAACGCTTTTTGAAAGACCAGCTCGAGGGATGAGGGGGGGAAGGAGCCCCTACTTCAGGCAACTTAACCAGAGACCTCTACGGTAAACAACCAAAAGGAATATACAGAATGTATCACTAGGACCGAACATGGAAAATCAAAAAAAAGAGCTGCCAGATAGGGATCCTGCCCCATCCGTTAGTTAGCATCAGCCTATAAAAAATAAACATACAGCAGCGATGGAAGCCACAGTGCAAAGTAAATTAATGATATTAACCACTAGCATTAATATTAACCCAAACTAAGGAACCCATCAGCCAAGAGGAAACAGTACTACATCGCCAGCAATAAACCGAAGTTCAAGGTCCAAATAAATAATTTCCAAAATAAGCTAATTTCAATTTCTTTGATTACTTACATTTTGGCTATCACTCGTTGAAAAATCATAAGAAATGAAGGCAACATATTGAATTCCAGCCATTTTATGTGAAATAAGTTTCGCTAATGTCTCTGCATCTTGTTCTGTATTCAGGAAAACGAACCATTTGATGTAATACTTCAGAGGAACAGGAACCTAAATTAATTCAAACATAAGAATGCCAATTATTTCATTTTTAATTTTATAATTTAATAATGTTTAATATCATAAATCCGATTCATCATCGAACTACGTTCATAGATATATATACGAACGCAGAAGCAAACCTCTAAGCAAAGTTGGTGGATAAACATACACTCCTGCCTAAAAAGTTTAGAATCACGTTTCATTTTTCTTAATTTTCAAAGTTTTTATTAAAATAGAACCGACTTCTTTATCAATGGTTGTCAAAATATTTTCTATTATGCTAAAATCAAAAAGCTTAATAATATTAAAGAAATATTTAAGAATAAATACTTTACACCTTTCAAGAATATTCGTGGATATTCTAGAAATTTGTAGAAGGTTCTTGAATGTGATAAAATGTTGTATAGGATTCTAGAATATTCTAGAAAATAAGAGTATTTGTAAAATCAAACACCCGTAATTTAGGAAGAATGTTTGGTGTATGTTTTGTGTGTTTCGTGGCAAATATGGCAAGAGATAATGAACCGAGTGTTCAGAAAAAGAACTGCTATTATAAGGCTGTAAGAAAGTTATTCCATGAGAAATATAAACAAAAAACTAGATGTTTCATTTAAATGAGTAAAAACTACCATTAGATGATTCACGGAAACTGGCAGCTTAAAGCGCAAACCAGGACTACACGTAACAACGGAATCACAAACTAAAACCATAACACTGATTTCTAAACGCAATTGACCACTTACTACAAATGAAATCCCAGCAGAGTTCAATAGGAACACAGAAACGAGAGTTTCTCTGTTCGTATTGAACTCTCAAACAAGCAGGACTTCATGGCTGGTGGCCGTTTCGAAAACCCTTATTAAACCCTGAAATTCCAAAGAAACGGTTGGCTTGGACTGAGTCAGTAACATTGAACAATTGAAGAGCTCGGAAAAACCTACTGTAAACGGATGTATCCAAATTTGAAACTTTTGGATCTAAGTGTAGATTTATGTGAGACGAACAACTGAAGAAAAAATGGTGCCACACTGTTTAGTATCTACAGTCAAAATCACGATTATGGTTCCATCATGATCTAGGGTTGCTTTAGTCTTTTTGGAGTGGGTAGCATCGTCAGAATATAAAGGAATTTTAAGAAAAGAAAGCTATAAAATACTATTTAACATGAAATATCCACTTTGTGGAGGTAATATTATGTTACAGCAAGACAATGATCAGAAGGCACAAGTCTAGGCTGTGCACGGACACCCAAGCAACTAAACAACAGGAGAAGCATTGCAAATTCTGGTATGGCCGTCTATAGCCTCTGACTTAAACCCAATAGATCTTTTATGGAGTCTTTTATGGAATTATAAAAACAAAGTGCCCATCTTCACGAACTATATTGGAAACCTTGCAGACGCTTATAATAATGTTAGTCAAGACACTATTATAAAATTATAATAGGAGAATATTTTTATGAGAAATCACTAGAATTGTTAATATTAATCATTTGAATATTTTTTTCTATAAAATTTCAAATACAGTGTATATAGTTTTTTTTAATTTAAAAAACTGTTGCCATACATCGTGATTCCAAATTCTAGGCAGCAGTGTATATTCAAGAATGGTTTTGGTGATGTCTTGTGGAAATCTAATTAAACATACCTTAATTAGAAATTTCAAGGTATCATCTTCAATATCTGAAAGATGAATTATCAAAAGTTTGTGTAAATTTAAAGCGTATCTCTTGAGAGTGGCGAATGGATTATAAACATCGATAAGTTTTTGGAGTCCTTTGTCCATTTTGAAGAACATGTGTGGATATCCCTGCCTGGATATTTCTGCTGCTGTACATGACAACATGGCGGGATCTGTAAAATTGAAAAGTACATTTTTACGAAATTCTCGACAAATAACGGACTTTAAGAAAAGGTTTAATATTAATGAGATTGGATCCTGTAATAAGAGACTGCTGGACTGTTTTTATAGAAAGGAATTCCGGTTTTCATCCAGTGGATGGTCGATTATTGGAACAAACTCCTATTTGGCATAGTAGCAGTGGGCAGTTTGGAGGGTACATCAGACGATGACCTGTGTACAATGAGTGATGCCCATATTACGTTGGTCCACTACATCTGTATGCCTACTATAGTCAGAATACTTGAATTTTAGGGGGAAAATAGACAAATTATCAGAAGAGATAAACAAATGAATGGGATGGATTTTTTTTATTGAATATTAAAAAAAAAAAACTATTAAAAATTGGAACAGTTTTATAATGTCCACCACGGCTCCGTACAATTTCAATTTACAGTTTTAATAAAGATTCCCCATTAAAATTTGTAACGCTTTTATTATGTTTTAAAAGCATAATGCCCCAGAATAAAACTTAAAAAAAATAATTAATTAAATGGCATTTTTTTATCACCTGCTTTTGGGGAATAGAAAATTGCTATATCATTTCCAACAGCTTCTTTTCCATGGTAAATATCTTTTAAAAGCTTTGAGACAGCTGAACACTTCCAAAGTTCTTTTGATTCCTTTACAGACGGTCCTGTATAAAAGAACATGTCGGTAGTATAAATTATTACTTATTGAGGTAGACATTATTAAATATTAATTTAGTTTTAATTTAATTAATGCGAAGAACGTGTATTCTATCCAGTCTGTATGATGTATTACATTTTTTTTTCAGATGAATACCGGCTTGTACATAGAGTGAACAGATATCATAGGATACTTACCTAGTAACGGGTAAGCGCACCTTTCTCCAGGATAAGGGCAGTCATACGGCGAGGCACTGAGTCCACTATTTCATGAAAGCGTTCCACAGGTATTTCCATCCGTGCTTGCTGCACTGCCGTTCGTAATTCCGTCGCATTACTGGGTGGAGGATCCAAAGCTCGAAGGGAACTTGCCACGGCATCCATCCAAAAGATGCTCCACAGGGTTCATGTCCGGTGAACGGGGACGGAATTGCATTGTGGTAAAATTTGTGAGATGTTCTTCGAACCATGTTCGAAGGGCATCCCGCAGATGGAGAACCATGGAGAAGCGCATTGTTTTTCTGGAGGAGTCAATTGCTCTGTGGGTGCACAATGATCATGAAGGGATGCAGATGGTCTGCAAGGATGGACACGTAACCTGCAGCGTTCAGAGATGCGTCTACGGCAGTTGAACATGTCCCGCCCATTACCAACCGTCCAACTGCGTGAATAGTTCCTTGTTGATATGACGGGTCCTGAGCTTCGTGAGGTTTTCATCAGATACTCATCATCCAGTCAGCCCGAAATAACTGGAAACGGGACTCGTCGGAGCAGGAGACTCGTCTCCAATCAGATAAGGTCAAGTGCCGATGTTCTTTCGCCCAGTTGAGGCTAGAGTCATGTGTCGTGGTGTTACCAATGGGACTCTTTTGGGTCGGCGATTCCCATAACCAATGCGGTTAATGATCGCCTTGTGGTCTTGGCAGAGACTTTTCTCTCACTTTCCTCGTTGAAGTCGGGGATGATTTGCGCCACTGTCGTCTCCAGATGGCTGAAACAATGCGAGGCAGATGCCGATGGACACGTTCATCCACCACCTTTCTCTGCCCACAACGCTGTCCACGATGATATATTATTCCGGAAATGGCGTATTCTCGATACACTCGTGATACTATCGAACGGGGAGAGTTCGATTTCTGTATCACCTCCGCGAGAGAGTGACCTTTGCGTCGGACACGCACTATTACCCCTCTTTCAAAGTCGGTTAATTCACGTCTTTTATCCATACTGAAATCGAATTACCGTCTACGTGGATGCAGTGTACCTCTACAAATGCCAAGCATTGTGTTCGACCACCAGCGAGAGGGTGGACAGCATTGCGTTGCTCAGGAACCAGGTATCCCAGGAATTCTGTCCTTTCAGTGTAAATTAGAAAGGTTACTTACCAAGAAACTGTTCATCTGTCTTTGTGATTTTAGTAAAAGAGAGAATAACGAAGAAGCAAATATTAATTACAGTTCTCGACATTTAAATCTTTTCTCTATAAACCTACTATGAATAATTTCCTTGAATATTTTGTATATTCATCTTAGATAATACGCTTGCCTTCTCTATGGGGATGCCCACATGGTTTTCTTGCTGCAAAGAGAGTTCTCGCTGTGTGTCAACTCGCTAGGGGATTATTTCGTTGACGATATTTTCAGTGCAATGTATCAACTTAATTATAGACATTTCACTTTTCGTTTCTGCGTGTTTCCTCCGCCGTAATGAATTTCAAGTAGTTTTCCGTAAATATTGATTAGTTTAAGCGATGAATATTCATTACTTGTATTCGATGGGTAACGAATAGTGCATGGAAGGATGGTTTAGGAAAAGGAGCAGACTAAAATACGGCAGGCAAACACGCACGATATTATGAAATAAATGCTTGATAGAGTTCAATTTTTTACATTTTCTTTTGTCTTTTCCGCTAGTGAATTCATCTCTTTGGTAGCCATGTTTTAGTCTGCTTCTTTTCCTAAAGTATCCTTCCAGGCACGTTAATTCAACAACCGACTAAATGAGGATATCCCTCAGGTAAAGTACAAAAGGTTGTACTCTTTCATTTCGTGGTCACATTAGAAGCAGAGGAGGTTTCCTACAATTTTCAATATTGAGAAAGAAACTGTTGTACAGTTAGCCAATATACAGTAAAGAAACCAAACAGGTCCAAAGGATGAATTGGGTCAGCATTGTGTCACAGGGGAAGAATTTTGCTTCGAGAAGAATTCAAGATCAGCAGGTGAAGGGTAAAGTGGTAATTGGGGCCAGATTATAAAGGGCTGGCCTTATAACTATGGCAATTTCAGCAAAAATAATTGATATGATCGTCTTAGGAATATACAGGGTGATTCAGAAAGAGTAGAAAATATTTTGGGGGTTTACGATATCGGTTATTCTGAGTAAAAAAATATAAACGTGCGTTCAATTCTCAATGAATACGGAGATACAGCTGTTTGTCCTGTTATGAGAGGTATTAAAGGACGACAAATGACTTATTTTGTATTTATTGACTTTTTGAATACACAGATAATTGACAATGTTTTACAGTTCACAATAAATGTTCGAAAATCCCACCGCCAACATTAATGAACTTTGTAAGTCTTGTGGTAATATAGCGTGTTGTTCTTCTGAGGTTGTCTTGGCGTTCCTTTATGAGGGCAGCAGTATCCAAAATTCGAGCGAGCAAAAATCTAACCGAGTGAATTCTGGATGCCAATGAACGGAACCACTGTGGCCCATCCATCCATAGTTCTGTGAAAGTTCGATTTAGATACTGTATCACCAGACCAGTATAATGTGCAGGAGCTCAGCTATGCTGAAAGTACCTAGTTTCCAGCCAAGGAAACATCCATCAATAGTACTGAAAGTTCATTTTGCAGAAATTCTAGGTAAATGGGCCCTGTAAGACGATTTTGTAACAGAACAACAGACCCAATCAACTGACTATCAATGATACGGCACCACATGATGTTGGAAATTTGTTTCTATAGTGGCATGTGGATTTTACCGAATGAAGAATGTGTTATATTTCATCCAAATTTTGTTCATTTGCATGTTCAGAAGAAATATGAGAGCTGGGAACTGTACAAATCTCACGGAGTTTGGTGTAAACATTCTTGAATCCGGTATTCTTCGGTCAGGAAACCGTCGACGGTATTCTCTAGAAGCAGCAGTAGCACTTCCCCCACAAAAACTGTAGACAAACACCATATCGGCATGTTGAGCACGTGTGTCGATGTTCTTATCAATACTTTTAACATCAAACAGCGCCAGGTTATAACTGCTTCTTGGTCACACCTGATTCAGGGAACTGTGGACGCTGGTTTCAAACAGCTGTATTTCCATATCCGTTGAGAATTCGAAACATGTTTATATGAACTTTATTTCTTAGAATAATTGTAACATCCATATTTCGAAACTGAAATGTATATGTGTGTGTGTGTGTCTGTGTTTCTGTAAGGGGCGGCTCCTAAAACGTCAGTTCAACTCCGCCTCGTATCTCTGTGACGAAGAATACCACTGTAAAGGGTCAGATATGTGTGTAGTGTAAGTTTGTGTGTGTTCTGGCCACTCTACTTCACCCCAGATCGCTTCTCATAGGGGGTGGGGCAACGTGGGGTGAAGCTGTACTGTGATGGTGAGATTACGTCCTGAGAGAGAATCAGGTTAGTGATTCTGAATGCCATAAGTCGCTCAAGAATTTTACCCAGATTCGCTAATAATGCAATGGATCTGTACTGGATTTATTCGACTTTAGATGAGGCGAAGCAATGCCACCTTCCAGTACTTCGGGAATTCTCTATTAAGCAGACATTTGTTGAACAGCAGTAGGAGTTGTGTTGGCATTAGCTTGTATAATCTAAGGATAAAGGTGTATTCTATGAGGTACACGCTGGGACATTTCTTCACATTTAGTTTCTTCAAAACTGCTTAACTTCTTGGAGTGTGAAGGGCTCAGTGGAAGCTGGGGGTTCATATTGAGCATTTTCTCTTCGGATGGTAGCACGTTGTGGGAGGTCCTCTAGCGGTTATCACTGGGAAAGAGTTTATCCATATAGTGTTAATGGATTCTTGCCAGGAAGAGGTTTCCTGTGAATTACTTAGGAGAGTCCCGAAGACATCAGAGGTGAATCTTTTGTTAGGTGCTATTTTATAGCAGTTCCCCCAGGGGTTCGAGTTTCCATACTCATTAACAAAGTTGGGCCAGGTTTCTTTTTTATATTCGAGATGGCTTTTGTATACTCGTTCTTTTTATTTATGTATGCACTGTGAAGACAAGCTACTTCTGGGGGGTGGCCAGTCCCGATGTCGTTGGTAGATTTTATGGGGTTGGTGAATTTCTTTCCGCAGTTTATTAAGTTCCACAGACCACCAGGTGCAGATCCTTGGTGGGAAAAACCTTTTTTGGCAGACTTATAGGATGCTTTAATTAACGACTTTTGAATGATATCCACCGTGCCGAGAGTTGGTCGAACCGATCCAGACTGGAGGTTGGGAAGTCCTGCCTGACGGAGTCGTCAAAGGCAGCCCACTCGACCTTGTTGGGGGAAACCTCACTATGTCGGGTAATCTACTTGAGGTGGGGGATGCTGAGTGCGCGTTATTCACGTAGAAAAGAAGGACCCTGTAGTCATTCAACGTCTAGTCCGCGACAGTGGTCCAATTTGATTGACGTGTTGTACTACAATAGGTGTTGGGCTGGTTTGGTTGGTTGCGAAAACACTGAAATGTATATGGAAATATTATCAATAAATAACTGATTCATGTTTATAATAGGAACAACATCACAACCTGACCCTAATAACGATGTCAGAAGCATTTCCAATAGGAGAAAGTTGTGATATTGATTCAAAAGGCAAGGCCTTTTTCAGAACAAATACCTCGTGTATATAGTTTTGTGAGAAAGGTTTTCAAAAATTATTATTAAAATCAAATCGTTAAATTTGGAGATAGATTTTAAAGCCATTTGGAGAAGTATCACCTCTTGAAGACCTTCGACAGTCCTTCAAGGTGTGAAAATAATGTTACTGAGGTGGTGCAATACAGATAACATAAAGTTAAGGAACCCAACAACAATTTTATTTTCATGCAAAGCAGCTGCCAACTGGCTGAATACACTAATATTTTTATTATTACATCGTTCTAAACATTTCTGAAAATAGTCAGTGAAGGCGTCCAAATGGATGATATTCTGTTTAGCGATTAAATTTTTTCTTTATATCTTTAACAACCTGAAATCTCTTTCCTTGGAGAGCAGTTTTCATTTTGGGAAAGCGAAATTCTGCTGGTGCTAGATCGGTCTGCGTGGGTAGCACAGTGGTATCGTCACCATCCTCCCCACACCGGTGGAAAAGGCCCGGGTTCGAATCTCGTCGATGACGCAATGAACTTTAATGGGTTTTTTCACCCCGTAGCTGAGTCAGTCGGTCTCAGGCGTAGATAGCAAGGTTTTTCCTCCAGAAATTGGGGTTTTTCGTCCAGGAAAACAGACAAATCGACCACAGAACATACGCAATTTACAGACATAAGAAACATAGCACGGCAGATGAATTTAATTATTCGCGTGGCCTAAATATAATAGTTTGGTGCCAGATCGGATAAATTATTAATCAAACATATACTAAGAATATTTGATTAGAGTCTCAGCTGGTTAGAAATTGAAGATCGGATGCTTGGATAGAACTTAAATTGAAGGATATACGGGGAACCTCAGGTGTCAAAAAGATCCTCTAAAGAATGATGATTGGTCGTGATACCTGGAATTAAAAGTTAAGTTACTGGATGAAAACGTAGTTTACAAGCATAACTTCTGAAACGTATACAGTTATACTTAGTGACCTTGTGTGGTCTTAAATGACATCTAGATTTGTGAAAACTTCAAGAACTTAACGGAAGGTGTTTTCACAACATGAACTTTTGAAAGTGAGTATACAACAGTTGCTTACCAATGGACTGTCATTGGAATTCCAAATGATATACAAGTCTAGTTTAGGATTCTCGGGATAAAAATGTTAATTAGAAGTATTCAACAACTAGTAAAGAACCACCGGAAGAAAATTTTTTAAGACTATGCTGGCACAGATCGGAGACGACTACTGGGACCGACTTCTTTCTTGAATGAAATTAAACTGAACAGTTGATCTTGGGACTTCATTTGACAATAGGAAAATGTACTGAGAACATTCGGACTGTGGTGCAATACACTAAGACCACAGGAAATCATGTATACATGTTAATATAATTGTTAGAATTGTTTTGCCAGAACATCCTCCTAGCTTTGGTGTGGTTGATCATGGTGAATTGGGAGCGGGACTGCACTACATCTGGTGGGTGCGATATTTTCGGTGGTAATTACAACCGTGCAGGATGACAGTTGACATAAGCCCGGTGCTGGGGATGGGCACCAGACAGTGGTTGCCCATGTGATGGCTGCACCCTGGTGGCAAAGTGGCCTGATACAAACAATACAACACCCATTGATATTTAGACACATGCACTTAAACTTTTTCAGGCCCATTATGCAGAGTTTCTGCACCATAACAGAGCACAAAGGTGAGATGGGCTAACGCCTAGGAGTCACCCTGATATAAGAGCACACACAGTACCTTGATTACTATTATATAGAATGGAGATTAAATGGATAATGTGTATTAAACTGTATATAATCATGTATATAAATCAATGCATATATACTGTATATAATTAGAATGTACATAAAATTATCTGTGTAAATAAATAGAATGATGCTAGCTCAGAGTCTGCGCAATAGCGCAGTGGTATCGTCACCGTACTACCCCCACCGAGCTGTAAATGGCCCGGGTTCGAATCCAGTCGATAACGCGACGAACCTTAATGGGCTTTTTCACTCCATGGCTGAGTTAGTCGGTCTCTGGCGTAAATAACAAGGTTTCTCCCCCCCCCCCCAGAAACTAGATTTTTCGTCCAGAAAAAACAGGCAGATCGACCAAAGAACACGCAAAATTTACAGACATAAAAAAACCACTACCTTCGCCTGAGATTAACTCTGTCAGTCACATTGTGAAAAATGCCCAGATTATTCCTCACATAGACGGGACTCGAACTGAGGCCTTTTTCATCCGGTGTGAGTGAGGACGAATTTTCAGCTAAAACGGGCCACTTTTGTTTATTTTCAAACTCATTGAATATGAATTCAACAGCACCAGTTCGGGAACTTTAATGCCACGATCTATCCTATTTCTTAGGGGTTGATCATGGTGTTTGGTTTACGTGAGTGGAAGCATGGCGGTACATAATGAGATCAGGGAAGTACCTTAAGCATAAAATAAACAAAACACTGCAGTCGCCTTAGCTGAGACCGATTAAATAGGCCACTTTGTGGAACTCGTTAAATGTTGCTGACATCTAGACAAATTTCAAAAAATGTTTGTTTCAGACTGCGTTGAAGGTTTGTGATTATAACTACCTGCGAACTAGTAGGGCGTTGGATTTGTTACATTACAAAATATTTACGCTGGGACAATCTTTCTAAATTATGCGGACAAAATTGGCAAAGTAGTTGCATATACAAATATTTCATATATTTCTTTAATCAAGAATACACTCATAATTATATAAATACTTAAAATGCTATTGATATTCATTTTAAAACAGCGGTAGAATAAAATCTCATATTACAAAAACCTCTCTAACGCCAACTGTAGGTCCAGGGACCAAGATGTTAGTTTGATGAACGCTAATTGCTGTTCTTGTTGGGTTTTAGGAGCAACTAAGGCCATGTTGCTACATGTGATTGTCTGTAAATTGCATGTTCTGAGGTAGAGTTTCTGTTTGTTGGATGAAAAACCCGAGTTTCTGGGAGAAAAAAAAAAAAAAACTATGCTATCCTCGTCTGAGACCGACTAACTCAGCCACATTGTGGAAAAGATCCATACTAATTGTTGCCATCATTAAAGTATGTCTATGGGGAGGACGGCGATTCTGCCAACTGTGGTACCCACGAGGGCAAGACTACTTGTAAACTGAAAGAAGATCCAACCCGAATGATTGTCGATCAGTTGGTAAGGTGCCATTTCATGGTGCTGTTAGTAAGTAATCGATCATGAACACATATTGCACAAACAGTTAATTAAATCATAATCTCTCAAGCCAAATGTGTGTTTTTAAGGGTTGAATCAGTTTCTTTTAGACAATAGAGAAAACTGCGTGTGGCCACCACTTTTTATCTCTTCTTTCTTGGATTAGGGACATTAGAAAGGCATTTGTTTCAATTTTAAATTGAAATTTCGATATAGACATAAATTAGAAACAGTATACGTACCGAAAAACTGGTCACCACTCTTTGAACGTTTAGCGAATTTAATAGAAATAAGGAATAAGAAAATGGTGGATAGTATTGTTGACATTTCTTAAGGCTGCGGTCTCTTCTCTGAAGGTTGTTCGATACCAACCTGCCTTCTTCTATCAGATTCATATGCAATTTCTTTTGTATATTTGTTGTCGCTAGGCACTAGATGACCGAATCGCCTGTCTCTATTTATTTCTTCTCTGCATTGCGCCAATTCGCCTCTCATGGTCGTTGCATACGTCTTTGTATCTCTCTCTCTCTCTCTCTCTCTCTCTCTCTCTCTCTCTCTCTCTCTCTCTCTCTCTCTCTTACACAACTCGTGTCCAGTAATTCAGCAATCGACCTTCGTCAGCTGTCTGTCACAGTTTTCCAATTTTGATTACCGTACTTTAAACTATATATCACATTATAAATTGAGTGATCATCCAAGATTGTCTTGCTTTCTTTATTTATTATTATTATTTTTTTTAAACAAGCAGAACTACTCCTGCGTTTAAAAATAGAATGTCAAAACTGATTGTACATTTCGCGCAAAACTTCTTTCTGTGTACAAACGGGGTTTGCTACTTTTCTCATATTGAGGAAGCAATTTGTCACGAATTGCCATGGTACTCTATATAAACACCACGGCTGAAATGGCGAATTACAATGCCCTTCCATTCCAATCCGAAGACGTATCAATTGACAGTTGATCGCTGTGTATCCACGCAGCACGTATCACACACAACAATAAATATTATTATTGTTATTATTATTATTATTATTATTATTATTATTATTATTATTATTAGTTTATTTAACAAACACCCCTGTACAGAAATTTCCTAGGCGGGTGGCGCATACATACATCACTTATTAGAGTGTAACATCGGATTAAATATCAGCAAATACATAAGTTATATACACATAGAGGAAGAATTACATACAGACATCATGCATTCACAGAAAAATTACAAAACAATATATGTACATAGAAAAATTACAAAACAATGTACATACATAGAAAAATGACATCGTCATTTACACTATGAATTGGTCCTCATTTTTATTCTCTGAACAAAAGGAATACCCTCAGTCCTATAAGAATCTTTTGGAAATATAATATATGGTTCATTTAAGATTTTTTTTTTTTTTTATGAGTTCGAGGGCACTTGAAGTCTTTCTTCATTACATTCTTCATCATATCGGTAGTTTCGTATACAGATCCGCTGCAATGAGCTTCCTGTACGTTTTCTCGTGGCAGTACCTGTCCGGGTCAATTTTGAGGTCTCTAAACAGCTCCAGAGTATTGGCAGGAAACATCCGCTTTAATCCGTCCGTTTGGTGGAGAGCGCTTCGGAGACTATGAGGGTTGTGGAGGCGGGCTCCAGGGCGGGGCCTAACTACAAGATTTTCAATTTGAGGGGCATCTAAACTCCCAGTGAGAAGTTGTGCTAGAGTGCAGATGTTACGTATTGTGATCATCTGAATCCACGAAGCTGTGTTCAAGTTTGCGTACAGTATGGATTTCGAAATTGTGAAGGGCTTCCCGGCGATCCTATTTAACCACCGGAGCAACCAGTATTCCAGGCTGAGAAATTTCCTGATATAAGTATTTGGAGCAGAGGACCAAATTGTCCAAGCATATAAGGATACAGGAACGATACATCTTTGGATATATTGGGTCAGTAGCTGCTGGTTTCGAATCCCAGTTATTTCCTGTCTTACAGCCCATATGGCAGCGAGAGTTTTTGTTCTCGTGTTCTGAAAGTGCCTTTGGAAGGTAAGGCCCTCGTCCCACGTCACTCCTAGGTCGGTGTATGAGTTGACTTTCTTAATCTGTGCTCCATTAATAGATAATTTGATTTCATTTTTTATCTTCTTATTAGTTATTGTTAATTGTGCTGACTTGTCTGAGTTTAGCCACAAACCGATTTTGCGTAGTTATGTCTCCAGTTCATACAGCTTAGCGTCGGCATGGAAATTGACGTCGGACACCTGAGATCCTTCGTTAGAGACAACAAAATACTTAATATAATTGGCGTAGGAAATAAAATTCCGATTTCGCGCCAGAAAGGCTCTAGGGCGGCAGCAAACAGCAAAGCTGATAAAACTCCTCCCTGAGGGATGCCCCAAGTGAAGGTGTATTCTGCACGGAATTCTTGGTGTTGTACAATGAGGTGCCTTGGCTTCAAAATGGTCTTGATGATCTGCAATAGTTTGCCCTCAAAGCGGAAATATACTTTCAATATGTTTTCAAGT
This sequence comes from Mastigoproctus giganteus, assembly GCF_048544385.1. Lineage (NCBI taxonomy): Eukaryota > Metazoa > Arthropoda > Arachnida > Uropygi > Thelyphonidae > Mastigoproctus > Mastigoproctus giganteus. Next base: position 18,883,688 of record NC_143578.1, on the reverse strand, counting down.
GCAGGTAGTGACACATTATCGAAAGCTGCCTTTATGTCAAGGAATATGATGTCAATTTCGGCTTTTTCATTTAATGCGTGCTGCATTCTGAAGAGAGTCTCCAACAGATTAGTAGTAGTGGATCGTCTCGGTACTACGGTATGGAGGTGGGATGGCCTGTGCGCGAAACACTGTTGGGTTAAAGCAGGGAGGATGGCTTTCTCAAAAAGCTTTAAAAGAGAACAACTGATGGATATAGGCCGAAAGTCTGAAGAAGCCTTAGGATTCTTCTTTTTTGGCACCGGCCGCACAAAGTAGTGATTCCATCTCTGGGGGAGAACCCCATCTTTCAGGATGTTTTGGAAAATGTGCAACAGCACATCAACAATATAGGCACTGCATATTTTTAAAATAAAGATAGGAAACCTGTCGGGGCCAATCGTAGATTTGGTAGGCAAGGAATTGATGGCGTTGATGAAATCTTCTCTAGAAATCGTGACTGTGGATAAAGCATTCTCACAAACGCCCCCTCTCACTAAAATATGTTGTGCCATATTCTCCAGCTGATATCCTTTGACATTTTTTGCTTTAACTTCAACTGGCATCCTTTCAAAGCACTCCTTAGCCCAGTGTCCGAATGTGGGTTCTTCCATTTCAAATTTAGCGGCCTTTTTTGCTCACGATTCTTTTCGAATATCGAAGCTTTCTAATAGCCTCTTCATAGCGTGAATGTCGTTTCTTTTTCAAGAAAATGGCTCTTTTTTTCTTGTAGTCGGTGAAGTCTTCATTCAATCCTGATTTTTTCCATCTCCTATAAGCCTTTTTCTTGGCCACAAACGCCTGTTTTAAATTTTCGTTGAACCACGGTTTAGTTTTGTCCGTGACGCTTACCTCTTTTGAGGCACCCAGGTCAGCAATAAATAGGAGCTCTTTCTCTATCAAGTTGGCAGCTTCTTCCACCGGTTTATTGTATAGAGCATTCCAGTTGTAGGTCTTGAGATGTTTTAAAATAATCTCAGGTCTAATGAACGTAAGAGAGTATATCTTCTTAGTTTGACGAGTTTGCTCATCGATGCGTTGCTCACCTGCACTATTCGATAGGGGAATTTCACAACATATTGGGTTGTGATCTGACTGGAATTTAGTTTGAGGGGTGACATTTTTGATGTTTATCAGATTATGATATAATAAATCCAAACACTGCTCGACAAAATTAACAGAACAAAGGTTTTTTCAGGAATATTTTATTGTGAACAGGGTCGGCTGAAGCGAATATTTGATATAATAGGCATCCTGTATTCAATAGGAATCGGTCGACCACTTTACAGAGCCGCACATTATGCAAATTATTCATTCCTATAAATACATGGATTGCTACCGTATCCTTTCATTCCAGTTTTATGGTTTTCTCAGTGGGAGCCCATAGAAGTTCCTAGCGTCATCGACAGGATTCGAACTCAGGTCTTTTTCATACGGTGTGAGGATGCCGGAAATCCTGCCAACTGTGCTACTCATGAGGGTCTCAAGTGGTGGATGAATATCTCGAAAGTGAAGATATCCAACGACTGGCGTGGCCAGCTGTCGTCACCGTAATAATATCGTTACAGGGGCGACGGGCCACTGTAACTAGACTTAAATCCAATCGAACATGTGTGCAACGCCCTTGGGCGTCACATTGCACGTAGACAGGTAACTCTTTGGTGAATTTGTAAGCTAAGGTCTGCGCTTGTTGAAGAATGGGATTTCTTGCCACAGAACGTTATAGACACCCTTATATCACGCACGGTTCACCGCTGTCAGGCCTGTATAGACGTATATACGTTGGAGAGGATTATAAGCCATACTGATGTCATGTGGCATATTTTACAGCATCTTGTATCGACTTCTGTAATGTGAACTTTTTGATTATTCTTATACAACCCCTATAAATGTCCCTTATACCTGTCCGAAATTTCTCTCTGTCTCTTCATCTCATCGTTATTCTATGGTACACCAATCTAACAAATTTTGTCTCGCTTCATCGCAAGCTGCACGAGTTACACCATGTTTTCTTAACGTTCTGTTAATTTCCTCGAGCAGTGTAGTAGACATTCGAGGAGAAAGTAGTAAAACTGTGAATGCATGATGCCGCTATCGACGAAGTTAACATACTTCCAGTTTGGAGTGATTTTGGGGATCCGAATAAGCAATCGGGAATAAGAATATTTCGTGCTGTGTTAATGTGTAGCATTAATTCGTGCTGTGTTAATGTGTAACATTAACACAGCACGAAATATTCTTAAGTCGACTATTCGTGATTCGATCGACAAACTGAAGCGGACTGCAATTAAAACCGTCACGAAACAATCTGGCAATCTTCCGGAATTGGAGGAATGTGACAGAAGAGTCACGCAATTGAGCCTATCGGAAAGCAGGTGGAATTTTCGAAGCAAACACATGAAACACAGAAACCTTCAGTGAGACTATTGGAACACTCATGCCATCACCAGTACAGTGTGCAGGACGCTGTCTGATAGGGATTGACACTGGCGTTTTCCGTCCATAAGGCACTAATCACCTTTGATAATATTAGACGAATGGTAGGTTGGTGTCTGGCCTTCCATTCTTGAACCGCAGACCAAAGGAAAGATGGGCTTTGGAGTGCCGATTCATAGCACATGGTCTACTAGTTTGAAAGTCATAAATTGGAATGCGGATGTCAGGGGAAAGTTACTTACTGGACTGGTCTGCTGCCATTTTCTATTGTTTATTCAAGGGACCATGGGTTATTTTTGACAAACGATGAATGCTGAGGTCTACCATGAACAAATATGCGTTACCTAGGTTGTGGTAGCACTTCGGAGAAGGCCAATGCCTGTATAAGCAGGAGAATGCTACATGTCATATTGCTTGCGTCCATTAGTAAAGTGAAATGATGCAAGAAAGCAAAGTTATGCAGCATCAGCCAAACGAAACCCCGAAAACTTCTCATTTCATCCATCCATCCAATCCAACAATTTGTCTAGTTCTTCCTTGAATTTATACAATCGATCCACTTCCACAACATCTGACAGGTTTGTTCCAGCAATCAATCTTACCTTTGGCTAAAGGCAAATTTCTGTGCATCTTTTTCGCAACCATCCTTCTCAATTTGAATTTGTCTCCTTATGTGGGCAGCAAGAGGAGGAATTCCATCAGCATTGAACTTGAGCAATTCATTCAAAGCTTAAACAATTTAAACAGATAGACTCGCAGGTGCCTAGCCTCCAGACGCTGCAATTTTCAGAACAGAATCCTCTTTTTGGTAAAAGCATACCCATCGTTCCCCTCACCAGTCTCGTTGCCCTTCTCAGTTCTCTTCCAGTAGCTCTTATAAAATGACCTACTTCTTTCTGCTAGCAAAGTTCCTGTATATCATTTACAAGACCCCATGTGCTGTCTTCGCAAACTGATTGCACTGCTGAGAACTTTATATCACTGCATAATTACCCTCAGGTCTTTTTTATTTTCCACTACCCTGAGTGGAGTAACACACAGTTAGTGCATTAATCAGGGATTAATGCTACCCATTGATAGAGATATGTACATATGATAGTATCTAATGTGGGGAACTTGAACGTCAGTTGTGAGTCTATCTTATTACACTCGGTAATAAGGCGGAGTTCAATTCTGGCTACCTTGTAGATGGACATCGAACGCTTGCTCGATGCCCATCTACACCAACGGGTAGGTGAGCCACAATTGTTCTGTAGTGTGATGCTGTGTTTTGGCCTTTTGGCTACCTGGAAGCAGTGATCAGTGCCCTCCTCCCTGGGGAACTAGTTTCCCAGGAGGAAAGAAAAACTTGTATAAGATGAAGAGAGGGAAGGAGAAAAGAGGAGAAGGACTATCCCGGCCCAGAGAAGCCCCAATCCAGGATTGATTGCTAGAACAACAACACAAGCAAAAAAAAAAAAATTAATAATAATAATAAATAAAATAAAGGAAAAAACAAATAAATAAAACATATAGGATGAGAGAGGAGCTGGCCTGGTCTGGGTAGCCGCAGCCTAATAGCCTAATGCTAAGATGAAGCTGACTTATTAGAACTTCAGAATCTCTGATGAAGTTAGAGCTCTGACAACGTCCTGGCCATCTCACCACCAAAAGGGTAATTTTATTTTCCCTCTCTCTCTCTCTACCTCTCCCCTAGGGTCGGACTAGAAAGGGTGAACGCTCTCCCCTAAGGAGTTCTTTTTCCCCAAGCGAATGAAAGGAACTGGAAATTTCAGGAAATTGAACCCTGTTTTCCTTCATTCGGCAAACAGCTACTCTGTCAGCGCAAGAAGTGAAATTACATTTGCAGCTCAGAATGAAATTCAAGCATCCAAACATGTTACACTTTAAACAAATAGGCTTTAGTGACGCTATTGAATCTTATCTTATATGATTTCAATTATTATTATTCACCCTTTTGAAGCTGTTTTCGAAACACCTCACGCTTACCAGGGTGAGTTATTATTTTTATGCTCAATTGCACCAATGAAACTTGAATTTTAAGCTAGACTTAAACAAAAAAACTGCACATCAAAATTGACTCAACACTCAATAACCTATTTGCCGTTTCGATACGGTATTATCAACTTAAGGAACAAATTTAAGTTACATTGGTGCAACCGGCCATTTTAATCAATTTACGAAGTTTCACATACCTACTTAACTGCATAATGCGCAGAACCATCAACTTTTCCAAGGTTAGCTAGAAGGGCTATTGGCCGGCAGGATCCAGGATTTGAAATGGGCTTACCAGGCTTTTTGATTAGCTTTGATTAGTAGTAATAGTAACAACTGCGGAAACAATTTATAAAATTGTGCTATCATTCTCTATCAAATCCTGGACATTTTTAAAATTTAGTTTACAACACAACTTCTTAAGTATAAATGGCTCTGCTGTTAACTGAGTTACATGTAAAGGATTTTCTGTTCTTATCGAATTCTGATTTGACGTATTTTCCAAGGAATCATCTTGTGGGAATAGTTTTTCAATTAATGGAATGCATCCATCCTATTGTTTCTGTGGAACTTGTACGCACTGTATTAAATACACCTGAATTGTGTAGCTTGTAATTTTCTACAACAATCATCATGGATTCAAATTCGCCGACTCGTGGACGAATAATTTCCACGTTTCCCTCTTACGAATTGTTATTGCTCTTCTGTAATAATTTTCCTATGTACTCTTGGTGTAATCTAGCAACCACACGGGGGGGGGCAATGTCGATGCCGCTGAAATTACCTGCTAATGCGATACAGCGAAATCATTAAAACACTGACTAATTCATAAAAATGTAAACACTATCCATTTAACTTTAAAGTATATTTTTAACTTTATCTTCCATGAACTGATAATCTATTTAATAGTCAAAAGCAAAATATGTTCACTTCTGGGCTAACGTGTTCTGACAAAGATGTTTGTGGAATATTCTGGAATAATATACAACTGGGTTCAGCGTAATTTTTTGTTTAATTATACAACAGGTAAGTGAATACAATTAAAAATTATTTATGTATAGAGCGACAAATATTGAATGAAAATGCTTGCTGAATATTATATACATCATCTCGAGGTCCTGGCTTAATTTACGTTTATTCTAACCTTATGCTCATTCCACTTATTTGTAATATCATGTGGTAGCACTTACATGTGTTTCCAGATAAGTGATAAATATTAATTAAAAACCTTTCAAAGATATTTCCTTTCCTAGATTAACCTGACAACGACTAATTTGTATGGTGAGGAGAGTGTCAATGGTGAGGAGAATGTATAGAGTGTCAATAAAATCCGATTTTGTCTCAAGCAAACGATTTCTGTTTGGTTGTGACAAAATATCGTCGACTATCAGTTGCACTAATTTTCCAGGTTATACTGGGATTTTAAAATTGAGGTATGTACTTGATTTTCAGTTATGGTTTGTTTGTTTTTTTCATTATACGAAAAATTCCCCGTACTTCTTAACTCTCATGTGATGATTACCATTCCCATTTTCCTTTCAGCTCAGACGAAGAATCTTTATTGGTTTTTAAGCAGTTCAAAAACCATAAAATATCATTATGTTTTTGAAGTGCTTATTTACATAAGCACTTCAAAGTTATTTACATAAGCACTTCAAAGTTATTTACATAAGCACTTCAAAGTGAAGTCCTGTTCTGGCCTCGAGACTCGTTTGCGTTCGGTTCCTTTTTTTCCTATCAGAAGAACCTGCATTCTTGAGTTTGAAAGAAACCTGCTCACTGTCGACTGATTACAAGACACTCTAAAAGCAATATGGCGGGAAGAACGTCCTTTCTCACGTGAAGCAACAACTGCACGTTACTCGCCATCCTGACACAAGCAAGAAATGACTGCAGCTCTTGCAGAGCATGCTTATACAGCTGAAAGTATCAGCTGATGCAATATTACGTCATCAGTTACAATTCTACAATTGCAATATTACAATTTTAAGGGGTGATGCCCGTTCTTTGAACACCAGTGTATATTTTTATTGTAAATATATAATAAATAAATTTATATTTATTGTAAATATAAATTTAGCTTGTAAATATATTTAATAGTGCATAATGTGAGGAAGTGTAATAACATGTTTTCATTGTTAATTTTATAGTGAGCACATAAATAATTATCTATTCTGATGTGAGGTCTTGGCCTTTTGCCATGACGGTACAATTGCAACTTCACTAACATTTATGTGCATTGTATTCATTATTTGTAATAAAGATTTTCTCTCTCTGTCTTTTTATTATTTTGTGTGTTTCATAATGGCTGTATGTTTATTATACAGATATAATAACCCTACACAATATGCACAATACACTATAAATCACTAATGCACCTATAACTCTACCACAACGGTAATATTGGAAACTATTTCAAAACTAAAACAAAGTTCTAATTAGAGAGAAATAAAATTATGAAAAAATATGTGGATATTGAATTAACCACTTCAAAATAATTTTATTCTATATATTATATACGTATTTCCAGTAATTTATTTTAGTGATTTATATATTTTGTTTATATTCATTTTATCTATGTGTTTCATTAATTTGTTATTTTTTTTCAATATATTTTTTTATGTTTTAATTAATGAACTCATAATAATAAAACTTATCAAATAAGTCTTATAATATTTAAAAGCTGTAGTAACCTTTAGAGCAATCAATTACTCTTAATCTCATTAGTCCATAATCTTCTAATCCCATGACTCTATAATATACTAAAGGGATTTAATATACTAATTCAGTACTAATGAGATTAAGATATTAAGCACTTAAAGTGCTTAATATCTTAATCCCATTACTACTCGGTGTCTTAATCTTAATACCTTTGTTCGAATTCCTTATTATGCTCACCCCTTGTCATTTTTCACACCAATCAGACAACTAATAGTATAATGATTGTATTCACGTCTTAGCTCAAAACGGTCTACGATAATTGCAAAAAAGCTGCAAATCTGTACTTAAATTTCTTTATTTGGGGACAGACTTGGATCTCATGACTTGCCGAATTTTCTTTTTAGCATGGTATATGTACGAATAATCCAAAATATTTAGTTACCATAAGTGAAGGTTTACCGGCACGTAAATTAATTTTTGTTATGAACTACTCTTTAATGCATAATTAATATCCAATCAACTAAATATATTGATTTAATTTCTAAACTTATTACAATGGTAAATTTTCAGGAGTAATATCGTCACGCAATACAAGATTACACAAACAAGAGTGACATTCTATATATTTTAAAAATTAACTTCTCAATAAATTTCCAAATTATCTTCTTAGTAATTTTCCAAATTAAATGCTTAACAAGTTTCCATGTATTTCTCATAATCATTTACCTGGAAAAAAAGAAAAAGGATGCTATCATCCTAAATTACATTGATACAAGAATAGGTACAGTTAATGGAAATAAATGTGAAGATAATAATAAGGCTGAAATGAGATGTATACAGCATTCTATTCAATAATCAATTTGATTCGGTGTTTGCAAGCAACTGAAAAGCAATGTAGAATTATTCATACATTTTAGGTTATTTGGAAAACATTTGAAACATCTTTGCAGGAAAAGTTTAGCAAGACTAGAATTTCCACTTCACAATTCAAAGAAATTGAGTTGTGAGTGTTCTTTTTCTTTATTTGGTTAATGCAATTTTGCAGATTATGGACATTAATCAATCGTTTTGGTAGCAGGTGGCAGGGCCTGCCAGATTAAATATAGAACTAGGGAGTACCTGGTCTGCCTCAAAAGGGAAATACCTTTTGCAAATAGCAGAGAGAGAGAGAGCTTTGATGGCCGAAACTTAACCAGGAAAACTGCACAGTGCTATGGCAATATAATCAATTTTAAAAAGATGTATGTATAATATTGTATATAATGTCAAAAATACGGTATAATTTCTTTATGAGTATATTGTGAATAATTTAACTGAAACTTATTATATTGTTAGCCCTGGGGATGAACCCAAATTTCGAATTGGGCACCGTCTTCAAGGCCTTTGTCCACCAGCCAATGTGAAGTCCTTGGCATTTCTGCTGTTAAGAGTGCATTGTATACATCATTTTGTACACAATAAAGATTATATATATATATATATATAAAATTCTGCAGTTTTTCTAAAATGATGGATGTTTTAGATGATGGATGGATATAGTTTTGTTCTAAAATGATGGATGGATATAGTTTTGTTGGTATCATTTCTTCGTTTGATAACTCTTCTAGGCAAGGATATCGGTCGAGGAAGAGAAGAATTAAAGGAGTAACCAAATTCATATTTGATATATTCCTCATTAAGAGTTGTCTGAATAACGACTTTTACTTTTTTTTCATTACTGTGTTTGTCCAGCAAACTGATGGCTTTCTAGCTTTCTTCAAAAGGTTTCCATTGTGGGTGGAAAATAAATATCTAAATTAAATTTGGTTAAACATAAAATACTTAATGGAGCAATTTAATAAATATATTTTGAATAATTTTGTTTTTAGGTGTAATCATTGATTTTATTTCTAAAAATAGCAATAACTGCTTATATATATATCATTTCAGTGGCAAAATGTGAAAGCTGGTCCAAAATAATTCGAAAAAACCAATAGGCAACAAAAAAATCGCGATTGAAGTAAAGAAAATCTCTCATTTTTTTTGCTTTTAAGCGGCGATATCGAACTTGATTTTCAAATAAAAAAATGGATTTTTATCAAAGTTTTGAGAAAAAACAAAGAAGGAAAGTGTCCAACTTTCCTATCAGTAATGATAGGAAAGTTGATACGTAACCCACTGGACTGTACAAAATATAATGATACGTAACCCACTGGACTGTACAAAACGCGTGGACTACGTCTGACCACCGAACCATCACTTACAGCATACAAAGGAATCAGGCTCGAACAGTCGCCACTAAATACCTGTCAAACAGATTCGCAATCGGGAAAGCAAATTGGGACGCCTACTGCAATTTCCTATCCACCCAAGGGAGACAGTACATGGAGGACTTGGACAGACGGGAGACCGAAGGTGAAAGGATGGACCCCAGCCAGTTCGCACAAGATATAACCTGCATAATCATCAATGCAGCGGAAGCGTCCATGACAAGGAAAACTCCGATGACAGGAGCAATGCCATGGTGGACCCCGGAGCTGAAAAGAATGAGAAGACAAGTACAGGATAAAAGAAAGCAGTATCAAAGGGCACGAAGAACATGGCCTCAGGCGGAAGTTGCAGAACTGAGACAACAATATAGACAGATCCGAAACTTTTATACAGAAACTATTAAGAAAAACAAGAAAACATCCTGGGAACGACTTGTCCAAGTAACAGGAAATACTGAACCCTGGGGAGTGGTGTATAAAATCACCACAAACAAACTCCCCAGAGGCGAAGTGATGACCGCAACAAAGACGGCGCAAGGAACACTCACTGCAACATGGCAGGACTCAATAAAGAATATACTCAGCAATCTAATCCAAGACCCACCAGGCATACTAACAGAGGACCAGAAAGCCATCTGCCAAGCAAACGAAGAATATGAGACCCAACAACTAGAACCCCCTTTCACAGCCAACGAACTACAAGAAGCGGTATCATAAACCAGGAACAAAAAGTGCCCTGGCCCCGATCTCATCGAGCCGGAAATGGTCAAGAAAGCAGCGGAGGTTATGCCGGACCTCCTGCTCCGACTGTACAACACCTGTATCAAAGAGGGCCAGTTCCCCACCAGCTGGAGGACGGCCAATCTAAAACTGATCCTCAAAAATCGAAACAGACACCAGGAAAATCCCAATTCATATAGACCCATAGCCTTATTGTCGACACTAAGCAAGCTTTACGAAAGATTATTACATAAAAGGATCCACAACCACTATAATGAGGCAAACCTGAATTCACCCAAGCAATACGGCTTCAAATCGGGATCTTCGACCATAGATGCCGTCCAAGGCCTAATCACCAAAGCGATGCAGTGTACCAAGAAATATTTCCTTGTCATAGCCGTCGACTTTGCTGGGGCGTTCGACACCCTCTGGTGGCCGAGCGTCCTTTGCAGGCTCAGGGCAGCGAGAACACCAAGCAATTTGTACAGGAGCATCAAAACTTATCTCTCGGACAGAAACGTCCAAGTAATAACGCCCTACAAGAAGTTGACCTGGCCGGTCCGCAGGGGCTGCCCTCAGGGATCTGTCCTGGGGCCGCTCCTGTGGAATATAGTGTTTGACGAGTTCCTCACCATGGACCTGGGGGAGGTGGAGGCCCAGGCCTTCGCAGACGACCTCGTACTGACGGTCGCGGCGGATTCCAGACAGAACCTTGAAACGCTTGGAAACCAAGCCCTTGAAACCTTGCAGAACTGGGCAAAACTACACACCTTAACAATCTCGCCAACGAAGACGAACTCAGTACTATTGAGAGGGAGGTTAAACCTTAGAAGACCACCACAAATCAAGCTGGCAGGACAAACAATCAAACTGTCAACGCAAATTAAATATCTGGGACTGACCATCGATCAGAACTTATCATTTAAACCGCACCTAATCTATCTAAAAGAGAAACTGCGGAAATACACAGCGCTCGTTGCCAGAGTTACACGCAGGGACTGGGGGCTAAACAGGAGAACCCTGTCCCTGTATTATAAAGCCATCTTCATCCCAATAATAACATATGGATCTCCCATATGGTACAAGAAAGCAGAAAGCAGAAACAGTGAATAAAAGGATACTGGGCACGATCCAACGCAACATATTATTAACAATAACAAGAGCATGTAACACGGTTAGTACGAGTGCCCTACAGGTCCTTGCGGGGACCCTACCCTTGGATTTAGAGGTAACCCGCTGCGGACTTATGTATCTACTAGCCAAAGGAACCCAAACCACCTACAACAGTCTTACCATTGATATCACCAATAACAGGAAAAACGAGAAACAAAAAATAGTGGACCACCTTGTACAAATTTGGCAGAGAAGATGGACAGACGGAGAAAAAGGAGCGGTAACAAAAAAATTTATTCCCCAAGTAACCAAGCTGTATCCCAAGGCTCCCGCATGGCTGTACCCAGGCCTTAACACTACTTTTCTACTCACCGGCCACGGGCCTTTCAAGGCCAAATTAAATGCCATGGGCATAATCGAGGAATCATACTGTCTCTGCGGCGAACTAGAAACATGGCATCACGTTATGCATCAGTGTGAAATATACGAAGACATCAGATGTCAAATGATCACGAAAATTAAATACATCCCTAACACCCAGGAACACCATCTCCTGGACACACCAGAAGAATTTGCGGCCTTTAGTCGCTTTGCCCAGGACGTCTTCTCCAGAAGAAAACTACAAATAGCCATCCACCAAGGCCAACAGGAGTAATGAAACCAAATATGGACACCAAGGAATACGGGAAACTAAGGACGGGGATATCAACCAATGATCGATGACCATTGGAATATGCATCAGAGAAGGATGCTGAACCAATGAAAGAGGAACACAAGGATGCGGCTTGCCCCATGAGTGACAATGCAGAGAAACAGACGTGAGACAAAGGCCATATTGGAGACCTGAAGAGGGCACTCTAGCCCTCTTCACCTATAATTCCTAACTCCCCGGGAGGAGGGGACGGCCACACGGTCCCCCCTTCTCGCCATCCCCTGTTTCCTCTCTGGTGGGGCATGGGCATGCCCCACTGAAACTGGGGCCGCCTTCTCTATTGGCTCCATACTTCTGCCTTTTCCCCCCAGTCTTCTGCCTCCTTCCCCTCTGTCTTCACGCTAGCGAAGTCCCACACATCAAAATTAATACATCAAAACCGCCATACGCCCAGCATTCGGCCTAAAAAATTAAAGCGATAATATCCCCACGTCAACGCAAATAATAAAAATCACTTTATTTTATTTTCTTGATGACCATTGGAATATGCCACCCAAAGTTTTTTTTTTTTTTGGTCCTAGCCGCCGAAATCTCAGGAAACTAAGCGGCAGGACCTGCCAGAGTAAACTAAGTCTACGGAGTTCCTGGCCTGCCTCCACGGGGCGTAAGTGGGGCAACGTTGGATCCCAACAGGGGTCCAGCGGCTAAATGGCCAGAAGAACAACGGTACACGACATTACACGATCCAAGATCCATACACTTTTAAATCTCTGGCATTTACAGTGTACTGTAATACACCACAACGTAAACTACGCGGAAATGGGGGGAACCCCAGGTGCCGCTTGACCCTAAAAACACTTACACTTACACTTACACTACTATCAGTAATGATTGGGAAATTATATTATATTATATCCATAAGATAATTTTACCAATTTTCCTTAATCTCAGCACTTCAAAACAGGTTCGTTGTTTATCTTGGTCACCGAGATTCAGTCCAAAATTAGCAAAATACAAATTTGTTTTTGCAAATTCTGTAATACCTTTTCATTGCTGCAGATTACATAATTTCTAAAAATTAAATAATATCAGTTCGGATTTTTCACACACTTGCATTTGAAAAATCCGGAAAAGGCATTTTACTCACTTTTCAGCTAATGGTTGGCACCATAACCTCAAAAAGTAACTGTGCTCAGGCTGATGAAAAATGCCGCATATAACCCTTAAGGTCCAGAAACAAATTACTGAAGGCAGTGTTGCCAACATATGATGATTACGCCTAAATTGATACATTCAAAAAGAATAATACAACTCATGACATCAATATAAGAAATTTGTAAAAAAACAAACAAATAACATTTCTGAAAGCAGCATAAATAATAGCTGAGTTAAAAGCAGCTATTATTTTAGAAACATCGAAAATGATCCGGTGTGGTGTAAATAAAGTGGAACTGAGTTGTTGCAGTGTTGGGAAGACGGTGATTATTATCAGCTGCGCTTCCGCTGAAGTCACATAAGACAGCCACATGGGTGGTTGGCCTTTATCGTGCTGAAAACAGTGTTTGGGATGAAGTGCAGAAAGGGCCGACGCAGTGGCCGTAGAACCATATCAAATTGTGTTCTGCCAAAGCGCGATAATTAACGACGAGCCGTGAACAGTTATTGCAATTAATGACTCCACATATCATGATTCTTGGTATTAGCCAGAATTGCAGCTACCTGAGTCAAGCCAAATTATATTTATGTATGGAGTCTCTCCCGACAGTCACGTCATCAAGCAAGAAAACTCTCCCAGAAAAGTATTTCTTCAAAAAATATAATACGGTATCATTCTTATCTCCAAACCTGTCTACCCCTTAAACACTGCAGATACTTTCACTTAAGTGTCACGTATAAACTGCATTTATACCCATGTTTGCTATACCTGCATAAAATATGTTTTTCTGGACAAAAAACCCTACTTTCCATCCCCAGAGCAACGAGTGCATTAAGAACGTCATTTTCTGAACTCAGTTTTGGAGAAAAGTATCCCAAACTACACGAACGGTGATTTTCTGTATTGATATTAACCATACAGTTTCAGAAAACCAATGACCCAATATCTTTCAATGTCTCAGCAACGTAACATATTGTAGAAATGTTAAGGCACTGCCCACTCTCAGACGGTCATTTATTCAAGGTTGGAACAGTAAAGGAAAATATATTTAAAAATCATTAATCAGGCTGGCTGGCAACCCTAGCACATCAGCTGTGTGTAGTCAGTTTTGATAGCAGTGATCTCTGTGGAATGAATTTCGTTAAGTTTTTTTTTTAAATGAATGCTTTATATATAAAAGCTTTTAACCAGGCTGGAGTGGCAGGTCATCTGAAAGGTGATCTTCAAATAATGTTCCCGTGTAAATCAGATTTTTAATTGTCTTATGTGTCCAATGTGCCTGTGTACCAGCTGGTTGAGAGGTTTGTTTTGTGTTGGTTTCTTTTTGCTTGACTATGTGCATACAATGTAATTGAAGACACATCCTTTTTAATGTACTGCAATTTCACAAATTATACTCCCCACCATGACTTATGCAAGTGAAACTTCCGCACTCACATGGATTAGCCAGCAAACTCAAGTAAAGGACATTCTTATCAAAACCAAAGAACTAAAATGGTCTTGGGCAGGGCACATAGCTCAAAGACATGATGACAGATGGATAAGAAAATAACAGAATGGTACGCAGGAGGAGTTAGAAGAAAACCTGGAAGACAAAGTCGGAGATGGATAGACGAAATTCATGAGTTTGTGGGTAGTAAATCGATGGCAAGTGCTCAAAACAGAATGAACTGGAAAGTTGCTGGAGAGGCCTTCATCCTGCAGTAGACTGTAAATGGCTGATGATGAATTTCACAAAAATATGCATAATCTTAAAATTTAAATACCAGTGTGGTGTTTGAAACAGTCTTTTTCTGCATAAATATTAAAAATCTGAAAATGAATACCATTCCTTTGTTAGAAGATGTGTTAATTTATTTTTTTCTTATAAGAAATGGTTACTTTAAAAGGTACGTCCAATAGTTTTAAGAGAAACATTATATTCCACACTTGGCAGTAAAGCCAAGATATTTCAATAGGAACTGTTCAGTGAAATGATCTGTACAGTTTCATTTGCTTAAGATAAAGTTCAGCAAAACAGGCCATACCCAGTTATTATGAACTGGTTTTGATTACTGTATTTACAGTGGTTTTTTTACCCCAACATTACCAAACGTCCAGGATACTTTATATTTATTGTAAGAAAGGAGCATCTTTCATCATTGAAAATAACAAATAAGGCGTAATGGTGTTAAATAAATCAACACTTGTGAACAACCTTTCGCTAAAATAAAGACAAGTACCAACTGTAAGGGGGTAGTTTTGAACCTGATAAAGTTTTTAAGGAGATTTGTGAAACATTTGCTGACTGTTATTTTACTTGTAAACATTAATGATTTAATAAGCCAATTATGTAAGGATTTTCCCTGTAATTGATAATACAGTTTATCTTCATGCCATAACTTGTTTGTTTCTAAATATACTAAACTATGTGTATGTATGTTGCCCCTTGTATCCATTGTAAAAACTTTTTTTGAATTATATATTTTTGAAAGTTACTAAAAGCTACTTTCTTTGAACAGATATATTATTTTCATTTTGCGTTTCTGAAGTGGTAAATATAACTAATATCGTGAGATAAAATCGAATCATAATGCAAGCAGAGAACACCCGGAAATTGATCCTCCGGAGAATGAAACCATATAGTTGAAAACGAATTCCTATTCAAATGTAATAAAAAAATGTGACCGTTATTATAAACTTCATTAAAACACATTAAACATGACAAACTTCATTAAAACACGTTAAACATTTTAAACTTCCTTAAACCGTGCCCAGTTCATGTCTATTAAAAGATTGATCATGCCTTATTGTTAAGCCGGCTCTTGGAACGTCAGTTCAAATTGGGGTCGTATCAATATAGGTTTTAACAGACTTTGCAAACTAGGCCAGACCTGGAGTAGTGTCATGTTTGTGTATTTCATGTATGTTGTGTTGTTGTAATGTGCTGGCCCCTTGGCTACCTCGAAGCAGCGATCACTGGAAAGGCTGCTTCCAGATATTCGTCCACACCACGGGAAGGTGGGCCAGTTGCGGTAGATGGGAACCACTGGAACGTGCCTCAGAAACGTCACCTCAGGAAAAAAATAACTTTGTCACCCTTCCCCTAGCTCCAGTGTCCCATCTCAGTTGCCATAGGTTAAATAAGTTAACCGAAAAAATGATAAATTATCATCAAGTAAAATACCAATGTATTTCACTTATGAGTTATCATTTGAAAAGAATTTGTTTCCCACTAGTTTTTAATTTAGGTAGCCTTCCTATAATCCAGCCTGCATTTTAACACCATCACAACTGTCTTGGTATCCGACATCATAGGTATGTTTAAAGGCAACCACTAAATTGAACCTTGTACTGCCTATCCCATGCTTTGTGCATTAAGACACTGAATAACTCAAAAAATGTAAATGCTATTAATTAACTCCAAAACTCAACCATTGAGAATATTACTTAGATAATTCTTATATATCGTTGTCGATGAATAGCTTCGGCATTTTCGATAATGAACCGAAATAAATCTTTTATTTGATTGACAAAAATCACTACTTATATTTCTATTAAAAAAGGACAGAACATGGATCATACACTATCTGATTCTCAGAGAATAAATATCATTTGAATTTTATTCGAAAAATACGTACTGAGGAGAGGATTTTTGAAAAAAAAAAAATAATAATGACAAATATCACAATAATTGGTGATATATTTGAATATAGATGGCGGTTGGTTTTAGTGAAAAGCCTCTGAACCACGGCAAGGTACCAACCATATCAGAGGGATATTCTCTTTGATTAACCATTAGAAACCTCTCCGCACCCACCAGCGCATTTTTCATAATATTCCTGGTAGTACAGAGAGTAAAAAGACTGGATTCCTAAAAGATAATTTTATTGAACACGATTAAAATAAAATCCATTTCTTTTTCTAAAAAGGTCAATTTCTTTTTCTCTTTCTTGTCCAGAGGTCTTAAAGGAATGGTACTTGTTGCTTATTTCAGAGGAATTCCAATGTCAATAGTTACGAAGCCCATACACTTGGGAAGACATTTATCAAGTGGAATTTTCAAATAAGCATTCTTGAAGGATGTATTTACTTCGCCGTCCTTGGTATATTGAACAAGTCCTTTTAGATAAAGCACAGCCGGTACAACGTCACTGCTAACTGTAAAGAAAATATCAATTAATGAACTTGAAAATGAAATTAAAAATGTCTTTTTCAATATTTTAAATTAATAGGTTTTGAATTCAGATTAAATGAAAGTTATTCTGAAATCACTTAGTATTCTAAAAAACGAAAATTTAAAATAAAATTCTTACAATTCAAATAGAAAAGAATTATAATAATAGAAACTTAACTTAATAGAAAATAATAGAATAAAAAGAATAAAATAATAGAAACTTAACATTTACAAAATTAATTGATATTCTATGAATCGTCAATAATATAAAAATAATGTCAGTTGTTAGAATGGAAAATGAAGCACTTTCTTTCATGGAAACGGACAAAATGAAAAGGGGTTGAATTGAAGGAATGAAGTACTTTCTAAAACAATTTCAAAGTCACTCTGAATAGAAGGTTTTTATTCAATTAAATTTTAATTATGAATCATGATATTTACGTTCTTTCAAGTTTGTCTGAAATGTAATTTAAACATTTTTCTTAAAGATTGAATTTAATATGTTTCTTTTTCTCAAGAGAAACACTACTTCACGCTAATAACAGTAGCAGAAAAAAAGAGAATAAGTATAGAAATTCAGAATAAAAATAAATCAGATAAAGGGACGCCAGAAAAGTAAGTATAATTGTAAAATATATATTAGGTATGTGTTGCATCATTAAATTTTCACAGACTGCTAAAATTCGATCTCCCACAAAAGAATTCTTGTATATTTTGCATACATGAGATTCTAACGGTGTGGTTTCTTCTATTTTTCCAGAAAACAAGATGAAATGTTTGCTATAGGACTTGCAAAATAAGAGAGAGAGAGAAAAACAAAGATGTCCAGACACAGGAACTGTGAGGACAGTTCATTTTCCTCAAAGAATCCAGTCTCTTTTCTCTCTCTTTGTCTTCTTGGATTTTACCATCAGATTTTTTGGAGGACACTGAAAGCTTTTCCTAGACAACCAAAGTGCAAACATACCTCTCATATGGGTGAAGTGGTTCAGAGGATTTTCACTAAATCCAACCGACTGCCTAATAAAGAAGTCCCCAATCTTAGACATATAAAAGATGATTTTAATAGATCGACTTCGGAATTTGATATAAGAATTATAAGGAACTGGAAATCACTTTAAATTATTTTATAAAATCGTCATATTTCATAATTTTAGAAAAAAATGTACAAACTTTACGAAATCTAGTTAATTGTCTGAATTTTTGTGGCACTCCGCATACTTCTTTTTAAAAAAGTTTTTTTTTTGCATTTTAAAGCAAAATAAATAACTTGTATCTTGAGATACTGATTCCAAATTTGCAATTGATTTTTTCCTATCGTCAATATTTTGAACATATTCTGAGATACAGAAGGTTTCAAATCTTCCAGCATCGAGCTGTTCCGTTTTGTGATTTTCTTGGAATTGGTACCTATTCATTGTGAATGTCATAACGAACAGTCGATTTTATACTGTACTTTGGAATGTTGCACACACACACACACAGAAATAACAGTGTAATGCATTACACAGAGCATAAATAATAGAGCAAACTTATCTGCGAAAAGATCTAAACCTCCTAAGGACTTCCTAATTCATTTCACAAATATACGTGGTCTCAATTCTAATCTCAACGATGTCGATTTCCACTTGCAGTCTGACAACCCCATGTACTTTTTCTGACAGAATTTGAGTTATCGGTTGATTCAACTACTGTTCATCTCAGATGCCCAAATTATTCGCTGTATGATTCCTTCCGCCTCAAAGGTGGTACTTGTGCATATGTCCGTTATGATATTCCCTGTCAGAGACTTGGCAATTTGGAATCTCCTCTCTTTGATCTTCTCTGGCTTAAAATCTCTCTACCTCATTGTGTCACATTGATCTGTTGTCTCTACCGTTCTCCCAAATGCACTAATCAATTGGAGCTCTTTGACTTCCTCTCTTCGCAACTTGACTTTCCCCAGTCCAACTTTCCTAACAGTGAGGTAATTTTCCTTGGTGATTTTAATGTTCACAACTCCAGGTGGCTTCCGTTTTCTAGTCACACCGACCCAGCTGGTCGAGATGCTGAGGCTTTTGCAATTAATAATGACCTTGCACAGATTGTTCATTTACCTACTAAAATACCGGACAATCCTAATCATACAATACGCTTGATCTTTTTCTCACAAACAACCCTTCTAAGTACACGGTCGAAGTGAGAGCTCCTTTAGGCACTTCAGATCACAACTTGGTGATTGTCTCTTCTACAATGGAACCTTTATCTCATGGCTATTCCCAACCTCGTGTTGTTTGGCATTACAAGAATGCAAATTGGGATGACCTGCGAAATTTCTTTTCTTCTTTTCCTTGGTCGGATTACTGTTTTAAAAGTTCTGATGTCAACGTTTGCTCAGATCATGTCAGTGAAATTATTCTTGCAGGAATGGAATCCTTTATCCCACACTCCACTTTAAAATCTCGTCCCTTATCTAAACCTTGGTTTTCCAATAAATGTTCTAAGGCTGTTCAAGAGAAGAATGTTGCATATCAATATTGGCTTGTTTCTAATTCTTCAGTTTCATTTTTTGCCTACATCAAAGCTCGCAACAATTGCAAGCAGTTATTAATCAGTCCAAACTAGAGTTTCAACAGGCTAAGAGTAAAAAACTTGCTTCTTGCCCTAATGGTCGCCGAGCATTCTAGTCTCTTGCCAAAGCTATTGGCCGCAACTTTTGCCCATCTCTGCTCCCACCTCTGTCCAAACCAGATGGTTCTGTTGTCACTTCAGCCAAGGATAAAGCTGACTTGCTAGCATCCCATTTTTCTTCCAGCTCATGTATTAATGATCTTGGTAAAACACCTCCCACAATTCCCAACACTGTCCATTCAATGCCCTCTGTGGTCTTCCGTCAAAAGGATATCAGAAGGATTCTGATGAATCTCGATGCTAAGAAAGCTCCAGGTCCTGATGGTATTTCTCCACTTGTTCTCAAAACCTGTGCTCCTGAACTTAGTCCTATTCTTTGTCGCCTTTTTTCACTTTCTTATTCCAAAGGTGCTTTTCCTTCTGCTTGGAAATTTGCTCATATCCAGCCAGTTCCTAAAATGGGTGACAAATCCCTCCCATCCAATTATCGTCCCATTGCAATTACTTCTACTCTTTCTAAAGTAATGGAGAATTCAATTAACCGCCAACTCTTAAACTACCTAGAAACCTTCCGTCTGATCAACGATCGCCAGTATGGATTCCGTCAGTGTCGATCCACTGGTGATATTCTGGCTTATGTTACCCATTTATGGACTAATTCAATGGAAAGGTTCGGTGAAGCACAAGTAGTTGCTCTTGACATCTCAAAGGCTTTTGTTCGTGTTTGGCATAAAGGTCTTCTAAACAAGCTTCCATCTTATGGTTTGCCAACTCTTTTTGGTAATTGGTTATCAGTTTTCTCTCTGGTTGCTCACTGAGGGTGATGGCAGATGGCTCTCTGTCTTCTAACTTCTCCACTAATGCCAGTGTCCCCCAAGGTTCAGTTCTTTCGCCCACTCTTTTCCTTTTGGATATCAATGACCTTCTTCCATTGACTGGAAATACTATCCATAGTTTTGCCGATGATAGCACATTGCATTCAACTTTCCATTTTGAGAAACCTTGTCCTGCTCAATCAGCTTCAACTTCTCGAAAATCTGCTACCAATTCCTTAAATGCCGATATTCAGGTAATTCTCCAGTGGGGCAAAGACAACTTAGTTGATTTCAACCCTTCTAAAACTCAGTCTTGGAAAAAAGATTCTTCTGCTCCTATGATTATCTTTAGTGACACTCCGATTTCTAGGCAAAATGATATATCTCTTTTGGGGATTACCCTGACTTCTAATCTCTCTTGGTACAAGCACATTATAAATATTGCTCCTCCCCATCTAAAAATCTTGGTTTTCTCTTTCGCTCTCGGCGTTACGTTTCTTCCAAACAGCTGCTCACTCTGTATAAATCGCAAATCCGCCCTGCAATGGAATATTATTCCCACAACTGGGATTGTTTCCCCAAAACGTCTCTCAGGCTTCTCGATTCCATTCAGAAGAGGGCAGTTAGGTTAATTAATGATTCATCTCTAACAGAGTCTCTCCACTCTCTATTTCTCATAGACGCACTGTTTCTGATGCATGCCTCTTCTACAGATACTTCCATGGACACTGTTCTTCTGAACTGGGTTCTATAATTCCGGCTCTCCCTTTCAAAACAGTCCAAACACGTGCCGCCACCAGCCAACATCCATTTACTGTCCAACTTCAAACCCATAGAACCAACTTTTAATCTTCCTCATTTATTCATTCAACTGCCGTTTTCTGGAACAATCTTTCATAAGTATTTCCTGGATATCACAATCTTCAGAAGTTCAAGTCCAATATCAACAATTATCGTCTTTCGTCTTCTTAACCTCCAACCCAAGCACGGTACTAAGTACTGTGGTTCTAACACCTCTCGTGTTTGGGGTTCACATAAAAAAAAAAAAAAAAAAAAAACATGCATTACACTGTTATTTCTGTTACACTATTTTGCACTATTACACCATTATGCATTACAGCTTTCCAGGAATACCGGTCTAATTTCACTATATTCAGAAGGGTTGCGGAAAAATAAATGGGGAAAATGTGGAACTGATGAGTTGCCTTTTCTCATTAATTTTAATATCTAAATATGCATGTTAAGCTTTCTTGTGAAGTGTGTAATTTTTGTTGTTTATTTCTGGGGCAAATTTTCTTCAGTGGTAGCAGGAGAAATAACGACTGTTGTCCTGCCGAAGACACGCTATTAAAAAATACTCTATAAAATGCAATTAGTGATAAATTTTGTAGATCAACAGGGTGCACTGTAGGAAATGATCTAATACTATCTTTTGTAACACTACAAGGATTTACAAAATATAGATCATTTCCTGCATACATTCTGTTATATACAAATCACCAACAAAAGGAAACCTATTGAAGAAATTTATATCTCCCTTCAGCGGACCAGAATATTTATACTGGATTCTGTCAATAAAGTAAAGCTTGGACCGCATTATTCCTAGCGTATTAATACCATTCTTCCTCTTGCTTAGATTACACATATTAGGGGACATAAATTCAAATTGAGGCAGAACGGTTGCAGGATAGATGAGCAGAAATTTACCATCAGTCAACAGGTGGTTGAGTCTTGGAACAAACTTTCATATATTGTTGTGGAACTGGGTAGTTTAAATAAAATAAAGGAAGAAATAGTCAAATTATTGGACTGGATGAATCATGATATGGGAAAGATTTTTTTTTTGTTGTTAGATTCTTTTGGCTGATGCTTTATTAGCATGCTTTTTGGCACCTTTTGCCAGAACTAACTCTAATACTAATGTCACACTCGATGGCTTCCACCTGAAAGAGCACCCATCACTACTCAGTCTAGAACGCCATTCGGCCTTCAAACGACTCGACGACAATGAGCAGAAGTGATGTGAACAGGTTCAGTGGGAATAGAATTTGCAACCATCTTCCAGCAACCCATTGCATTGGGCGCAATAACATTTCTTATCTGGTCAGAACTGGCTGTCCTTTTCACTAAATACATCCATCAGATACGCCGATCCTACCATTCAACAGTGTTCCATTTCATGGTCATGGAATAATTGCCTTCCTATTTCTGCTTTGAACAATAACACTACTTTTTTCTCTCTGTCGTAGGCTGAAAAGACCTTATTTCTCTCCAATTTCATCACTTGTACATAAGAAACAATTTTCTTCTCTGCATTATTCCAGGAATACAACATATTCATTCTGTATAATTTTAATACGTCTCCTGTATCATCTCCTGTATCATCTGACATACTGGTTGGAGTTACTTCTTCCCTTATGTGAGAAAATGACTGTAGAGGCCAATGTTGCTCCGATTGACCCTTGGTTTTTGTTTTTCGAATGGAGAAATAAATATTCTGAAATATTTATCAAAGTGATAAAAATACTAGCACAAAACAAATCAATAAATAAACACGTGAATATGAACTGTTCCGTGAATTCAGAAGCGGTTCTGGTTGTTAGGGAAAACATAAAATGAAACAATCGAAAATGTTACAGGTACACTTCTTTTATAATGTTATGTGTGTTTTGTCAGTAAATAAAATTGAGCAAACAATTCTGGTCAGTTAATGACTGTTATTCACTAGACTACTGAACAAAATTGCAGCCAAACGCAACGTACAAACAACCGAAATGTGCAACGCACACCAAAAACAAACTGGAGCAATGCAGTCATGAAATAATTAGAAATAAAGTGTCCTACTGATTTTGTGCGTTTTGGGAGCGGACCTTGTACGCAAAAGGGCACACACTGATCTCATAGAACGAAGCTGTAGGTCATATAAGTTGAATATATGAAAAAATGCCCAGCGATCGCATAGTTTTAGAGAAAGACTGTGGTATTAAGAAATGTCAGTAAGAGTGATAACTGTATGTTTACTCCTCATTTCTCTCACACATAGTTCAAAGAGTGATGACCAGTGTCTCGGTAAGTACATATTTTAATTTACTAGCACGACACGAAAACTCTTTCTTTTTACTGTCATTAAAATATATTTCAGATGTCCCTAGTTATAGTCTGGTACACGTAAATATTCTTAAATTATTTTTAAAATGCCTTAAGCGTTGCAATTCACAAGCGTCATTATCATCAATACGTGCTGATGTATTTAATTGAAAAACAGTTATAGAAAGAATATGGTAAAGAGACTAAAGTTGCCAGACCTTGAATTTCTTTATAATAAGAATAACATTACAATAAATATTTAATGGTCAAAAAATTAGAAACCTTTTTTCAATAAAGGTCCTTTAGTAGGGCCACCTTTTGCCGAAACATTGTCGGTACTCCACACATAATTCCATTATAAAACTAAGAGATCTAGCTTCGAATTTCATCATACTTCCATCAGGATGTTCGTCAGGTGCTGTACTATGGTCGTTATAGAATTAAGAATGCGAACATCTCTTTCCTTCATATTTGCGATATTCCCAATAGATTCAGATCTGGGGAATGAGGCGGACAGGGTAGATGTTGGAAAATCTTGGGATTGCGCCTCACAATTTTTGCACGGTGGATAGTGGGGTTGTCGCGTTGAAAGAAACCTTTGCAATCCAGGTAGAAATGAAGGGTGAAGTTGGTGCAATGAAATAGAAATATATTTTTTTGGAGGAAACACGATGTTCTAATGGTATAAGCAGACCCAGTCCTTACCATCAGAAAATGTCACATATGTCATGTCCAGCTGCTTGAGTGGTGGATGAGAGTGACTGGGAAAAATGACTTCATGAAGTGCAAAAAAAACAGAAAGACATCAGCACAACATCAGCACAAGCTGATGTTGAAGGCTCCAGTCCACAATCGCATCTTTCAGTTTTTTGTAGATAGAAGAAATAAGAGTGTTTTCAAATCCTAGAATGTCCAACTTCCACAGCATAGTTCGGTTAGAAATGTGTTTTTCATTATCTGAATTGATTTTTTTTTTCATTCTTTTTGCTCTCTATCCTGATGCAAAATTCGCTTTAAATTCCTGAGGTCTCGTTCTTGGTGAATCAACCTTCTACAATGATCGCAATGTGGCCAAGTTCCTTTGTATCTGAGGAGAGAGTTACACTGTCTCCTCCACTCATCAAGAGTTTAGAATGATGCTATCTGATAGAGGTAATATTATTTTTCGTTAACTTTGTATATTTGATCACTGACATCCCAATGTTCTTGGCTTTAGATGTAAAATAATGATTTATGTTCAGCACAAAAACTGTCACTGTAGAAAGCTTTTAAAATGTTTTAAATTTATTATTAAAATTACTGGGGCTGAGTAACCATGAGATGGCGATTGTGCTAATGATATTAAGGGAGTTTTAGCAGCTCATGGGCAAGGTGGGATTTATCAAGTCACATTGGTCAGTTGCTATTCCTCGGTTCAACAAAATTATTGTAAAGTAAAAAGCTTTATAGATTTTAATATTTTTACGCTGCTGGGCCTCAGATTCAGTTCAAGTGAATTGTTACCTACAGCGAAACTCAGTAAGTCCGAAAGCTGGTTTGTTGGTATAAGCCGGTTTCACATTATAGGGTTTCTTGTTAGATAAATTTCAGTTTCTAGACTTTTTAAGAAATACCACACGGGACCAATAGGCAAAAATGATGAGATATTTTCTGTCACCAAAACGAAACTGAAACTAGTTTTCAACCCAAGAGAAATAGAGTGTATCACAATGACAGTAGCATTCAAAGGACTAATCGCTCTCCTGATACGTTTTCAGAATGTTTTATCTATTTAAAATATTATTTTACATAACAATTAAAAATAGATCAATGAGCAGTCTAATAGTTTTTTTTTTACATATCTATTTCCTCTTTTGTTTTCAGATAAAATTATACTTGATTTAGATCAGTTTGCGTTAAATAATGTTATTTTATACAGATCCACGTGGGAAGGAATCGCTGGAAATGTGGAAGTGTTCAGCTGTACCAAAGCTTCTAGAAGATCTCTATCATAGAGATTTATCTGTTGGAAGTTATATAGTTATTGTCTACGCTGAAGAATCAGGCAAGTACTGTTCCTTAAAATTCATAAATAATACTTTTCTGTTTGAAATATCTGTATGATTATTTACAACAAAACATATTCCTAAAAATAGAAAGTCAGAATTTTATACATGATGTCGTAAATTCATACAACTATAAGCAAAGAAAACTGAATATATAATAAAATATCATGAAATGAATTGGAACATAAAATATCATTATCAATTCATAACTCATTGTTAAATTTTACCAACGAACATGTTAAGAATCATTTACGAATAAAATCGATTTTTAAAAATATTTCTTTACCACATATAAAGAATGAGCAATTATTAGTCAGCATCAATAAAACATCAACAGTTAAGAACAATAATAATAAATCGAAGAATGTGTACCGTATTACAATTGTGAACCCAGGCCTTACCGAAGACCCCTCACAAAAACTGTCCTGGAAACCAGCCATAATAATGAACAAGACAATTCCTCACAACAGAACAGACATAACCCACATCGACAAGAAGGAAAGAGCTAAACACCTGATAGACACAATTGCCCAACACCAGCAACCTCCAGAAAACAGAAACAGAGGTAAAGATCAGGAACTGCACAGACTTAAGACAAGAATTCAGAGAATGTGGCAAGTAGAACAAGTAACTAATATTAGTAAAGGCATATGATTCAAGAAAGCAAGCTTATACAGACTCAACCAAAAAAAAAAGTTTTCCATTCCACCCATCATTTCGCTCCAAACTTTTGTCTTGTTCTGCCGTGAATTTATTTAAGTTGTCAACTTCCCCAACGACAAATGGAAGCTTTTTCCAGCAACTAACCACCCGCTTGCTAAAAGCAAAGCAGTGGTTGAAGCCGTGATCATCTGGACCACCATGTCCACCATCAGCATGATGCTCAATAGCCTCTATAAAATAGCAGTAGAACGCCTACATTGAATTCTAGAAAGCCGTGATTCTGGACACCTAGGGGATAATTAGAGTTTCTTGAACAATAGTAAAACCGGATATAATAACCACCCTTTGCACTTGTTACAAAGTACCCTTCTCAGGGTGGAAATTCCCTTCCAACTGGACGAAATATAATAATAATAATGATAAAGTTTAATTATTTTTACTTGTTTTTCCTATTCAGAGTTAATCTCTTTGCATGATTAAGTGATTTAGATGGCAGTGTTCTCGAATATAAAGTTAATTTGTTATCGATATTTAGTCATATTGGAGTTTTGTTCTGTTCGAATCTATTTGTTGTTCCTAGTAATAAAAATCGCCATTTCATTTTCTGCAGATCCTGCCATGGTGTCGTGTACAGCTGCAGCGTTATCCATGCGAGGATATTCCCACACACTGTTTAGTATTGAGAGAGGACTAAAGATGATTTTAGAAATTTATGATTTTTATAATCCTGTAAAGCGTTATTCTTACAATATTCATAAATTGTTCATAATATTTCTCGCTGATTGTGAAAGCACTGCTGTGGAAGTTTTAAATAAGGTAAGGTTTCATGTTAATATGCTATTATGTGCAGTTTATTGTGTCTGTAATTGTGTGAATTCTTTTGTCTTATTTTCTTGAATAAAAATCCAGGTTTCCGGGAGAAAAATCAATTAGAGCCACAAAATGTAATGCATTTGTTTGCCCATAAGTTGTATAGAATATTTCTTATATACGTTTCTTTCTTATACATTATAGTTTATTTTTAGGTTCCTGTTTATATTAAATATTTCGTGAGATGGTTTGTTTTCGTGAACGTCAGGGATCTTGTTGACAGGTTACCGACGTGCTTTACAGAGAGTATGCCTGGGATCTACTACGTTGTATTCGTTTCGTTTAATTCTCGCATGATCGAAGGTGGGAATGTAAGTAATTCAAAGCACACCGTAACGGAAAATAAAACAATCTATAATTTTAATAATTCTTTTAATTAGAAAATAGGAAAGAGTAAAATCGAATACGATTGTATTCCTTCATACCGCCATTTTGGATTTCCTGTTTCAAGTACAAAATTTGTATGAGTTGAAATAATATAGTGTAATTCTACATTATACAGTACATTATAAAGCTCATATATATAGATAAATTGACTATACTTTTAATGTTTCAGGCATCACAACCTAAAAGTGCAATCAGATTTAGAAAGAGTTACTCCATCGAGATATTCAGAAGACCTTGTTTCCCATCGAACACAATGGAGGTTGGCAAAGAACTTCACACTGCAATGGATTTTCGTTCATTAAAATCATCGCTCTTCTACAATTGTAAAAATTTAAACGGTGTTGAGCTGAATGCTGCTTTGGTACTTGTGAGTATAACGAATATTCCATTCAAGATAATTATTTTGAATTTCTTAGGCTGTAAGAAATTAACCCAAAAACCGAAACGTGTTTGAAAATAGCTATTTTTAAGTTAGAATTATAAATATTGGTTAAATATCATTATTTTATCATAAAATCAATTGCAACATATTTCATATCGTTTAAGATTTCCTACATGTTTGAAACATTTCGGAAAAAAAATGGGAAGTTGATTATAACTGGAGGAGAAGATGCGATTGTGATGATGACTTTAGCAAACGTCTTAAACTTCAGGTAAGCAGCACCTACAACCAGAAGGAATTACGTATTGCATCAATTATCATAATCGCTCGAAACATTTTCGAGCGATTATGTTAAATATTTTTGTCTTTAACGATTCATAAAAATAAAAACAATAACACAGTACGCAGTCTTTGAAGGTAAATATGAGGTTTCGAAGATTGTTTGCTTATTCGAAAAGCCGATACGATACAGAAAATATTGCATAACTAATATATGTTGAAAATGGAGATAATCAAAGTGTAACACTAACGACAAGGAATATATTATTTTAGCGGAGTTCTATTATAAGCTAACTAAGCAAGATATTCACTTTCAGAGTTATGGCTCAATATCACAATAGAAATCAATTAAAATAGACCACATTTCCAATGCGTTTAAAATTCTTCTTTGAATGCTTACCTAAAGTAAGCCCCTATCTGCCCCAAACCCCTTTATTCGGGTTAATCCACCAGCAAACCAGACATCACTGGATAAAATAGCCATCACAAAGGTACGCCTTACCGAGGTCATCAACAGTCTTCCCAACAAGTCTACCACTGGCCCTGATGGATTCCCTATTTTCATGATTAAACTATGCAGTTTATATATATCATTGACCTCTTGCTTGATGCATTCAATTTCCGTCCTCGTATGAGGAGTTTACCCTGCTATCTGGAACACATATTATATTTCTCCCGTTCCAAAAAAGTCTACCCCAAAATCACCTAATGACTACAGACCAATTTCCGTATGATGCACTTTCCTCAAAATTTTGGAAAAAGCCATACTTCCTGCTCTCACCCATCACATGTTTGCTGGCAAATCTCCATACCTCCATAGTGTACTACCTGGACGATCCACAATCACCAACCTCTTGGACACACTGTTCAGAATTGAAAGTACCTTAAGCAACAAAGAGCAACTGGATATTGTGTTCCTCGACATTAAGGCGGCCTTTGATAATCTGACCACCCATGCATTATGTACCATACTGTGCAACTACTTCAAAATCACTGGCAACATCCTAGTTCTCCTTAGGAAACTCCTTCAGTCCAGGACTCTATGGATCAGAAATCAAAACCATAATCACAACATTCTCTGCTCCAGAGGGCTCCCCCAAGGGGGCATTCTCTCTGCCGTCCTCTTCACCGCATCTTTAGAAACCTTCCTATCAAACCGTACTAATTTAACCACCTACGCAGATCATATTAAGTTCTTCATCATCACAAAATGCCCCCAGTCTCTCCAGTCTATTACTGTTAGCGACAGCTACATGAACTGGAAAACCACCTTCGTGCGATTTGGCTGTCCATTAATAAAGAGAAAACTGCAAAACTCTCTATCTCCAAGAAGAAAAATACCAACGATCTGAATATCATTATAGCCAACTCTCCAGTTAAAAAAGTCAGCCAACATAAGGATCTGGGTATCATCTGGGACAAAGACTTCACCTTCTTGCCTCACTTTAATGCCACTCGAACGAAAACATATTCGGCTTTATGGGCAGTAAAACAAGAGATCTCCAAATTCCATAACCCGGACCTTATCATCAAATACATTCTTCGTTGCATTTTCCCAATTCCATTATATGCCTCGACGATATGGTCCTCAGCACCCTCATCATACCAAGCCAAGTTCCTCTCCCTGCAATTCTGGATCTTGAAATGGCTAAATAGGGTTGCCGGGCTAACACCTACAATCTCAAAATCTGTTCTGGTCACCAATCTTAATACGCTTCTTTGGAGGTATCACATCATCTCTAGAAACCTTCTTACCCTCTCTCAGCTTCTATCCGGAAAACTGAGCTCACCTGATATAAGTAATATCATCCTCAGACCGTCCGACAGGAGAAGATGCCAGTCCAACACCTCCCCATACAGAGCGAAGCTGCGTAGCATGTCCTCCCTGGACAACATGTTTCCACATAACTCCTTCCAAATATTTAATAGATTAGCCATAGACGTTGAGAAACTTTGCAAGGACAGAACCTACGGAGCTTCCATTCTTGCAGACATGTATGCCTTAGTCATGCACTAGGTGGACTCTCTGTGATGCCGCACTATCCACGCTCCGATGTATCCGTATGCACTTTTATTTGTTGTAACTTTATGTTTTTGTATCTTCACCAGTGGCTGTTTAAGGCCGTATATTGTATCTGGCTCTGTATACAATGCATATGTCTGTATTTTATGTTTTATCTCTGTATGTAACTCATGTACTCTAACTGCATAACTGAAAAGGGACATTTCTTAGGAAATAAATCGATAGTAATAATAATAATAATAATAATAAAGCAAGAACAAATCTTGCAGAAAAGTGTGAAAAACAAGATTACCCAAAATTGTTAATACAAACAGCTTTAGGTTTTCCTAAATATAAACTTCTGGTCTTCAATTCAAAGGAATCAAAGAGTAGTATAAAGAGTTGTTTTAACAATCTTCAAAATACATCTTTAGCATTTCCTAGCTCTAAGAACATATTTTTATATTTCAAAAGTCGAGGAGACAAAATCAGAGACATCGTCATCATCAGCCATTTTCAATCCACTGCAGGATGAAGCCCTCTCCAGCAACTTTCCAGTTCCTTCTGTTTTGAGCAATGGCCATCCATTTACTACCCACAAATTCATGAATTGCATCTGTCCATCTCCGTCGTCGTCTTCCTGGTTTTCTTCTCGCTCCTCTCGGGTACCATTCAGTTATTTTCTTAGCCAATCTGTCATCATATCTTCGAGATATGTGTCTGCGCAAGACCATTTTAGTTCTTTAGTTTTGACAAGAATTTCGTTGACTTGAGTTTGCTGCCTAATCCATGTGTTTCTCTTCTTATCTAGCAGTCTGATTCCCAATATAATTCGTTCCATACTTCACTGTGTCGTTCTCACATTCTCTGCTATTTTTTGGCGAGTGCTCAAGTTTCACTTCCATAAATCATTATGGGGAGTATAAATTTGTTCATTATTTTACGTTTCAGACAAATTGGGATATTGCTGCTCAGTATGTGACTATATTTTCTGAATGTATCCATCCAAAATTTATTCTTCTCTTGACTTCCATTCATTTATCATTATTATAGCTGATAACTTGTCGCAGATAAATATATGACTCCTCCTTTTCAATTACTTCTCCTTCAATGATTATATCCTTTCTGTGGCATACTTGTTCGTCATTACTTCTGTTTTAGCCGTATTCATCATTATTTCTGTTTTAGCCATGTTCGTCTTTAGTCCAAAATCCTTACTAACTGTGCATAACAGACAAAGATTTTCGTCTAATTCTTTGGGATCGTGGCTTATGACCAAAATGTCAACTGCAAATTGTAAATGGTTTACGTACTCTCGTTTCACATTGACTTCTTTCTGTGATCAGTCTAATCTTCGGAAAGTTTCTTCCAGGGCAGCAGTAAACAACTTCGGGGATATTGTGTCTCCTTGTCGAACTCCTTTCTCGATTTTAAATTTACTACTGTCTTTGTCTAGTCTAATAAAGGATGTAAATTTATAAATTTTCTTCAAAATCATAATATGTGGGGTATCTATGCCTTGTCCTTCCAGTGCCCGAAACATTGCCTCATGCTGTATGGAGTCAAATGTCTTTTCATAATCCACAAAGTCCAGGCATAATGCTGTTTTTTATTCATTCGCTTTCTCAATTAGCTGGGATATTACGTGAAGGTGGTCCATAGTTGAGAATCCTGTCCTAAAGCCGGCTTACTCTTTCGGTTGATTCTCATCAAGTATTCTTTCTAATCTGTTAGTAATGACCCTTGTGAACAACCTGTAGATGCGGGATAACAAGCTAGTTGGTCCATAATTTCCAATTTTTGATTTATCTACTTTCTTATGTAGCAAAGCTATGATTGTATTATTCCCACCCCATAGGCGTCACATCTTTTCTAATGCATTTTGTGAAGAGCCTTGCCAGGTTTTGTGTCATGTCCCTTCCTCCCAATTTTAAAAACTATACGGTAACTTCATCTTCCCACGGGGTTTTCTGAATTCTTCATTTTCTTCAACGCATATTCCTCATTAGGAAGGATATCGGGGTTGTTGCATGTGTTACTAATTTGCGATCCATCTTCCCCACTGCTGGCATCATTTCTTCCCTCCTTGTATAATTCTGTATGGTAGTAGAGAACAGTATTCTGCTATTTGAATTACGCCTTCTCTGCTGTTTATAAGTACACCATCGCTATTCTTCAGTTTCAGTATCATTGGTCTTTCTGTGTTATTGCGCATGGCTGCTGATTAAGTCCTTTGTCTTCTCTTAATCCTTGTTCCACTTTTCTTGTATTTCTTATGTCCTCTCTAAGTCTCTTTCTAATGGCTAAATCAAAGGCATTACTCAATAAATCATATCGATGGCTTTTTATGTACCAGAACCTCTTTATACACCGGCTTGCAAAAACACGAGTTCGTTAAATGTCACTACCAAAAGTACAACAAACAGAATAAAGTACGTTGCGAATAAATAGCACTTTAGGTTGACACCGCATATTTTCCATTGTGGGGGTGGGGTTTCTTTCTTATATATATTTATATTTTTTTATTTGTTTATTTATTATCTTATATTTATTTGTTATTTATATTCCCCACTTTGCATCTGACTTGTTATCTCACAGAAGAATTCCGGTTCTGCGGGAGTTGCTATATTAGATCACTCCTCCTTTGGGCTTTGCTGTGTGTTCAGAAATGACCAAACCCTATTTGCATTAAGTAAAACACAATCAGTTTATTATACATACTTACAAATAAAAGATAAGACAAATCATTACACATTATTCACTTCATATATAGGTACATGGCATGGATCACATTCCTGGTCATTAGGCTCTCCCATCCATCATCTTCTTCTTACTATAGGCCCACTAACATCTCGTACAATCAGTTTAATTTAACTCTTTCTTAATTACAATTGACATTTATTATTTATTTATTTATATCTTCCTTTTTCATACCTATCTAGCACAATCCTACATTCTTCTTCATGGTTGAAACAATTCTTCTTCTGGAATTTAGTCCACTCTACAAACTATTCTATTCTATTCTATTCTATTCTCTCCCCAGCACTTTAAAGTTACATGTTAATGAAATATACATGGGATTATTTATTTCTTCATTCCCTCAGGTAAACTTCAGCATATAGCGACTAATTTCTCTACTTCAGTAACATTATATAAATAACATACAACTGTACCTGCTCTATAGGCTAACCCGTCCACGTGTGGCCTGTGACTTTCTGCTCTGCATCGGGTCCTCCATTGGATTGGGAACGTTCATCTGGAATGCTAAACTCTGCCAGGGACACTTTTCGCTTTGCCGATCATCCTGGTCTCGTATCCTTCTTTGCTGTGCCGGATCATTCAGTAGGGGTCGCTTCCCATCGCTTTATTTCCACAGGACGGTACGGTGTTCTTCTCGCTGCCCTCCTTTCAAATATATCTCTCGGTGGACGCTTTCGGACTTCTGTGTTTTCATCTCGAGAAAGTTCCCCTTTCTGTAACTCATCTATACTTCATTAAAACTATCAGAATTTAGTGAACTCACCATAACTGGTTCTACTGGTGGATCGCTTCCGGGGACTGTTTCCTGGGCCTATCTTTCCAAAAAATCACTCTCGAAGAAAACTTTATCATCTTCCGAAAAACTTTATTATCTCCAAAAAAACTTTATCACATCTCAAAAATTCATCTCCGAAAAACTTCATCACATATCTAAAACATCTTATCACATTTTTATCCCCTTCCTTTTTGCGCGCGCTCTTCCCCTTTTATTTCCCAAAATTTAGTAACGCCCCTCCTTTCCTCGACCAATCATTTCTATCTGACCTTCATCACCTCCATTCTCATTTGCCTATGACACATGACAGGAAGGCCGAGTTCCTTCCGGTGTAGAAATAACTTCCGTTTCTAGAGAATTCTCGAATGTTCTGGAAATGACCAGATTTTCTGGAGCTCGGTACCCATCTGGAAAACATCTGCGTCCATTTTCTTGATTCGTCTCGCTTTATTATAAAATGACCACACCTGCTCTGTTTGCAGTAAACAAGAGCGCCCCCGCTGGTACCCCTATTGTCATCTCTGGACCAAACCGTCCCTTGCCATACTATCAGTTGACCCCCCACTGTTCCGTCTTGCTATCTTCGCTTGCTGTTTCCGGTGTGGGCACTGATCGTATATCTGTTTCTAATGTTTTTCTTTCCACGGTATATTTGCTTGTACATTAAATTTAACCTCCTCTTAAATTAATTCCATTAGCGCGAGACCCATTATCTTAAACAATATTAGTGACTTTAAGTGTTTTCTTTTGTGGTTTACCATATCACTATCTAGCGTTCTTTCTTAAATTATATTTAAATTTAACTTGTAAGACTGTGTCTTTCAATCGTCAACCCTTGCCAGAAAAATTTATGCATGTGTAAATTTTTCTATTCTAATACACCCTTTCCCGTAATTTTGGTCCACTGTACATCTATTTACAGATCCCCTTTATACACTACTACTTATGCTACAATATCCTCTGATGCCAAAATCACCCGGATGAAGCCTGCCATAATGAATATTTTTAAAGAGTATCTATATTCATTGGAAATTTAAATTACTTAACACACTGCTAAATTTCAGAACTATACTAATCCAATGTCTACCTGTTTATCTCCCAATAGCTGTATGTGACCCTCTTAGTGTTCTATATACAAATATATACATATACACATTCTAAATATATTAGGCCTCACTAAATCTACTCCCATCCCATATTTTCATCGAATAAACCTCCTAAATACATCTGCTGCATCCTGTTTATTTCCTCCAACTTGTGGACCCTTTCCCTAGTGGAATTTTCTGTTCTGTGTTTCCACAATCCTTCGATTCCTTTGAGCTCTGTTGTTTCCTTTAATTGATTGCGATTCTCTTCATTGCCACTTTCTTCCACTTTATTTGAAGGTTTGCTATCTTCATGTCTCTTTTCCCTTCGAGACGTTTTCTTTCCAGAATTTACATTAACCCTTTCTCTCATTTCCAAGACTCCCACGTGTAACATCCTTCCACTTTCTTGGCACTTTCTCTCATTAGTCCTATTAGTTTTGTTCCTCTTCTTTAATTCCCTTAATTCTTCTTGAGCTATCAATATCGTTTGCCTTACGCCTTTTTGATTCCTTCACACTCCTTCCCTTTGAAGATTTCCCTCTTTTTGTCTCATACTTGGCTCTGCCGCCTGCATTTTGCCTTCTATCTGCTTTAGGACTCACAGCGGTATCACTACCGAAGGTAATGCTGCACCTTCCCGGATCTATCTGGGCGCCTAATTTCTTTAGTAAGTCCGTTCCTAGTATCGCGTCATGTCGACGACTGTTTACCCTGTTTGCCACTAAATATGAATGGGGCACCATGTTTTCACATCCCTGTAGTTTTATCTTGTCTCTAACTATATAATCGGTGTGAATTTCTTCAGCACCTACCCCCTCTACAAGAAATTCGCGGCAACATCTTACATCTCCCTTATTTGACACCCTTTGCAATATCTGATGAGGTAATCCCACATTAAAATAGACCTTGAGGCTCCTGTGTCCACAAGAAATTTACCTGGTATCCCACCTAAGCTGCCCTTTACATATAACAGGTCGTTTCTCCTGCCATTATCATTTACAGCACCTAAAGATATCTTTTTTCCTTTGGCTGTGTTTAAGTGTAATGCTTGCCTCTCCCAGCAGGCATGTCTAAAAGATCTATGTCTTTTAACTACGGCATTGTTAATGCGCTCTCGTTCATTCCTGTACTCACCATGTTTAGCGCAATGTCTTTCCTCCCTGTGCTGGTCCATGTTTCTGGGGTTTTTAAAGTGTGGGTACCTGTCTCGTTCCCAATACTCTCCCCTTTCCCAGTTATCTTTAGCATCCCGTCTCACTTTGCAGTCGCGGGTCCAATGGTCGGTGTTCTGGCACCTATAACACCATTTACGACCCCCATCCTTGTCTCTCCCCTCGTTTGTTCGTGAATTTAATTCTCTACCCAATCTTTGTTTCACTTCAGCTTGTTGCTGATCTTCCCTAGCATCATTGCTTAACCAGAGCCTTTCCATCATCCATTCCATCTTCCTTTCGATGCTATTTAAATGTTTAGATAGCCCTTCGATTTCACTTCCCCACTCCCTTGATTTCTTCCTTGTTTCTGGCTGTTTTCTGTCGGTCATTGCGTTTATTTCCTTTGCCCCCGTATTTCTACTAAAGTTTTCGAGTCTTTCTTCTTCTAAGGAGAGGGTGTACGCGTCTGTTAATGTTTCGGGTTTTCTCCTTAGTACTTCCTTTTTATAATTATGCCGGAGCCCTGTGATGAATTGCCCTGTTAGTATCTTCTCGAACGCCTGTTTCTCCGATTCTGATGTTTCTGTATTTAGTTTTAAATTTAGAAGGCGCTGATGGAATTCGCTTACTGTTTCCCGAGTGGTCTGTGTGTATCCTCCCAATTTTCCTACGCTGTTTAACAAGTCATTCTTTCTCCCAAATAATTTTCTTAATGTTTCAGTGAATCTGTGTAGCGTTTCTACTTCTTCTGCCACTGTGGCCTGCCTGTATTTTTCTAATGCCTGTCCTTCTAATTTAAATTCCCCTATAGTTATGATATCTAGATCGCTTAACCCTTCTTTATCCTTAATTAGATTTAATTTATTAATGAATTTTTCCACTCTTTCGCCCGATTCCCCCTTAAATGGTTTCAAATAATCACTATATTTGATTTGCCCTGACCCCTTGGCTACCATGCTTACCATTCTCACCTCTGGATTTTCTTGGCCTTCATATTCATTACTGTGGCCCCCAAAATTTTCGCAATCCTCACCGCGTCTCCTACCCTTTTTTGGCATTTTTATATTTATTACTCTCTAGCTATCAACTTTAACTAATCAATAAGTCTGCCACTTAATCGTTATACAATTCCTTACCTATATTAGATAATCCAATTCGAACTACCATTAACATTTACCTGCTTGTCAATAATCAATTTGCTAAAATTCAACAACCAATAATTATAAAAATTAAAATTTTTAATTTTAATAATTAAAAAAATCAATAATTATCTCTTTACATCCACAACTATCTATCCTTGAAGTTTACCTGATAAATCTCAATAATTAATTCAAGGGTACATAAATAATAATTTCCAATTCAATGCTAAATCAATACTTGCCTATTCAAATCCACAGTTATTTACCTGTTCAATCTATAATCCATTCAACAATAATCAACTAAATAATACATAAATAATTCTAACTTACACTTTCTGGCTCGCCAGCTGAATTTTACAGTTTCAGCAACTGATTATAATGAATCTTTGTTTTGTCATTTCTAAACACAGCCTCCCGTTGAGGAGTTTTCCTGGCTGGCGTATCGCCAATTGTGGGGGTGGGGTTTGTCTAATGAAACAATCTATCTCTATTTATCCCTGGCTGGGTCGCCAATTGTGGGGGTGGGGTTTCTTTCTTATATATATTTATATTTTTTTATTTGTTTATTTATTATCTTATATTTATTTGTTATTTATATTCCCCACTTTGCATCTGACTTGTTATCTCACAGAAGAATTCCGGTTCTGCGGGAGTTCCTATATTAGATCACTCCTCCTTTGGGCTTTGCTGTGTGTTCAGAAATGACCAAACCCTATTTGCATTAAGTAAAACACAATCAGTTTATTATACATACTTACAAATAAAAGATAAGACAAATCATTACACATTATTCACTTCATATATAGGTACATGGCATGGATCACATTCCTGGTCATTAGGCTCTCCCATCCATCATCTTCTTCTTACTATAGGCCCACTAACATCTCGTACAATCAGTTTAATTTAACTCTTTCTTAATTACAATTGACATTTATTATTTATTTATTTATATCTTCCTTTTTCATACCTATCTAGCACAATCCTACATTCTTCTTCATGGTTGAAACAATTCTTCTTCTGGAATTTAGTCCACTCTACAAACTATTCTATTCTATTCTATTCTATTCTATTCTATTCTCTCCCCAGCACTTTAAAGTTACATGTTAATGAAATATACATGGGATTATTTATTTCTTCATTCCCTCAGGTAAACTTCAGCATATAGCGACTAATTTCTCTACTTCAGTAACATTATATAAATAACATACAACTGTACCTGCTCTATAGGCTAACCCGTCCATGTGTGGCCTGTGACTTTCTGCTCTGCATCGGGTCCTCCATTGGATTGGGAACGTTCATCTGGAATGCTAAACTCTGCCAGGGACACTTTTCGCTTTGCCGATCATCCTGGTCTCGTATCCTTCTTTGCTGTGCCGGATCATTCAGTAGGGGTCGCTTCCCATCGCTTTATTTCCACAGGACGGTACGGTGTTCTTCTCGCTGCCCTCCTTTCAAATATATCTCTCGGTGGACGCTTTCGGACTTCTGTGTTTTCATCTCGAGAAAGTTCCCCTTTCTGTAACTCATCTATACTTCATTAAAACTATCAGAATTTAGTGAACTCACCATAACTGGTTCTACTGGTGGATCGCTTCCGGGGACTGTTTCCTGGGCCTATCTTTCCAAAAAATCACTCTCGAAGAAAA
The DNA here is from genome assembly GCF_048544385.1 of Mastigoproctus giganteus. Lineage (NCBI taxonomy): Eukaryota > Metazoa > Arthropoda > Arachnida > Uropygi > Thelyphonidae > Mastigoproctus > Mastigoproctus giganteus. Next base: position 18,844,830 of record NC_143578.1, on the reverse strand, counting down.
CTTTATCATCTTCCGAAAAACTTTATTATCTCCAAAAAAACTTTATCACATCTCAAAAATTCATCTCCGAAAAACTTCATCACATATCTAAAACATCTTATCACATTTTTATCCCCTTCCTTTTTGCGCGCGCTCTTCCCCTTTTATTTCCCAAAATTTAGTAACGCCCCTCCTTTCCTCGACCAATCATTTCTATCTGACCTTCATCACCTCCATTCTCATTTGCCTATGACACATGACAGGAAGGCCGAGTTCCTTCCGGTGTAGAAATAACTTCCGTTTCTAGAGAATTCTCGAATGTTCTGGAAATGACCAGATTTTCTGGAGCTCGGTACCCATCTGGAAAACATCTGCGTCCATTTTCTTGATTCGTCTCGCTTTATTATAAAATGACCACACCTGCTCTGTTTGCAGTAAACAAGAGCGCCCCCGCTGGTACCCCTATTGTCATCTCTGGACCAAACCGTCCCTTGCCATACTATCAGTTGACCCCCCACTGTTCCGTCTTGCTATCTTCGCTTGCTGTTTCTGGTGTGGGCACTGATCGTATATCTGTTTCTAATGTTTTTCTTTCCACGGTATATTTGCTTGTACATTAAATTTAACCTCCTCTTAAATTAATTCCATTAGCGCGAGACCCATTATCTTAAACAATATTAGTGACTTTAAGTGTTTTCTTTTGTGGTTTACCATATCACTATCTAGCGTTCTTTCTTAAATTATATTTAAATTTAACTTGTAAGACTGTGTCTTTCAATCGTCAACCCTTGCCAGAAAAATTTATGCATGTGTAAATTTTTCTATTCTAATACACCCTTTCCCGTAATTTTGGTCCACTGTACATCTATTTACAGATCCCCTTTATACACTACTACTTATGCTACAATATCCTCTGATGCCAAAATCACCCGGATGAAGCCTGCCATAATGAATATTTTTAAAGAGTATCTATATTCATTGGAAATTTAAATTACTTAACACACTGCTAAATTTCAGAACTATACTAATCCAATGTCTACCTGTTTATCTCCCAATAGCTGTATGTGACCCTCTTAGTGTTCTATATACAAATATATACATATACACATTCTAAATATATTAGGCCTCACTAAATCTACTCCCATCCCATATTTTCATCGAATAAACCTCCTAAATACATCTGCTGCATCCTGTTTATTTCCTCCAACTTGTGGACCCTTTCCCTAGTGGAATTTTCTGTTCTGTGTTTCCACAATCCTTCGATTCCTTTGAGCTCTGTTGTTTCCTTTAATTGATTGCGATTCTCTTCATTGCCACTTTCTTCCACTTTATTTGAAGGTTTGCTATCTTCATGTCTCTTTTCCCTTCGAGACGTTTTCTTTCCAGAATTTACATTAACCCTTTCTCTCATTTCCAAGACTCCCACGTGTAACATCCTTCCACTTTCTTGGCACTTTCTCTCATTAGTCCTATTAGTTTTGTTCCTCTTCTTTAATTCCCTTAATTCTTCTTGAGCTATCAATATCGTTTGCCTTACGCCTTTTTGATTCCTTCACACTCCTTCCCTTTGAAGATTTCCCTCTTTTTGTCTCATACTTGGCTCTGCCGCCTGCATTTTGCCTTCTATCTGCTTTAGGACTCACAGCGGTATCACTACCGAAGGTAATGCTGCACCTTCCCGGATCTATCTGGGCGCCTAATTTCTTTAGTAAGTCCGTTCCTAGTATCGCGTCATGTCGACGACTGTTTACCCTGTTTGCCACTAAATATGAATGGGGCACCATGTTTTCACATCCCTGTAGTTTTATCTTGTCTCTAACTATATAATCGGTGTGAATTTCTTCAGCACCTACCCCCTCTACAAGAAATTCGCGGCAACATCTTACATCTCCCTTATTTGACACCCTTTGCAATATCTGATGAGGTAATCCCACATTAAAATAGACCTTGAGGCTCCTGTGTCCACAAGAAATTTACCTGGTATCCCACCTAAGCTGCCCTTTACATATAACAGGTCGTTTCTCCTGCCATTATCATTTACAGCACCTAAAGATATCTTTTTTCCTTTGGCTGTGTTTAAGTGTAATGCTTGCCTCTCCCAGCAGGCATGTCTAAAAGATCTATGTCTTTTAACTACGGCATTGTTAATGCGCTCTCGTTCATTCCTGTACTCACCATGTTTAGCGCAATGTCTTTCCTCCCTGTGCTGGTCCATGTTTCTGGGGTTTTTAAAGTGTGGGTACCTGTCTCGTTCCCAATACTCTCCCCTTTCCCAGTTATCTTTAGCATCCCGTCTCACTTTGCAGTCGCGGGTCCAATGGTCGGTGTTCTGGCACCTATAACACCATTTACGACCCCCATCCTTGTCTCTCCCCTCGTTTGTTCGTGAATTTAATTCTCTACCCAATCTTTGTTTCACTTCAGCTTGTTGCTGATCTTCCCTAGCATCATTGCTTAACCAGAGCCTTTCCATCATCCATTCCATCTTCCTTTCGATGCTATTTAAATGTTTAGATAGCCCTTCGATTTCACTTCCCCACTCCCTTGATTTCTTCCTTGTTTCTGGCTGTTTTCTGTCGGTCATTGCGTTTATTTCCTTTGCCCCCGTATTTCTACTAAAGTTTTCGAGTCTTTCTTCTTCTAAGGAGAGGGTGTACGCGTCTGTTAATGTTTCGGGTTTTCTCCTTAGTACTTCCTTTTTATAATTATGCCGGAGCCCTGTGATGAATTGCCCTGTTAGTATCTTCTCGAACGCCTGTTTCTCCGATTCTGATGTTTCTGTATTTAGTTTTAAATTTAGAAGGCGCTGATGGAATTCGCTTACTGTTTCCCGAGTGGTCTGTGTGTATCCTCCCAATTTTCCTACGCTGTTTAACAAGTCATTCTTTCTCCCAAATAATTTTCTTAATGTTTCAGTGAATCTGTGTAGCGTTTCTACTTCTTCTGCCACTGTGGCCTGCCTGTATTTTTCTAATGCCTGTCCTTCTAATTTAAATTCCCCTATAGTTATGATATCTAGATCGCTTAACCCTTCTTTATCCTTAATTAGATTTAATTTATTAATGAATTTTTCCACTCTTTCGCCCGATTCCCCCTTAAATGGTTTCAAATAATCACTATATTTGATTTGCCCTGACCCCTTGGCTACCATGCTTACCATTCTCACCTCTGGATTTTCTTGGCCTTCATATTCATTACTGTGGCCCCCAAAATTTTCGCAATCCTCACCGCGTCTCCTACCCTTTTTTGGCATTTTTATATTTATTACTCTCTAGCTATCAACTTTAACTAATCAATAAGTCTGCCACTTAATCGTTATACAATTCCTTACCTATATTAGATAATCCAATTCGAACTACCATTAACATTTACCTGCTTGTCAATAATCAATTTGCTAAAATTCAACAACCAATAATTATAAAAATTAAAATTTTTAATTTTAATAATTAAAAAAATCAATAATTATCTCTTTACATCCACAACTATCTATCCTTGAAGTTTACCTGATAAATCTCAATAATTAATTCAAGGGTACATAAATAATAATTTCCAATTCAATGCTAAATCAATACTTGCCTATTCAAATCCACAGTTATTTACCTGTTCAATCTATAATCCATTCAACAATAATCAACTAAATAATACATAAATAATTCTAACTTACACTTTCTGGCTCGCCAGCTGAATTTTACAGTTTCAGCAACTGATTATAATGAATCTTTGTTTTGTCATTTCTAAACACAGCCTCCCGTTGAGGAGTTTTCCTGGCTGGCGTATCGCCAATTGTGGGGGTGGGGTTTGTCTAATGAAACAATCTATCTCTATTTATCCCTGGCTGGGTCGCCAATTGTGGGGGTGGGGTTTCTTTCTTATATATATTTATATTTTTTTATTTGTTTATTTATTATCTTATATTTATTTGTTATTTATATTCCCCACTTTGCATCTGACTTGTTATCTCACAGAAGAATTCCGGTTCTGCGGGAGTTCCTATATTAGATCACTCCTCCTTTGGGCTTTGCTGTGTGTTCAGAAATGACCAAACCCTATTTGCATTAAGTAAAACACAATCAGTTTATTATACATACTTACAAATAAAAGATAAGACAAATCATTACACATTATTCACTTCATATATAGGTACATGGCATGGATCACATTCCTGGTCATTAGGCTCTCCCATCCATCATCTTCTTCTTACTATAGGCCCACTAACATCTCGTACAATCAGTTTAATTTAACTCTTTCTTAATTACAATTGACATTTATTATTTATTTATTTATATCTTCCTTTTTCATACCTATCTAGCACAATCCTACATTCTTCTTCATGGTTGAAACAATTCTTCTTCTGGAATTTAGTCCACTCTACAAACTATTCTATTCTATTCTATTCTATTCTATTCTATTCTCTCCCCAGCACTTTAAAGTTACATGTTAATGAAATATACATGGGATTATTTATTTCTTCATTCCCTCAGGTAAACTTCAGCATATAGCGACTAATTTCTCTACTTCAGTAACATTATATAAATAACATACAACTGTACCTGCTCTATAGGCTAACCCGTCCACGTGTGGCCTGTGACTTTCTGCTCTGCATCGGGTCCTCCATTGGATTGGGAACGTTCATCTGGAATGCTAAACTCTGCCAGGGACACTTTTCGCTTTGCTGATCATCCTGGTCTCGTATCCTTCTTTGCTGTGCCGGATCATTCAGTAGGGGTCGCTTCCCATCGCTTTATTTCCACAGGACGGTACGGTGTTCTTCTCGCTGCCCTCCTTTCAAATATATCTCTCGGTGGACGCTTTCGGACTTCTGTGTTTTCATCTCGAGAAAGTTCCCCTTTCTGTAACTCATCTATACTTCATTAAAACTATCAGAATTTAGTGAACTCACCATAACTGGTTCTACTGGTGGATCGCTTCCGGGGACTGTTTCCTGGGCCTATCTTTCCAAAAAATCACTCTCGAAGAAAACTTTATCATCTTCCGAAAAACTTTATTATCTCCAAAAAAACTTTATCACATCTCAAAAATTCATCTCCGAAAAACTTCATCACATATCTAAAACATCTTATCACATCTCTTTTTGCGTGCGCTCTTCCCCTTTTATTTCCCATAACCTAGTAACGCCCCTCCTTTCCTCGACCAATCATTTCTATCTGACCTTCATCACCTCCATTCTCATTTGCCTATGACACATGACAGGAAGGCCGAGTTCCTTCCGGTGTAGAAATAACTTCCGTTTCTAGAGAATTCTCGAATGTTCTGGAAATGACCAGATTTTCTGGAGCTCGGTACCCATCTGGAAAACATCTGCGTCCATTTTCTTGATTCGTCTCGCTTTATTATAAAATGACCACACCTGCTCTGTTTGCAGTAAACAAGAGTGCCCCCGCTGGTACCCCTATTGTCATCTCTGGACCAAACCGTCCCTTGCCATACTATCAGTTGACCCCCCACTGTTCCGTCTTGCTATCTTCGCTTGCTGTTTCCGGTGTGGGCACTGATCGTATATCTGTTTCTAATGTTTTTCTTTCCACGGTATATTTGCTTGTACATTAAATTTAACCTTCTCTTAAATTAATTCCATTAGCGCGAGACCCATTATCTTAAACAATATTAGTGACTTTAAGTGTTTTCTTTTGTGGTTTACCATATCACTATCTAGCGTTCTTTCTTAAATTATATTTAAATTTAACTTGTAAGACTTTGTGTCTTTCACCATCATTTGATAATGTCCACTTAATAGGTAACGAGAATAAATATAACGTACCAATGCAAAAGAAGGTATTTGCGGTTTACTTAAAATAAAATAATTATAGAAAACTGTCTGACTACAGCTTCTTTAGTTCAGTGAAGATAAATTTATACTCAGAGAGTACAGTTCGAAGCAATTAATGAAAGTCAGTTTTAATAATTTTTAGTTCTATAATTTAACGTTTAATTATTTTTATTTTTTATTAAAATTATTTATTTTACAGATATAAAATACTGAAACCTACAGTGGGAACTATAGCAGGCATAAAAAATAACAGTTTTGTGGGAATCAGTAATATGTTGTATAATCAGGTACGTATTATTATTACCTTACACGAACAAACAGCGAAGATTCAGCTGTATGAATAAACAAATTTTGATTCTCATTACTGATAACCCTCCATACACATGTGTTTTATTCCTATTAAAAATGTATGCTAAACCGCAATTTGACAAAATGTAAGACGCAGGTATTTCGTAGTCAGACGCATGATTTCTTAATAGATATAAATATATACTTAATAATATTTAATATTTAAATATAAACACTTCTGATCATATATTTACAATATATTTCAGAAATAATGTCCCACCAAATGCTATAGTTTTACATTTCATAATTGATTAACTAAATATTGATAGCTACATCTTATAATTAAAGAATATAATTTACCTATATTTTTTAGGAAGCTGATATTTCGATCCTCGCAATGGCTTTAACCTATGATAGAAGTTTGGCAGCTGAGATCGTTTTTCCAATTCACATTACTTCTCTTGCATTCGTGACCAGAAGTTCCAAAAAAAAACTCTCATCAAATGCAATTTTTCAACCTTTTTCCTTGACAGTGAGTCCTAAGTTAGTCTTTAATACGAAATAATAGTTATAATTGTACCCATAATAATAATTTTTAATTGGAAATGAACATTATGATTTTAAGACAATAATAGAATTTTAAGAATCGTAATAGTAGTTGTCAGATTGCGATTTATTTTATTTTCAATCAATATTGCATTGGACAGGAATAATTTTAAATTATGGTGGAACGTCCCGACACGCGTAAATATAATTTTATTAATTAAAATGTAATTAAAACAAAAGCGAATTTCCAATGAAAATGTTGCAACATGAGCTGGAATTGTCTGCAAGATGGTCTTCTCTCCTATACTTTTGTATCGTGACTAACGCTAAATGAAAACTTCTTTATTCATCAATGGTGATAATTCAGTTTAAATCCAGAACGTGTGAATTGTTTCCATCATCCTGGATAAAAACTGGAGGTGACAAATTCAGTGACTTCTTTATTACTTAATGTCTTTGTTCCGCTTAAATAATAAAAGCCAAAATAGGAATAAAACTAAGATTCTTTAATATGACCTAATTATACCGTTTAATGGTTTCCAGGTATGGGCTTTCCTCCTAACCGCTTTGGTAGTTAGCAGTTTATTGGGCTATTTCATTCTGACAATTTCACTTCACCTTCGTAGAGGTGAAAAGAAGACTTTACTTGAAATATTTTGGCTGCTACTTTCCACTCTAACATTAAAAGGTAAGTGGTCTCTCTTTGGTAATCATGGCGGTTATTATGAAATATCTGACAATTTTTAAAGACAATTATAAAGATATTTTTCCTCCTTATTTCCGTACATGATATATTGGTTTTTGTTGCAGTAATTTGATTTCGCGTAAAAGGTAATATAAGTGTTAAAGTTTGAGTGACTTCCTCTTATACTTGGGCGTATAACAGAAAGTCTTGGTATTTTCTAAAAAAAAAGGTATGAAATAGGCAGCAAACATAATGAATCTTATTGCCAAAATGGCGATAAGGTTCATTTTTATCAATGCGATTTTACCAGTCCCATTGATAAAGAAACTTTGTGGAATCATTCTAGCAATTGATACAAGCTTCCGAGATTATTGCGTTGACTAAGTATGTTAACGCCTATAAGTTTTAATAATTACTAGTTTTTAGGGAATAACGTTGAAATTAGTTTCAATCTAGAACAATTAACTGAATTGTGACCGGAAACAGACGATCACAGATCAGCCTGTGGGGGTCGGACTTCTTGTTTATTGTGGGGGTGTTGTGGGTATTATTGTTTTTCTTGGTTGCCCTAATTTTCTTTATATTTTAATTATTATAATTTATCCCCTTTTTTATATGTATATCCCCGTAGTCCAATCCTCCCACTTAGCATCTGACTTGTTTGTTCTCAGAAGATTACCTGACTCGTAGGGGACCTTAATTATTTTAAGTATTTCTCCACAGGATTGGCTGAGTTTCGGAATGACAGACTCCAACACATGAATGTAAAATAAAACAATGTTTATTAACATATCATACAGAAATTAGCAATAGTATTTGGTCAAACTATATTTGGCTGGTGACTTGTTAATTCATTAACCTTTATATGTGTAAATATCTTGTTCAAACTCAATTGTTTCATCATCTGATATCCTATTCTAATACACATTATTATTCATTATGACATGGTGTCTCTTCATGTTCTTTACAGGGACTTCAATAGTTCGTGTCATACATTTTACATAGATTCTTCCCACTCTTCTTCTGAACAGTCTGTATAATAAACCAACTACCACCTGCCAATGAACTGGCTCACAAAAACATTCAGAGTTTGTCTCAATTTGTAAGAAAATTTCATTTATTCAATTAGACACCCTTTCTGTAATCAGGTCAACAGGAAATATCAATCAATCCAATTTAACATTACCTTTCAGAACAGTTAATCCTCTATACCTTTATATATCACTTATTAATTAGCCCCTACTTAAATTAGAAATACTCTCCACAAATCAACTCATAATAAATTGAAATTTCAACCTTTAATTTCATATATATTATAAAAACCCTTCTCAACTTTAAACAATTCTCAGTTATCTATCATACCCTCTCCTTCCAGCAAGCATTTATATGAGGAGCTTCACTTCAAATTATAGGCTGCGTCCGTCTTAAATACATTACCCTTTATTCATATATTCATTACTTAAATATACACATTTTTCTCCTAAAGTCCTCTCCTTAATAAATTAAGTACACCTATTTCGGTAAACTCTCTAGCACTTACGTGTTTGGCCTGGAACTTCCCTCTCTGCTCGGCTTCCTTTCATATCGGTCATTCAGGTACTGGAATGCGGGGGCGCTCATTTGGGGATCTCGGTGATTACGGTGTTTCCCTACCAGATACTGTACGGCTGGAATCAATCAGTGTCGCATACTCTTTATCGGTCAGCATTTCTTCTTCCGTGGATAGAGGGGTTTTCGAGTAGGTCAATGGTTCGACCACTCATTCGACTGGCTTTGCCTATATAATTCTCAGGGTGTGATTCTTCCTTCTTCCTCACTACGGCTTCCATGTTTACAGGTGAACATTCCTACGGGCTGTCGGGATACGCAGAATTTCTATCACTGCTTCCATCTACCTCAGGGCTGCAGCTATCACCCAAATTAGACTACCGCTCTGCTTTGTATCGTTCTCCAACTCATTCAAATCATCCTCCAGACCGCTCCGAAAACTTCTTCCGACTCCTCCGAAAACTTCTTCCGAATCTCCCGAAAACTTTTCCAGAATGCCACGAACTTCTTCAGAATCTCCCTCTCAAAATTCCCTCTATTTTCTTCCTGGCCAATAGGAGATCTGCACATCCTTTTTCCTGTGTTCTCATTTGTCTCCTCTCCTCTTCCGTGGGCGGGTCTTCTTTATTCTTTGTGCCCCAACTTCCGTGGACCTCGAACATACCAGAACAATCCAGAAAGAGAAGCGGAAGTTCAGGTCAACTGAGAAGCGTCACAGCTCCTCCCGTGACCTCACGCGCGCACACCTGGTGACGTCGCCCACCTCTAATAGCGTCTCACCGTGAAATTTTTAAGAGGGTCAGCTTAAGCACTCTTGGCCCTTACTATGGTGCATCTGCCTCTGTCTTAATGGGGGATTTGTCATGGTATATTACTTTCACTGACTCGTCAAAGAACTTCCATACAAACAAGCTACAACTACACAAGGAGTGACTGGAAGGTATTTTTGAATTCCAGTGCTACTTAACTGATGTTGTTTTTACCAGAAAACCACTATTCGTATTACAGTTAAATTCTCATAATATTTAACCATTTATATTAATTAATGTAAGGACGGGTCCTTACAAGCCCTTTCCCATTCAGTTATGTCCATTCACATTGGCTAAATCCTATTCGGTAATTGGACCAGTCTCGGTACATCCGAGACACAGTGGTAAGTTTCAACCACAGCAGGGTGGCAGTGTCTGAAATATTCGTTATAGCATTTCTGGGGAGGACTGTCCTACCGCATCTGAAATCATTTAAGTTTTTCATCTTGCCCATTCCCAAATTGAATTTCTCACATAGGCCACTCCAGGTCGATAATCGCTGCTGTCCATAAAGACAAACTCAATCTCAATCTATTATATTAGGGCCACCAGCAATTTCTTACATATACCCATATATGTATTATGTTGTAAATTGTGTGTGTTCTCTGGTTGAATTGCCTGTTTTGCTGAACGAAAAAAAAAATCCAGTTTCTCTAGCAAAACACTTTGGCTATGTAGGCCTGTGCACATGACGACAGACAGCAATCAGAGACGTTAAATGTTCCGGTTCGTAACAGGGTGGAGAAATTTTAATGGACACGTGAAACACACCAACCTGTGGCCAAGGTAGATCAAAGTACAATGCGGAAAGACACTACAAATCTGGTAAATTAACAACCTAGATTCTAAAACATGTACTTTTCCTAAATTTCTTATGGATACACCAATCCACACAAAATAATTTTGTATAATGTTAATAATACTTACGAAATAATCGAAATACTATTTTAATTATAAATTGCACGCTTGTTCAATTATTTGAAATGCAAGTTATTTGCATTAAAAATTACTTAAATATATTCAGTTCAGTTAATAAGCTGACTCATATTAGCCTTGTCTAAAACGAGAACTTTTATAACCGTTCAAAATGCAAATCCTCCATTTTAAGTTCTTTTGCTTCACAGTCATTTTCTCTTTCAGGGATGAAGACATTCTTTGGCTCTCTAGCATTTCAGATTTTTGCCTTATTCTGGTTGATTTTTGCTTTTATAATGACAGCATCATACAGCGGTTGTCTTTTGTCATTCTTAACGATTTTGCACGAGGAGAAACCCATAGAAACAATACCTCAACTAGAGAGAGCGCTGAGCAAAAACGACATGAGCTGTGGCACCTTTCAATATGGTTTTTCATTTAACACCGTCATGGTAAGTCAAGTCTGCTCTGAGCTCATTATTTTGTAACATACAAGTAGAATTAATAAAAAAAATAAAAAGAATAAAAAACCTAAGAATAAATAAGAAAAAAAATCATATAAATAAATCCAATCGTTTTATTATATATTGAAATATATCAAGGATACCATTGATTTGGATTTGCACCAGAAACACCTACGTAATACCTCATGAGCAAAATTTATCCTTAATATAACCGTATAATTCTAGTCATGGACTCCACAAGTGTTTGAACAAGTTGTGGCACTCTACTGTGACACATCTTTTTGAGAAATAAGGTCTTAAAGTATATGGCATCACTGAAATTGGATCTACTACATTGGTAGAAAGAAAATGATTTATCTCATCAAACTAGTACAAAGCAAATTCTGCATATTTGCAGCTTCGGTTGCAAATATGCAAGATTGTATTGGCTAAATACACCTGTCGAATATTTTTACAATAAGAGATATTCACATACGTCACTATATTAAAACACTATTATGGTCAAATTAATTTTGAAAATGTAGTGCATGCCTGGAATAAATAGTAACCATTATTCTCCAAGAAATATTGGTAGAATCTTTGAATTTGTTTAATTTATTTTTTTTTTCAGCGTTCTACAAGTAGTGTTTTCAAATTAATCCGAAGTAAAATTGAACGTGATCCGTCATTAAATTGTCCAAGACCAAAGGACTGTATTCCAAAAATTTTGAATGAGAATTATTGTTACATTGCGGTAAGACGTTTTTTCGAATATTCTGTTCAAGAATATGGCCCGGAAGACTTTTATCTATCGAAAGACAGCTTTTATACTATTCCTATGGGTTTCTACATTCCAAAAGCCCATCCTTGTTTGGAGACATTTTCAATTACGTAAGAATAATACTTTTCTTAGTATACACTAGTTTTGAAATTGATAACTTAATTAATATGAACAAAATAAATTTTTCACTATTATTTTATTTCTCCAAGAAATGGTGAATTTTATTCAATATTGAGCAAAAATTTTGAAGCACGATAGTTTACTGCCACAAAGATAATATAGGCTTTAAAATTCTCATGTTGTGAAACCAATATTTTCTGAATTTCCAGGATAATGAGGCTACAAGGTTCTGGAGTGATACAACAGATAGTAAGGATCAATCAGTTTAAAGTTCAGCTGAAAGGAAGAAGAAAAAACACCAATATTCAGACGGAAAATGAAAAATTCCAAGCTTTAAATTTAAGTCATCTTCAAGTAGCAATGGGTTTATTAATATCAGGATATATAATTTCATTAATTTCTCTTCTGCTTGAAATCATATGCTTTAAAATAATATCTCAACTGAAAAGTAAAACATAGTACTTAAAATTTTCAGTTGAAGTATTGAAATTTTTAATTACCACAGTATAATGTAATTCAAATTGTAACGTTTTAATTTAAATTTCATGAAAATGAGATACGCTTTCAAGTTGGTATTAATCAGAAGAAAGAATAAAGGGGTCTATATAAACTGAGGATTTTAACCAATTATGTGTTTTAACAGATAATAAAATGGCTTATACAGATCCATCAAAAATGACTGTTTTTGGTTTATGTAATAGTTAGCAAATAGTAATTTGATTCGATATTATAGAACATGGAAAACCTGTGAATTTATTTACAATCCCTCGTGGCCCAAAATTCCGGACATAATTGCGCACGGAATTTTGAGTATTGCGTACCAATTATATTAAGGAAGGCAGCAAAGAAGGCAAGCCGTTATCCATAATTATGAAATAAACATTGGAATTAGGGAAAGCCCCATTGGACCGGAGATGTGCCAATATATTCCCAAATCACAAAGAGGTAGGCATCAAAAGAGTGACATGAGTACTACAGAGACCTCTTTCCCTGGAAGTGTCCTTAACTCATATTCCACGGAAAATAATTAAGACACTGGTTAAGACAAGATGACATAAAGTACAGTTGCACTCCGGCAACTGTACTTTAGCCACAGCGTGGGCTAATCATGGGGAAATTTTGTCTGACTAATTTGATTGAATACTCTGACGCAGTAACAAAAAACTGGATACAAAAAAAAATAATTTGGATCTTATATAGTTCGATTTCAGAAAAGCTTTTGATACAGTTGCACCTATTAGACTGCTGTACAAATTGCAGCACTATGTCATTAAGGGTAAGTACCTCTTCTGAATAAAGGGTCAGTTGAGTGGGAGAAGACAGCGAGTTGTTACCATTGGACACTACTCTTCATATGCTAATATTATCAATCGAGTCCGCCAAGGTTTTTTGCTGTGCCACTTTTGGTTCTGCATTAATGTTATTTATGAAGGTATGTGAGGGTTAATGTCTAAGTTCGCAGATGATACAAAGGTTGGTAGGGTTGTTAATGACAGTAATTATTTTATGCTACTGTAAAAAGATCAATTACTATTTCTTAGTCCAAGCAGTTGGACTAAGAAATAGTAATTGAGATTTAAAAAAGTTAATAATTGTCAGTGAAGAACACAATCTGGACTTAATATACATACTGGTGCCATACCTCTCAAAAAGTCATATGGTTTAATATTTAAAAATCAAGTGATTTTCTCTGGCCATGCTTTAGTTCCTGAACCTAAATCGGACCTTGTTGTACTGAACAAGAAACTAGATATTAGTCATCTCAAGCCTGTGTGATCAGTATTCTTGTAACCGCATCGTCTTTTTCTTTCTACATTATATCCCTGCACTGACCTCCTTTTGCAGACTTGAACTCTTCGTTAGTGTACTTCTGAAAACCTTCGAAACGTTTGGAACTGCCAATTTATTAATATCAACAGACTCAAATTCCAAATCACATTTAAGGCAGAGTGGTGTATTGAACAACCAAGAAAGATTATTTTAGGAGTCCATTTTTGAACACAAACTGACTATTCATAATTTTTCATATTTTCTCCAATACCTGGGAGAATGTAATATAGACCTAACTTGTCTACAAACGGCATTCATCTCTCAAAAAATTGCAGACTGGAAAGTAAATACTGACCTTACAAATAGTGTTCACAGGGCTATTACTTTTAACATCTCTCTTGGAACATTAACACCGTGAGAAGCGCAGTTGGTAGGATCGCCGTCCTCTCCGCACTGAGTAGAAAAGACCTGAGTTCTAATCTCGTCAATGACATGAGTAATTTTTGTGCTCCTTTTTCACAACGTGGCTGAGTTATTTGGTCTAAGGTGGGTGTAGCCAGGTTTCGTCTCCCGGAAACTTAGATTTTCCTTCCAGCAAACAGGAAATTCACCTCAGAACATTTGCAGCTTTTTTACAGACAGTACACACAGTACTGTCTGTAAAAAAGCCCAGAAGTATATAAAAAAACAAAAAAAACATGGAAAGTCAGCTTCAAATCCAAAAGCGTACGGACTAATTTCGTTGATAGCAAATTACGGAAAATTATTTGAAAGACTACTTGCTCTAAGAACTATAAACGTGTTTGAAAACAGTAACCTAAATTCTTACAGTCAGGTCAGGTTAAGAAGAAAAAATCTTGCGAAGATGCCCTCGTGGATCTCGTTTATCACATTGAGACCTCTCAGGCTAATTATGAATTAGCCATTTTTATTGACTTCGTGGGCGCTCTCGACTCCTTGTAATGAGTAGTATTCTGGATAGACTCCTCAAGGCCAATTGCTCCCAATGACTGTTCTACGTAATTAGAAGCTACATTCAAGATATCACAGTCATCTCAAAACAACAGTCTCTAAGCAGAACAGTGTCCAGAGGATATCCTCAGATTCTACCTTGGGACCCTCATTTCGAATATAATAGTCCTAGACATAGTGGACATAGTGTTTTTTGTTATGCGGTTCCCGTGGTTTCCCACAAATCCGCGTTAAATACTCTGTTAACATAGCAAAGCCAGTCAGTGTGGGTTATGTGTGAGTAGTGTGTTGTTTGTGTTGTTTGACTGGCCTCTTCGTTACTGGGAGGCGCGATCACCAGGAAGGAGCCTCCCAGCATCCGTCCACTGGCACGAGGAGCCGGACCAGGGAGTAAAAGACATCTGACGGGCCGCCCACACTCTTGCAGGAGCGAGAGTGGGAAAGGCCAAGGAAAGAGCAGAGAAGAGACAGGAAAGTGGAAGACAGACAAGATAGCGAGGATGACAGAGCGTAGGCATCCTCCCAGGCTAAACGGAGCAGGAAGAGTGCTAGGTGCAGTTGTGGGAGTCCTGGAGAAAGACTGTGGGTAGGAAGAAGAGAATAAGTAAAGTTCAAATTAAAGAGTCCAGGATCGTCACAATGGAGAATCACGGAGCGGCGTCGACAGGGCTGTCCGCCATTTGCAGTTTCATGTCTGGAAGTTTC
Source organism: Mastigoproctus giganteus (assembly GCF_048544385.1). Lineage (NCBI taxonomy): Eukaryota > Metazoa > Arthropoda > Arachnida > Uropygi > Thelyphonidae > Mastigoproctus > Mastigoproctus giganteus. Next base: position 18,829,481 of record NC_143578.1, on the reverse strand, counting down.
CGGTGCTGGCTATCAGTTGCTGTCTAGAGGAGGTTATCCAGGAGTAGTGTTCGGGAGTTGCAGGTGATGCCAGCGACGACGAAAGACCTCGTTGGCATAACTGGTCAGTGCACGGAAGGCATCATTAGATTCCAATAACTTGGTTTCTGGCCGAAGTGATGTAGTGTGGAGGTCTAGGAGTAGTTGGTTTCTTAGATCTAAGTATACGTTGCATGGGTGTATCACGTGATCCCAGTCTTCAGGTTCTCCGCAGGTACAGAGGGCATCCTCGACTAGGCTGAACTCTAGAAGGCGTCTCTTGAAGGACCCGTGGCCAGTTAATAGAAAGGAAGCATAGACGTTAGGGAAGAACCAAGTGGAACGTTGCTTGTTGATGTAGGTTACCACAGGAAGGAAAAGTTTAGTAGTTGCACCAGTCATGGAGTTATTCCAGCGGGTTTGCCATAAGTTTATGAATTGTAGCCACACACGTTTATGTTCCTGTTTGATGTCGGTATCGGTGCGGGTTTGAATTGTGAGGAATTCAGCTTCCTTATTCTTCTTGATGGTATGAGAAAGTCCGATAAAAGCGACGTGGAGGTCCAAAGGGAGGGGGGCCTGTTAGTAGCTGTAGGGCGGCAGTTGATGTCGTTCTACATGCGCGGGTCATTTGTAGTAGCATAAGTCGTTGAATTTGCTGAATTTTACGTTGAGCATGCACTAAAGTCATTCGGTGGTACCATACTGCAGCTCCATATGTGACAATTGGTATAAATACTGCTGAGTATAAAAGGCGTAGAGTTGGTCCTTTAAGACCCCAGTCCTTGGGGGTAAAGCGTGCTAACATAGTGATGTAATTTTTTATCTTTTCTTTGATAGCTTGGATATGAGGAATGAAAGTTCTCCTGTCGTCCAAAATTACTCCTAGGTACTTCACCGATCGGTAGTTTTTCAGTGGGCGGCCATTAAAACGTATGGTAGGAGGTCTGGAGAAGTCCAGTTTGCCTTTTAATAGGAGGGTTTTGCTCTTCTCAGTGGAGACTGAGAGTTTATTTTCAGTGGCCCATACGGACAGAGCAGCGAGAACAACCGTAGCCTGGGTTTCTATGGTGGCGCGGGTGGGGCCCTCAATGATAATAACCATGTCGTCGGCATAAGAAAGCTGAGTAGTGTGTGGGTAGTCCCTCAGGAGCCAGTCGTCGAGTATCATATTCCAGACAGCTGGCCCCAAGATGGAGCCCTGGGGACAGCCTCGGGTTAGATGTCGGGCCCTAGACAGTTGGTTACTTTTTAGTTTTGGAAAATGCCGAAGATTTGACTCTCATCTTCCCAGGCAAATCTTGCTTGGACCTCGAGTCCCACGCCAACATATGTTTTTGCTTGGTTGTCTTATTAGTCCAAGAAAGATCAGATAGGAGGACGTTGGCGAGAGATTTGAGATTCGAAACTTTATACTATGATGATGATTTTTACGAAAATGTTTAACCATGGAAGACCTTCACTGATTAAAATTTATGGCAGTTCTCTTCCAATTGTTTTACAACTTAAATATCTCTTTGTTATTGTGGACGACTGATTAAATTTTGTGGCTCACGTCAACACTATGTGACTTCAAGGATCAAAAAGTTTACAAACGCTCTAATTATTATTATTATTATTAATACCAATTTATTTTCCGAAGAAATATTGCTTTACAGCTATGCAGCTAGAGGACATGAGTTACATACAGAGATAAAACATAAAATACAGACAAATACATTGTATACAGAGCCAGATACAATATACGGCCTTAAACAACCACTGGTGAAGATACAAAAACATAAAGTTATAACAAATAAAAGTGCATACGGATACATCAGAGCGTGGATAGTGGCGGCATCACATAGAGTCCACCTAGAGCATGACTAAGGAATACATGTCTGCAAGAATGGAAACTCTGTATGTTCTGCCCTTGCAAAGTTTCTCAACGCCTATGGCTAATCTATTAAATATCTGGAAGGAGTTATGTGGAAACATGTTGTCCAGGGAGGACATGCTACGCAGCTTCGATCTGTATGGGAAGGTGTTGGACTGGCATCTTCTCCTGACGGACGGTCTGGCGATGATATCCCAAATATCGGGTGACTTCAGTTTTCCGGATAGAAGCTGAGAGAGGGTAAAAAGGTTCCTAGAGATGATGAGCTACCTCCAAGCAAGCGTATTAAGATTGGTGACCAGAACAGATTTTGAGATTGTAGGTGTTAGCCCGGCAACCGCACTGTTGCATTGTTGATAATTAGGCTTAGCGGTTTCACTATTTCAATTTAAAAATAAGAATCTGGGGTTTGAATGATATTGCTCGTTCCCAATAGAATTTGCTTCTTAGTTTGGTCAATAACTATCCAAATAACTGTCTACTAATGGAATCCTAAACAGGTAATATGTCTAATCTTGATTTTAAGCATTCATACTTCACGTAATAGTTGAAACGAGCTGTTGGTTTATAGTGATTCAGTGCAGCGGAACATAGCAATATTCTGCTTGAGGCAATACGGCATTTAAGATTTGAACAAGGTTAGGCAGAGACAAAGTTAGGGATTAAACCTCCCCCACTCCCACCTGCATACTTCAGCCGCTAGTCATCGAAGGATAGAAGTGCCCTATCTTGTTGTACTATAGACTACCTGCCTCGAAATTACTGAAATTCCGGCTCCCATTTGCATTTCAGAATGACAGATTTCAACGCATCAGCCGTGCCGCTTACTTGCTGCATTTGTCTGACCAATGATGACCTCATAATTAAATGCGTTAATTGTCACAAAAGCTATTGCAATAAGCCTGATTGTACTTCGGTAGATATTAAGAGATTAAGCAAAACTAGAAAACGCAAGTTTGAATGTGACGTTTGTAGGCAACAAACAGAGAAAAATAATAAAGGATTACCTAATGAAGTCATTTGTGAAAATTCTTGCGAAAAACAGATTAACGATCTTGAACAAGCAACAAGAGTAAGCCTCTCGCAGAGTGACCTTGGAAATGGCATCTTGGGCCATCCTGAAGGATCAATTTTGGAAATCTTGGGATGCGATATTTGCCCGGAAGACTGCGAGCACTCTGACGGGGCTTCCGCTAGACAGAGGAGCAATCATAGCCTGAAGGAAAGGCAAGAGGAGAACCGTAAAGAATACGTCTCGCGTACGGAATTAAAGGATATCCTTGCAGACTGCATCAGCCCCTTTTCGATGCAGGCTGTGGAATACGCTGAAAACCTCGTGAGCAATTTAATCCCTGTACATAAAATGCTACAGGAATTGCAGGAAGAGAATTTTCTTCTCAAAGAACAAAACAGTAGAATATTGCACACCCTTAAACGACTAGAGGAAAAGCTAGATTGCTTTAAATCAGTCCTCGTTGCACAAGGTGGCTCAGATGCCCCCGTAACCGACGAAACTTGCTATGCGAGGCAGAGCTACCCAAAGAAAAGTGGTGATATGCAGGGACTGCACAAGAGGATTGAAAGCACTGAAAATCACAAACAGACGACAAGAAACGAATTGCATTCGGGGGAAAACCTTATCAGAACGAATTGCAAAACAACAAGACAGCCAAATAATATATGACCTTCAAGTCCAGCCGAGAACTGTCTGTTTGCAGCAGGACCTCACAAGCAATAGTACCTAACCCAGCGAAGCTTTAGGGGCAGCACAAGAAAATGGCTCCACACATTCCACTAGGAAAAGTCGAAACCAAAATAAAGAAGTCTCAGAAAAATTAGGACAACGGGAATCCACTGAAATGATTGGGGCATGCATGTATTCCAAGAGTACGAACGCCAGAGTTACATCTTCCCCCTCAGATCATGTTCCTGCAAACCCACTCGCCTATGCGCACATCGCTAAGCTACCTAAAAAGCATAACACTTTTCAGGGTGGAAATACCCGCCCATCTCAAAATTTCATGCCGACTCTGGCCGAGGACGGCCGACGACGTAATCCAGGTCGCAGAGAATGTATTAACGTATCTTCCAGTAGCACACCTGAAACAAACAAACGGTTTTCTGAAATCTACAACATTACTTCCGTTGCAACCAGAGAGAAAATTTTTGTATCAAGGCTGGGGCCCACAACACAGCCCAGAAACATTAAAGCCATGTGTGAGGGCGAACATGGGATAACTGTAGAAGTAAAGCAAGTACAGGTCACTGTTGAAAAAAAGCCGTGAATTAGGGTTGAACTTGAAAGTGTCTGCAATTCTGCCCAGACACGATAGGAGGGAGTATATGATGAGAGCCTTGTCGATCAATTCGGCCCTGGAGGGATTGTGCAAGGCTCAAGGGGTAGAATTTTTTTCAGCCTGGACTGTACTTGTTAACAGGAGAGATTGCTTCTATAGGGATGGGATACACTTAAATAGAAAGGGTGCAAGAATTTTTGCTGATGCTGTCGAGGCAGTGTTAGGTGGGTCGGAAAACTGCAAGTTGGGGGGGATACAAGGACTAATAGGTTAACAGTAGCCAGTGGCAGAGGTGGAAGTGATTCTTGCACTGCTTGTATTGAAATGAGCAGAAGTCTGAAAAACAAGATGCAGGATATTTCAGAGACTGCTGGGAGCCATTGCGGTACAAGTAAACACATGGGTTGTGTTAGGGTAGCTAAGAATAGAAACAGGTGCATGTATACCTGCGTGTACACCAATGCTAGGAGTTTGGTAAATAAATTTGATGAATTTGAGGTATTGCTCAAAACATCAAAGGCAGATATTGTTGGGATATCAGAGACGTGGTGTCACACAGATATAAGTAATGCGGAAATGGAATTTGGGGAATACAATGTGTATAGAAAGGATAGACAGGACAGGAGGGGAGGAGGGATTATGCTATTAATTAAGAAACACATAAAGTCCAAGGAAGTGAAGCCAGTCGACATTGCTGGACAGTGCAGTGTCGAGTCAGTTTGGTGTGACATAAGCATAGGGAAATCAAAATTGAGAGTAGGAGTGTGCTATAGGCCTAATGACTCTGATGAGTATAATAAGATATTGTACAGGGAAATAGAGTGGGCCAGTAAATCAGAGAGTCTTATAATGGGGGATTTTAATTTCCCAGATATTGACTGGAATTTGTGGGTTGGTCACTCGCACACTAGCAAGGCTTTTGTGGATTTATTGGATGATTGTTTTCTACATCAGCATGTTCGTGAGGCAACAAGAGGGAGCAATACTCTTGATCTGATTATCAGTAGTGATTCTTCATGCATTAAGAACCTGCAGATAAATGAACCACTAGGTGGCAGTGATCACAGTGTGTTGAAGTGAGATTTACTCAAGGAGGTAACTACCATCAGAGGTAAAGGGAAGGGTTTTTGTTTTCGTAAAGGCGACTATGATGGTCTGAGACAGTATTTAAATTCTATACAGTGGGACCAACTGATGTTACCAACAGCAAACTCAAAATGGGAAGCATTCAAGGAACTAATCTTGGAGGCTACCAGGCTTTACATACCAACTAAGAAATATTGTTCAAGGTTTAGGCCTAAATGGTTGTCAGATGAACAAATGAGACATGTGGCAGAGAAGAAAAATGCATGGGATACATACAAATTAATGGGTGACATGGAAGCCTATGATAGATATAAGTTGGTCTGTAACCAAGTCACAAAGGAGATTAGGCAGGCAAAGGCAGACTACGAAAAATCCTTGGCAAAGGATGCAAAGAAAAACAGAAAAGAGTTCTTTACATACTTGAACTCGAAAAGGCAAGGGATGAATCAGATTGGTCCACTGGATATTAATGGTTCAACAGTTGAGGATCCTGCTCAGGTGGCTAACAATCTAAACGAGTATTTTGCATCTACATTCACGCATGAGGAGTTATTCAGGAAGGAGAATGATGTAGGTAAAGTAAACATTGGCAGTGAGCTGGATGATTTAGTAATAACTGAGAGGAAAGTGGAGGAGAGATTGTTGAGGATAAACATAAAAAAGGCACCTGGGGTGGATGGGATCTATCCAGTTATATTAAAGGAGGCAGCAAAGGAAGTATGCAAACCCCTAGCCATAATTATGAGAGCTTCTTTGGACTCAGGGGAGGTACCCATAGACTGGAGATGTGCAAATGTAACCCCAATTCACAAAGGAGGATCAAAGGCTGACGCAAGTAATTATAGGCCTGTTAGTTTAACTTCTGTTCCAGGTAAATTAATGGAGGCACTGGTTAAAGAAGCACTGCAGGATCATCTAGACAAGAATTCAGTTATAGCTCAGACGCAGCATGGTTTTGTTAAGGGAAGGTCTTGCCTGACCAATTTGATTGGATACTATGATGTAGTCACAAAAGAACTGGATGCAGGGAATAACTTTGATATTATATATTTGGATCTTAGAAAGGCTTTTGATACTGTTGCACATGGAAGACTGCTGCACGAATTGGAGCAGTGTGGCATTGGAGGCAAATTGCTGCTATGGATAAGGGGATGGTTGAGTGGCAGAAGACAGAGAGTGGTAATCAATGGACACTGCTCAACGTGGACTAATGTTATTAGTGGAGTCCCTCAGGGTTCAGTGTTGGGTCCATTATTGTTTTCGGTGTTTATGAATGATATTGATGATGGGATATCAAGTTTAATGTCCAAGTTTGCAGATGATACAAAGGTTGGCAGGGTCGTTAAGGACACTACTGACGCTATGCTGCTGCAACAGGATCTGGAAAGGTTGAACAGCTGGGCTGAGAGGTGGCAAATGAAGTTTAACATTGACAAATGTAAAGTACTACATATGGGAAACAGTAACCCCAGAGCAACGTATCAACTCTGCGGTACTACACTGACAGTGGTGGAGAATGAAAAGGACCTGGGGGTAATTGTGCAGGCAGATATGAAGTTCTCTGAGCAGTGCAGACGAGCTGCAAGTGTAGCTCATGGTGTCTTGTCAATGATATACAGGACGTTTTCTAGCAGGGATAAGGAGGTGATTATTCCCTTGTATAAGGCAATGGTAAGGCCACATCTTGAGTACTGTTTACAGGTGTGGAGGCCTCATTTCAAGAAGGATGTAGAGCTGCTGGAACGGGTACAGAGAAGGGCAACAAGATTAGTAAATGGAACAAAGGGTTGCTCTTACGACGAAAGGCTTAAGTTTTGCAAATTACAGAGTCTGGAGACTAGGCACCGGCGAGGTGATCTGATAGAGGTGTATAAGGCTTTGAATGGTTTGAGCATGCTCAATGCCAATGGGATTCTTCATCTTTCTCAGAATAATCACCTCAGAGGGCATAAATTCAAATTGAGGAAGGACGGATGCCGGATAGATGTGCGAAAATTTGCCTTTGGCCAGCGGGTGGTTGGTTGGTGGAACCGACTTCCATCACTTGTTGTTGAAGTTGATAGCCTAAACAAATTTAAAGCTCAACTGGACAGGTATTTCGAACGAACGGAGGGGTGAAATGGGAGTGGGTTTTTTTTTTTTCTTTTGGCTGATGCTGAATAAGCTTGCTTTCTTGCATCATATGCCTCTACTAATGCTAATGCTAATGCTAATGCTAATGCTAAGTGAAAACACGACACCCAGCTTACTCCTCCTTTATAATCTCTTGTCCACCACATAAAGCAACTTGCCTACAAGACGTAAACGCCTGGCCAGTAGGTACCTTAGTCAAGCCCTACAGAGACAGATGGGCCAGACCTATGGTTAAAAATGATTCAAGGAATCGGGCTCAATAGCAATCAAAAAAACTCCCCCCCAGCTGGGGATGCAGAACATCACATCCACTTGTTTGCACAAAACGTGAGGAGCATCTCAAATAAGCTCCACACCTTACAAACGATGATGATGTACGAGGACCTGGATTTCATTTGCCTAATAGAAACCTGGTTAGGAAATGGAAAACAGTTAGATCGGCTAACTGCGGCAGCAAACTGCAAATGTGTGGGAACCGGAAGAACAGATAGGCGAGGAGGTGGAGTTATAATTTGCTATCAAAATAAATACCAGCCTATAAGAGAAAGAAAAACCAATTCAAACAACTTTGAAGGGATTTGCGTTACCTTTTCAAAAGAGCATATGAAAATACAGTTATGCATCATATACCTCCCACCTGAGCACACAAAGGAGACAAGAAACGAACTCTATGCTTGGCTTGCTGCAAATCTAAAGCCATCAGTCGACACAATAATAGCGGGAGATTTTAATTTGCCTTTTCCGAAACACAGGGAGGCCAAGAAAGAGCTGGATGCGACATTGGGTGCATTGCACTTAACGCAGCTCTCGACACCAGTGACAAGGGGAATGCAGCAACTTGACCTGTTGTATCATAGTTCCTTAGACATAAGGCTAGCGCAAAACTGCATAAAATTTAAGTCGGACCACAATCCCATTGAAATTGAAGCAGCACTGAAGATGCATAAAAACATGCAGGGTAAGCACACGAACTGGATAAAACAAAGTAAGTATCTTTTCTCCGTGAAGTATATTAATCCAGAAGTCATTCTCAGTCACCTGACTAGTTACAACTGGAATGACCTGCAAGAAAAGCCAGTAGACAAAGCTTTAGAAATGATCGCTAAAAAGCTACACCAAACAGCATTGGAAGGAGCAGCAAAAGAAATCAAAATATCTGAGAGAACAAAAGAATGGTTCAACCCACAAATGAAAGCAAGTTTCCTCAGGAAGCAAAAACTGTATAGAAAATGGCAAAGAACGGGTCATCCCGCCGATCACGTGCGTTATAAGAAGGAAAGAGCACATTTCATCAAAGCAAAACGACAGGCACACTGCAGTGTTGTTCGTAACAAACTAAAACGAGCAAAAAGAATTACTAGCAATAGAAATAGCACCGAAAATATGACCGAATGCATTTTCAAGGAATGGGCTAATAACACTTTTGGTAACCTGCACGGACTGAATCAAATTAAAAACACTGATAATTGTAACAAAATTTTGGAATTCCTGAAAGATTTAAACAAGCGAAACTATTCGGCAAGAGAGGAACCAACAAGACCTCCTTTGAGTGAAATACAAATCACCAAAGAGACCGTAATGAAAGCAATCAACGATCTGCCCAATAAGGCCACTGTTGGACCAGACAAATTTCCAATGTTCATCCTTAAAATAAGTAGCCCATTTATAATAGATCTATTACTGCACATCTATCAGGAAATCATCAGGTCAGGAGCTTTCCCGCAAGCTTGGAAAAATTACATTGTAACCCCAATACCAAAGATTAAACACCCAAAATCGGCTATGGATTACAGACCAATTTCTGTTAGTTGCACCCTACAGAAGGTTTTCGAAAAAGCAATGCTTCCTACCATCAAATCAACACTGCTTTAGCAATAGACCACCACATTTGCACTCAGTCATTTCGGGGAGATCAACAATAACAAACTTACTGGAAACCCTTTTTCGCGTGCAGAGAGCACTAAATGAGAAAAAGCAAATTGATATTATTTTTTTGGATATCTCCGCAGCCTACGACAACGTCTCAACTCCAGCGCTCATTGCGATTTTAAGGAATTATTTTAATGTAAGAGGAAACTTGTTAGCTATATAACCAGCCTGCTAGAACATAGAAAACTTACTGTTAAGCACCAAAAGCTACAATCATACTTTACCATCTCGCGAGGAGTGCCACAAGGGGGAGTTCTTTCGGCTACCCTTTTCGCGGCCGCCCTGGAGCCGTTTCTTGCAGAGTACCATGACTTTATAACATATGCTGACGATGCAAAATTCTTCATCACTTCCAAAGACCATGAATCAGCAAAAAGTATTTGCCAGATGATAAATAGCACAATCCAAGAATTTGAGAGCTACCTGGATTGCATTGGGCTCCGTATTAATGCACAGAAGTCTGCCCAAATGACCATAACTTACAAGCAGAATAAAAATGACATCTCGATCTCTGTGAACGGGTCTAGCGTTGAAAAAGTGCACCCTCACCTGGACCTAGGTCTTAAGTGGGATGACAGACTCACCTTTGCTCAACACTTCGCCCATATGAAGACAAAAATATTCGCCGCTTTATGGGTTACTAGACAGGAACTGGTAGGAATTAGTGATCATCATCTAGCGACCAAGTACATTTTAATGTGTGTCCTGCCAATTGCAATGTATGCTTCGCAAATCTGGTCATCAGCTCCAGATTCACATTATAAGTCCGTCCTTGGGATTGAGTACTGGTTCTTGCGATGGCTTAACAGAGTTGCTGGCCACCCTTTTACTATCTCAAGGGCCATTCTCTACTCAAACCTTAACATCGTACCCTGGATGCAGCGGACAATTAAGAGGAACATACACAATCTGGCACAAATGCTCACAGGCAGAGTAGATGCTTCAGTCCTGGATAATATTCTAGTCAAACCGCGTGCTACTGCTAGACGTTGCGGGGAAGTAAATAATCCACTCCGTCCAGTCCTAAACAATCTTAGTAGCCTGCAAAGATTCTTCCCATCAAATACAGCGAAAATATTTAACTCACTACACATAGATGCCGAAAAACTGTGTGAGGATGCAACATACCGGAAAGAGATCTTCCAGGATTTGTACAGACTTACCGAAATATGAATCGGCTGCAAAGTACCAAAGAATTGAGAGTAAAAGAGAAACTTTCTACTTTAAGAACAATAATAATTGTTGACCGGAAAAATACACCTTCTGTAACAGTTATGTAAATAGGTAAGTTATATGTGGAATTAGTGAATTGTAAATATATGAGCTGTATAATGTTTGTACACAATCATAAATGTGTAAATACTGTATGTATTAAACATAAAATGTATGTATTAACCATAAAATGTGTACAAAATATTTTGGGACGAGACTACGTGTACAGTATATGTAACCAATTGCACGTAGTATCTCGTACCCTGATATGTACTTAGCACCCTCCTGGCACTTTGCCGTCCCGGGGTGGTTCCTTATGGAAATAAACAGATAATAATAATAATAATAATAATAATAATAATAATAATAATAATAATAATAATAATAACCCTATTTAGCCATTTCAAGATCCAGAATTCCAAGGAGAGGAACCTGGCTTGGTATGATGAGGGTGCTGAGGACCATATAGTCGAGGCATATAATGGAATTGGGAAAATGCAACCAAATCAATACAAATTCCAATTCATTTTAATCATTCCACACTGTAATCTCTAATAATTAAACTCGCACTCTGCGAATGGGGCTTGCAAAAAAAAAAATTCTCATATTATGCTATAAGACGATATTATGAGCGATTTACAAAAATAACTTGCAATCTCACTGGAACTTTTCAGAATGCAGAATCTAATCAGCAGGATTATCTAATGATTAGGAGCCCCTAATGTAATAAAGAATCTGAAAGCATTAAAATGGACTTCAGATACTAATAAAGTCCATTTAGAAGTGGGTAAAGTTCTATTATTCTTCAAGAAGAACTAGTACTTGACATCCTTTTAAAGAGAAACTGATTATTCGCCCATAAACTCTAATGTTAACATGCTGCGCACAACACATAGCATATTGCCCTCCCCGCCCCTTCCTTTTGCATTACGCCAGTTTATGAGAGACACATCCGTCCGTTACTGATTCAGATAAATCTCACTGGAATTGGGTAACAAAGTTGTCCTCTGACCTCTATTATCCCCGCCCTTAACCAACTTGCGCCAATCCGATAGGACGTCCAGCGCGATTACGGAATATCCACCAGTCCGACCTATCACATACATTACCTCACCAACATCCTCTTCCTCTTGTGTATGATTGGGTGAACTTTCTAAATTTAAATAGCACTTTCTAAATTTAGAAAATGCAAAATCTAGATCGCTCACCTCCAGCTGAAATACCTTTCCTCAGTTCTACGAATCGGCAGTCAAATCATTAAAACGTCAACTCGCTCCCCAAGCTGACAATTACACATTGTCAACTTGAGAAGCAAGTTGACAATGAAATTCTTTTTACTAGATAAGCAAACCCAGACCTCCCCAGACCCAAATTTTAACTCGTACAATAATCCGCAAAAATCATTTGGAAATCCAGACAGGTCATTAAAACTTACATTTCCATACAGGGTGTTTCAAGTTGGATAGATTCCAAACAACAAGTATTTGGTAGCTATCGAAACCATTTAAAGCAGGTTCTTGTCCAGCAATTTTTCAAAAAAGGGCTAAAATTCTCAGGTAATTACAAACCAATCGCTAACAAAAACTTGATCTTCAACTGTTCTTCAGTCTCAAATGGATTACAAAAACACAAATCGGTAGTAAAATGTCTCACAGTTCTGGCGAAATCGTAAAATAGTCTCCAAAATTCATCACTGTGAAATAATCATAACAATTTGTCCATCTTCATTAAGAACAATATGTACCATTATGGAAAAACAATAATCATAAAATCTAAAATAAGTCTAAACCTAAAAATAAGCTAAACAGATCCCCTTGCATTTTAACTGAAATACCCTGTATATTATATTAAATAAAATCCCAATTTCCAGATTACTGTCCTAACGTCTATCTGTTCTGGATCTCCAATGAGCCGTCTTTGGTTTGTCATCCTATTTATCCAAATATTTTTTTTGACATCACAATGAGTGACGTTACCACCATTCCTGATTTTAAAGAACACTTAAAATTGTTATATTTCCTAAGTTTAATTGTTACCACTGACCTTTGTTCCTCTTTCTCTGTTTGAGGGACTAATTTTTTAATTTGAAATTAAAATAAATCTCAAAATAAATTTGAGATTTATTTTAATTTAACTTCATTCCCATTTTTTGGCTTGCTCAGTGGGACAGCCACATCTCCATTACTCAGGATGGCAAGTCGTCGTTGTTTAGATGATTCTTTGAGATGGTGAGCCGTTCAACGGCTTGAAGCAGTGGCATGAGCAGGGGTAAGCTGGCTTAATCTGTCACACAGTGTTGTCTCGGCATTATGGAAGCAGTTTCAGGAGACAGGAACCATTACAAGAAGGGCTGGCCAAGGCCGTCCGAGTGCTACGTCAAACAGAACACACCGCTATCTGGCTCTAACAGCAAGGTGGAACACTACGATGTCCTTTTATCAACTGTCTCTTGAGGTTGCTGCGGCCACAGGTGAAGACATTCCCACACGGACCTGTTCAGAAGGCTTTAAGTTCAAGTGGACTCTAAGCCAGGAATCCAGTGGTTTGAAACCCATTAACCGGCCTCCCTAAAATCCACTCATGCACACCTCCTAGCTGGTAAGCCCTGTTACGTCACTTAGGTGGCAACGAACGTGTAGAGTGATTCTCTTCAAGACGCCTGATCAGCGTGAAGAGGGAAAGACGAAACCCTCCAGCATATGACAGCACGACAAAACAAAAGGCCCTCAGTCCCCAGAGGTTTTCACTCCCTCTTTACGGCAGCGAGAGGATCGGAGTGCAAGCAGAGGGTGCTAAGAATCTCTGGGTACGACCAGGCTGTCATGCACGGAAACTGAACGTGGCCTGTTACAAAAATAAGATCACTCATCGGTGAAGACAGGATATTAGAGCTGGAAAAGGAATTAGAAAATGTGAATTGGAATATCATTCGTTTGGCTGAAACAACAAGAAGAAATGAATCACTTATAAGTTTATCAAGTGGAAATCTGCTGTACACCAATGGAATCAGTAAAAGGAGTGAAGGTAGAGATGGGATTCTGGTCCATAAAGATTTAAAAAATCAACATTTTGGAATTCGCAAAAACATCACCAAGGGTGTCAAGAATAATACTCAAGATTTCTAAGATGTACAAATTAAAGGTTATAATGACTTATGCACCAACATCGAGCCATGATGATGAAGAGGTTGAAGAAATGTACATCGAAATTGAGAGTCTTCTAGATGAGCAGAAAACTCACTACACTATTATTAAGGGGGACTTCAATGACAAGGTTTGAAAAAGACAAAACAGCGCAGAAAGGGGAACTATAGGAAATTTTGGAATTGGTGAGAGAAATGAAAGGGGCGAAAGACTTGTGGGATTTGCAGAATCTCAAGGATTATTAGCAATGAACACTTTTTCAAGAAAAATATGAACAGAAAGTAGACATGGAAGAGTCCAAATGGATTAACAATTAATGAAATCGACTTCATCCTCACTAACAGAAGATATATTGTGAATGACGTTACCGTCCTGAATAAGGTAAATGTTGGAAGTGATCACAGAATGGTAAGATGTACCCTTGATATAAATGTAGGAAAGGAAAGGAAAAAACTGACTCGAGTAAATAATACAAAGGTCTTTGAGATAACAGAAGAGGAGAAAAAGCAGTATGTACTGGAACTTAACAAAACGTTTGAGCTTCTGCAGACTGCTCAGGACCAAGATATCGACAAGGAATATTACAACTTTCTGAAAGTGATAAAGACCAAGAAACCTATAGAGGAAAAGAAATCCAAAGAAGAAAACATTTGTCAAGAAACAATTGTTATGATGAACCAAGGGCGAAAAATGAAGAGCAAGATGAACACTGACAGGAGGAAATTGAGTATACAGAGTTATGCAAAGCCATTAGAAAGAGACTCAGAGAGGAAATAAGAAGATTTAACACAAGAAAAGTAGGACAAGCATTAAGGGAAAACAAAGGATTTAAATCAGCAGCCATGAGCAGTAATACAGAAAGGCAAATGATACTGAAACTGAAGAATAGCGATGGTGTACTTACAAACAGCAGAGAACGCATAATTCAAATAGCAGAAGATTACTATATCATACAAGGAGCGAGGGAATCAATCCAGCAGTGGGGAATATGGATTGCAAATTAGCAACACATACGACATAACGGATATTCGTCCTGGTGAGGTAGAACAAGAATTGAAGAAAATGAAGAAACAGAAAGCCCCGGGGAAAAATGAAGTTACTGTAGAGTTGTTAAAATTGGGAGGAAGAGACATAACACAAAAACTGGCAAGACTCTTCACAAAGTGCCTTTGAAAAGGAGAAACGCTTAAGCAGTGGAATAATGCAACCATAGTTTTGCTGCATAAGAAAGGAGATAAATCAAAAATTAGAAAAAAGTTAGTTTGTTATCCCGCATCTACAAGTTGTTCACAAGGGTCATTACTAACAGATTACAAAGAATACTTGATGAGAATCAACCGAAAGAGCAAGCTGGCTTTAGGACAGGATTCTCAACTATGGATCACCTTCACGTAATATCACAGCTAATGGAGAAAGCAAATGAATATAAACCACCATTATGCCTGGAATGTGTGGATTATGAAAAGGCATTTGACACCATACAGCATAAGGCAATGGTTCGGGCACTGGAAAGACAAGGCATAGATACCCCATATATTATGATTTTGAAGAAAATATATGAGAACGCTACATCCTTTATTAGACTAAACAAAAACAGTAGGAAATTTAAAATCGAGAAAGGAGTTCGACAAGGAGACTCAATATATCCGAAGCTGTTTACAGATGCCCTTGAAGAAGTTTACAGAAGATTAGACTGCACGCAGAAAGCAGTCAATGTGAATGGAGAGTACCTAAATCATTTAAGATTTGCAGATGATAATCTGGTCATACGCCACGATCCCAACGAGGTAGAGGAATATCTTAATCTGTTATGCACAGTTAGTAACAATTTTGGGCTAAAGAAGAATATTGCTAAAATAAAAATAATGACGAACAAGTATGCCACAGAAAGGGAAATAATGATTGAAGGAGCAGTAATTGAAAAGGTTGAATCATATACTTATCTGGGACAAGTTATTAGCTGTGATAATGATAAATGTCTGGAAGTCAAGAGAACAATAAATTTTGGATGGATAGCATCAGCAAATATAATCACATACTGAAGAGAAATATCCCAGTTTGTCTGAAACATAAAATAATGAACCAATGTATACTCCGAACTATGACTTATGGAAGTGAAACTTGTGCGCTCACCAAAAGAACGGAAGAGAAGCTGAGAACTACGCAGCGAAGAATGGAACGAATTATATTAGGAATCAGACTGTTAGATAAGAAGAGAAACACATGGATTAGGCAGCAAACTCAAGTAAAGACATTGTTATCAAAACTAAAGAAATAAAACGGTCTTGGTCAGGGCACATAGCTCAAAGACATGATGACAGATGGACTAAGAAAATAACAGAATGGTACCCAAGAGGAGCTAGAAGAAAACCTGGAACACAAAGGCAGAGATGGAGAGATGAAATTATTCATGAGTTTGTGGATAGTAAATGGATGGTAAACTTGCATATCCATGGTGTCTGTTCAGGTGATTTCCAAAAGGATAACGAGCCTTGCCCGTGCTGGTTTTGTTTGAAAGTGACTCTCCGAACACGAATTTGGACCCCAATTTCAGGGTATTTGGCTCCCATACATCTCTGTGATTACATGGATCAACAGATCTGGGTGTGTGGGTCCTCTATGGACTATTGCTGACCTACGGGCCACGATCCTCGAGATATGGTACAGTATACCTCCTACAACGTTCAGGGAATTATATAGCCCATGTCTCGCCTTTTGGTTAAGATATTAATGGCAAGAGGAATAATTTCCAAAATATTAGGTCATTCTGTTTTGACTGGACAGCCTGTTTCTATCCACCTGTCTCTAATAAATCGTGAAGCTCACTTTACACAAAAAATGTATGTAATTGCTTAGAGGTATTACAACCTATAGTACTTGGTGCCGAGCTTGGGTTGGAGGTTGAGAAGACGAAAGAGGATATTTGTTGACATTGGACTTGAACTTCTGTAGACTGTAATTTTTAGGAAATATGTATGAAGGAAGGTTGATCCAGAAAACGGCAGTTGAATGAATAAATAAGGAAGATGAAAAGTTGGTTCTGTGGGTTGGAAGTTGGACAGTAAATGGATGTTGGCTGGTGGTGGCAGGTGTTCGGACTGTTTTGAAAGAGAGAGGGGAATTATCGAAGCCAATTCAGAAGAACAGTGCCCATGGAAATATCTGTAGAAAAAAGACTGCGAATGAGAATGCGAGTGGACAGGCTCTGTTACAGATGAATCATTAATTAACCTAACTGCCCTCTTCTGAATGGAATCAAGAAGCCTGAGAGAGGATGTGGCACCACCTCAGATGTGGGAACAATATTCCACAGTTGGGCGGATTTTGAGAACAAGTGGAGAAATACCATCAGGACCTGGAGCTTTCTAAGCATCAAGATTCATCAAAATCCTTCTGATATCCTTTTGACGGAGACCACAGGAGGCAGTGAATGGAGCGTGTTGGGAATGGTGGGAGGTTTTTACCAAGATCATTAATACATGAGCTGGAAGAAAAAGAGGATGCTTGCAGGTCAGCTTTATCCATGGCTGAAGTGATAACAGAACCATCTGGTTTGGACAGAGGTGGGAGCAGACATGGGCAAAAGTTGAGGCCAATAGCTTTGGCAAGAGACCAGAATGCTCGGCTACCATTAGGGCAAGAAGCAAGTTTTCTACTCAGCCTGTTCAAACTCTAGTTTGGACTGATTAATAACTGCTTTACAATTGTTGCGAGCTTTGGTGTAGGCAAAAAATGAAACTAAAGAATTAGAAATAAGCCAATTACGATATGCAACATTCTTCTCTTGGACAGTCTTAGCACATTTATTGGAAAACCAAGGTTTAGTTGAAGGACGAGATTTTAAAGTGTAGTGTGGGATAAAGGATTCCATTCCTGCAACAATAATTTCACTGGCACGATCGGAGCAAATATTGACTTCAGAAGTTTTGAAACAGTAATCCGACCAAGGAATAGAAGAAACGAAATCTCGCAGGTCATCTCATTTTGCATTCTTGTAATGCCAAACAACACGAGGTTGGGAATAGCCATGAGATAAAGACTCCACTGGAGAAGAGACAATCACCAATTTGTTATCTGAAGTGCCTAAAGGACCCCTCACTTCGACCGTGTACTTAGAAGGGTTGTTTCTGAGAAAAATATCAAGCGTATTGGCTGTATGATTAGGATTGTCCGGTATTCTTGTAGGTAAATGAACAATCTGTGCTAGGTCATTAGTAATTGCAAAAGCCTCAGCATCTCGACCTGTTGGTTCGGTGTGACTAGAAAACAGAAGCCAGCTGGAGTTGTGAACATTAAAATCACCAAAGAAAATTGCCTCACTGTTAGGAAAGTTTGACTGGAGAAAGTCAAGTTGCAAAGAGAGGAAGTCAAGGAGCTCCAAGTGATTAGTGGAGTTGGGAGAACGGTAGAGATAACAGATGAATTTGACACAATGAGGTAGAGAGATTTTATGCCAGAGAAGATCAAAGAGAGGAGATTCCAAATTGCCAGAGAAGATCAAAGAGAGGAGATTCCAAATTGCCAAGTCTCTGACAGGGAATATCAGAACGGACATATGCACAAGTACCACCTTTGAGGCGAAAGGAATCATACAGCGAATAATTTTGACATCTGAGATGAGCAGTAGTTGAATCAACTGATAACTGAGATTCTGTCAGAAAAAGTAAATGGGGTTTGGCAGACTGCAAGTGGAAATGGACATCATTGAGATTAGAAATGAGACCACGTATATTTATTAAATGAATTAGGAAGTGCTTGTGAGGTTTAGATCTCTTCGCAGATTAGCTTGCTCTATTAGTTTGACAATTCATGGTGTATTCAATAGTAAGAAAAAGTTGATGGGACATGCTGTATGAAGTAATGAAATTTTTTAGTATGGCGTACACGTGGTAAAAATATACTCATATCCTTAACATAAAGTGGCCTCGACAATGCTCCGCGCATACAAAACTACTCGGACTCCCTCCAGTCACTATCTGGCAGAGTAGAGGTAGCAAGATTATATACTAGCTGATCCGGAAGCCTCCTAGAGAGTTACCAATAGGTTCAGTCTGGTGTACTAACTAGCGGCCGGCCTGCGAACACCGTTTTAGAGCTGTACCCTCGAAATGTAAGGAACATTGAATCTCGCCACGACGTTCATCATAACCTCAAAAGTCATCAATCATACTGCATGATGGAAGAGATGGGGAATGGTTGACCGGAACTTAGCTCTGGAGACTAAACATGGGTTCCACCATTTCAAGCCTCCAATAAGCAAAGTGGTGGTATTTCACCGGTTGATGAAAGTCATCTACCACCTAGTACTGCCTGCTAACATAGAGGGGCGGCGTTCCTCCATGTGGTGTCGGCGCCACACCTTGACCCCTGCTTGCGTTGGTTCACACCTGGGTGGTCACCCACCATGTACTTATGCATGGAGGTTATACCCAGGATTACTAACAGTCCCACCATCGTGAAGGTGCAAGCAGAGGATTTGGCTGTCACAGGCCGTCCGGACTTCGCCGAAATTGGGTCCACTTGACTTGAGAGCCACCCGAATATCAGTTCCATCTGCGTTTTAGACTCACAGGTAGCAAGTACAGCTTGTCTGGCATATCTGAGAGAATGTCTGTGACAACCTCAAGGAACTAATTAGATCAATTAGATCAATATCTCACAAAAGTGAACTGACACGGGTATCCATGTTTGCGGTTACCAGACCAGTAATACAACGAAGTGTATACTTCACCAATAATAAGATGATACTGCTGAAAATAATGCTATTTATTTATAATAATTTGCATACAGTTGTGTCCTAATAGTCCTTACTTTGATTGACAAAAGGTATAACTGACAAAAAACTGAGAAAAACGAAATTTTCAACTGGATTTTTTCCTCACCCCAATCAATTAATTTTTTCCTCACCCCAATCAATCAATTTTTTCCTCACCCCAATCAATTATTTTTGATGCAATTACTGTTGGATTTTCCCTTTTAATTAATGAACAGTGTAATTTTGTGTTTTAAAATTCAAACTACCTTATTAATTTTATTATTTTACAGGTATCATCAATTAATAATAGACCGCTTGTTAAAAATAAAAAGACTTCATATAACTTAAAGAATTACTTGATTTGTAAGTTCAGAAAACCCTGTTTTTCCTCAAATACAAAGGAGGTTGAAGAAGAGCTGTACATGGCAAGAAACTTTCGATCACTGAAATCATCCATGATTTACAAGTGTAATAATTTGAATAACGTTGAGCTAAATGTTACATTCTTCGAGGTAAGTATAAAAGTAATCTTTCTCTAAAATCTATTAAATTAATTCAACTATCAATTATATTGCTCAACACTTGAAATGTTACGAAAACAAAAATACTCAATCTTGACTAATTTTATGCTGATGAACACGAAATAACATGAAAATTTGTAGATTGGCTCTCGTTTTTGAATTGCAATTGGGTTTTCATATTAGCGAGTTACTCTACGTTATCAACTACAGCTCTGGGCACAACAATTTGTCCAAACCTTTATCCTTCTCAACCACATAAGATCACACAAAGTTAGCTTAATGACCTCTTCAGGGATCTCGAACAGCCAAAGAATAAGGCAGACCTTTTGGCCTCGAGGATACAACAGTGAAATCCTCTAGATCATTCTGGGAAAGTGACAACATTTCGTACTTCCAATGAAGAATATGATAAATTCTATCAAACAGAAGGTGAACTCAATATTTGTAATTATGTTGATGGTCTAATGGCAGCAATGAATATGAGGCATGTTCCTGAAGAATGGTGAATATTTATAGATACTTCTAAGGTTAACCTTAAGGCTGTGTTCTTATATATTGGAAATATGCTGCCTTCAATACCTCTTGAGTGTGCCGTCCACAAAAAAGAAACATACGCAAAAATGGAGAACAACCTCTAAGGTGTACACTATCAGAAGTATGAGTGGTAGATATGTGGTGATTTAAAGTTAATTGCCATTTCAATAGGGCTAAAAAAGGGTCACACTAAATATTGTTGCTTTCTCTGCGAGTTGGATAGTTGTACCGAGAATACGCAGCCCAATAAACGGAGTTGGCCTCAACGAAAACCATTAAAACCTGGAATGAAGAACGTGGCATTTGAATCTCTGGTAGATCCAAATAAAGTTTTGCTTCCGCCACTTCACGTTTAACTGGGGCTCTGAAATATTTCGTGAAGTCTTTGGAAGTAAACTGTCCTGCATTTACATACTTGCAAGAGAAATTCTCAAGACCTATTACAGAAAAGATTAAGGTATGCGCTTTCATTAGTCCACAAATAAGGCAACGTTTCAAAGATGAACAGTTCGAATGCGTCCTCAGCGATAGCGATAAATCAGCGTGGAAATCCTTTCGAAATGATTCGACTGGTTTTCTAGGAAATGTTAAGGCAGGCAACGACAGGTAGCTTGTGGAAGATCTCATTATTTCTTCCGAAAAACTGGAATGCAAGATGTCATTGAAGATGCATTTCTTTCGCTCACTCCTGGATTTCTTTCCGCCAACTCTGGTGCTGTTAACGACGAACATGGTGAGCCATTCCATCAAGATATCGTAGCGATGGAACCAAGATACAACGCCATTTTTACCAATATTTCCATGTTTAGCACCCCAAAATCTACAAAGTTAACTTGCTTTCATGCCGTAACCCAAAGATATGACCCAAAATTTGTTGTTCAATGTTATTTCATGAATGTTTAATGTTTTTGAGTAAATGTATATACTATGGTTATTGGATACAAATATGTTCGTTTTATAATTGTTTCTGTTGATATATCCATCTGAGAAAAATTATAAGGAAGACGAATACTTGTTTTCATGTTCAAACACTCATGATAAGAAACAACCGCTACAGCTTATAAGAAATATCAAGATAATGCAACCAAATAGTCAAGCCGAATTAGACTACATGCACATTACCGTATTTTCTACATGTTTGCTACTATTTAATATTTTCTCAGATATATAATTAATATTTCAATGCAATATATATGCTTGCGTCTGCGTGTATTCCATAGCTTTTTGGAATCTAAAGTCATAGGAGTCACCGTATTACTCTCATGCAGACCTTCACTGGAAGAGCTATCTGGGAGGGATCAGAACACCTACTTCAGACAAGACCATCTTATAGTCATCTTTGTGAGAAATCATAAAGATTTCCTTTCATAAAACGTGATTTTAGAGCTTGCAGATCTTCAGTAGAGTTTATATCCAGTGATACCAGCCGTAGGCGGCTTAAGAGAGGAGGAAAACTTTTATTCAAGATAAAATGCTGTAAGTGGGTTCCTTTGGCCCAATACACAAAGCAGCCGTTTGAATTGATGAGTAACCCCTGGCTTGTAGCCGTGAAGGGTATTGTGTACGCCATGTGCGTTTTGTATGCAATAAAGAATTCTTCTATATTGTGTCAACTGAATCCAAAAGATAGATATTGACCATGGTTCACCTCAACGTATCGAAGTAAAATCGTCAGTTGGCTTCTAGATGCATTAAACACATAACAAACTTACAAATTACAATACTTTATATAAATACCTTATAAAGGACTTAACTCTTACTGAAATTATTCACCAGAGTTTTATTAATATTTGGACTTTTTTCTTAAATACCCTTTGTGTACGATCCACTAAAATATCAGAATAAAAGTTCAGTTTAACACTGACATCATTGATAATCATTTTAAGTGAATATTTGCCCGCCCCTACCTTCCGCTATGGCCCATTCCACCTCTAGGTGTGCAGTTCAACTACCACGTTGTAGAGAGCATAAATTGTCTAAAAACGTTAAGGTAGGTGTTGGCACGTATGGTATCCTTCAAAGCAATCAGAACTCCCCTCTCGAAATCAATTATTTTGGTTCTACGTGCAGTCAAAAGAAGTTACTTGAGCGACTCATATTACTGCATCTCACAGGGGTAAGAATTATTTGTTTTTCCTGGAAGGCCCAATGGACTATGAGAACAAGGAAGTCTATATATTTTTAGAGGGCATTGTATATTTGCCACGAACTGGTCGTTATAAAAGACTTTAGATTTAGGTAAAATATTGTCCACATATTTTTAATTTAATTAAATTTTTTTAATCTTTTAAGCTTCCAAATTTCTTCGAGGTGTCTGTGAACCAGTACGGTAAACAGATTATAAGTGGAGGGATAGATGGGTTCACAATACAGACGCTTTCAAAGTTCTTAAACTTCAGGTAAGTAAATTGTCATCTAATTTGATTGTAAACGTTAGAAGTAAACAAAATTTCAAATATGGGCTCTCAATTCTCTTTTAAATATAGTTATATTTGTAAGTGTAGAACCTCACTTTTAGGCTGATCGCAAAATTTTGATCAGCCTAAAATGGTGAGGCCTGCTCTTGTTGTTATTCAGAAGACAATGAGTGTCTTTAAATTTGTTAATGGTTGGTAACATCTGTTTTACAAATCTACGTATTAGGGCGACCCAACAGCTATATTATCTGCCATTGTGTATTATACTTATAAATTGGATATGTTCTTTGGTCAATCTTCCTATTTTGCTGAACCCACTCAAAGAAAAGATCGACTAACTCAACCATGGAGCGAATAAAGTCCATAAAAGTTCCTCACGTCATTGAAGGGATTCTAAACAGAGTGAGAGAAGGGTGATTATAATCACTGTGCTAACTCTACGCTCATAGCGCAGAGACTCTCTTACAGATTTTTTTTTTGTAGAAATCATCAAACCCCTGAGAGGGAATAACTCGGCTACGTTGATAAAAAAAATCAATAAACTTTCCTCTCCTGAGTGGCGGAATTCGAACTCAGGCTTTTACTACCTCCCGTCTGTTTCTTGCATTACCCTTTGTATATAATTTATAAAATTCTTCACCAGCACTAGAGAAAACGTTAGAAGACAGACCCCCATCTATCATCACCACCACCACCACCAGCGCGTGTTCAGAGAGAAAACTGGACAGTCAATTATAAAAACAAGTCGGTAAACTATAAGATAGAATCTTATTTAGAAGATCTGTATCCTAAACGAGATCAAAAGCTTTCGAAATATCAAGAGAAACTCCATGTGTTTTACCAAAC
Source organism: Mastigoproctus giganteus (assembly GCF_048544385.1). Classification (NCBI taxonomy): domain Eukaryota; kingdom Metazoa; phylum Arthropoda; class Arachnida; order Uropygi; family Thelyphonidae; genus Mastigoproctus; species Mastigoproctus giganteus. Next base: position 18,805,714 of record NC_143578.1, on the reverse strand, counting down.
TTACTTTTCCATTGAATTTGTCCACAGCGAATCCACAATAATGGAATCCATATTGAAGATTTAACTTTCATTATATGCGCATTTTTCCTCCCTTTTACAAAATTCTTAATCTAACTGATGCAAATGTTGGGAGAAAACAATTGGCTAAACATCGAAATGTTAGGAGTTAAAACATGTGCTCAACTTTTCCATTATATTCGGATATGCAGATTTCTCGTGAATAAAATGCAGAAAAATTAAAATGTATTTGTATTTATAGGTATCGGTTACTAAGGGTTCAGCTTGAGAGTTTTGCAGGTATAAGAAACCACACGTTTATAGGCATAGATGGAATGCTATACAATCAGGTATTTTCAGTACTTTTCTCTTATATTTTCTAAATGACTTTTCTTCTTAACTATATTTCGAAATATCACCTTGTTTGGATTATGATTTTGATACCAATTTTTGCAGTCAGCTGATATCAATGGCCTTTCCGTGGAATTTAGCGCTGACAGAGATCTCTCGGCCGACTTGCTGTTCCCTACCCACGTTAATTCTATTGTTTTCATGACCCAAAGCCCAAGAAAAGAATTCTCACCCAATGCCATTTTTCAGCCTTTTTCATTGATGGTAAGTCATGCATGGGTAATATTTACAAAATTAAAAATTGATGTAATTTACTCAAAGTAAAAATGAAGTACAGTAAAAGACAACATGAAGCTATCAGAACTTATAGTACCTTCTTTGTGTATCGGTTGAAGGCTGAGAAGGCATTTTTGATGTATTTTGCCACGGGAGAGTGAAGTCGGGATAATCACTAATAGAGAAATCTGAGTGTCCTAGGAAGCAGTACGCTTTTTGCAAAAAATAAAAGACTCAGATTTAGAAGGATTGAAGTTACGTTTTCTTTCTTCCCTTGGAGAATTTCCTGTTGATTGGTATTAGAGGAATTAATGGTGGATATTCGAGAAGTTTAAGGTCTTTCTGCTCTGAAATATTTGCTAAACATCGTAATGTAATATAGTGTAGCATCAATAGCAAATCTATGGATAACATTTCCAGTCAGGAAAAAAGCTATTAATGTAAAAGGGGAAGTCTGAGAAAGAACTGAACTTTTCGAAATACCAGCATTAGGGAAAAAGTTAGAACACAGCTAGCCATTTACCATCACCACACCAGTAATTGATCCGAGAGTAAACGGGACACCCAATTGCAAAACAGTCGACAAACCATAAGATGGAAACTTATTTAGAAGACATGTATAGCAAACACCACCAAAACCTTTTGAAATCTTAGAAGCAAATGCTTGAGTTTCGCCAAACTTTTCCTTTGAATTTGTCCATAGATGGGTAACACGAGCCAGTACATCACCAGTGAATACACACTGATGGAATCCATAATGGCGATCACTCATAAAATGATTTCAAGATCTTTTAAAAGTTAAGTTATATAGAGGGAACGTCCTTTTATCAAAAGATAATCGCATTCGATGAATTCGCCATACTCAAACATCACACAAATTTCGTTTGTTATTCAATGCGAACCTGTTCGTCAAGATATAACTGACCATTTCGTATGGCTATCTTTAGACATAAGTTGCCGATGCATTTTGAGGGTTTCTAATGAAGCTTATTGTGGGAGTCTGTATTCTGAAAAGGAAAAGATTTCTTAAAATTAGAGGTGAAATGTAATGTGCTATCATCAACAAAACAGTGGATAGGATTTTCCAGTCATTGGAAGAAAGTCATTAATATACAAGTGGAAAAGTGGACGGAAAGGAACTGAATCTTGACGAACATCAATTTATGCGAGAGGGGTGGTAAATCAATAGGTGGAAAACGAATAAGCAAGGGACAAAAAATACCTGTTTATTCTTCGGCATGACTGCATAGATCAGCGTCGTCAATATCTTAACCTCTAATAAGAATGTTTTCCTTAACCATAACTGGCGGCCACGTGGTTTGAAGTACGATCAGTTCAACCGCCTGCATTCTTGGACACACACATACATATATATATATGTAAAATTCTGCGGGGCATCAAAAAGTTTTTAACTGACCTAGATAAAACATCAGTAGGAAGATGCTGTTTTGAATATAAGTTGTCTACATATTCAGTAACTAACAGGTGCAATTTACTTCCCGTAGGTGTTCGTACATCAGAGGTGGAGTCTGGAATCTGAGGAAGGAGTCTATGGTTGGAAAAGTGCAGTAACGAACAGTGATCAAGTTCCTGCATTTGGAAGGCAAGTAAGCTCAGGAAATTGACGACAAAATGAAAGCTGCGTATGGGGAGAATTGTCCATCGTATAACGCTGTAAAAAGTTGAAACGGGAGTTCTAGTGGGGTCCTGCTACTGTCTTTGACGAGCCAAGAGAAGGAAGGCCATAAACATCCAGAGACAGTGAGACGGTTGCAAAGTTTGACCAGATGGTGCTGAGTGACAAACGTGTGACAACTCTTTTCATCGCTAATGCAGTGGGAATTAGTTATGGGTTTGCTCACAGCATTTCACATGACCATCTGCATATGTCTATGGTCTCTGCACGATGGGTTCCAAGATTGCTGACGCCTTTGAAGAAGCAATGTTCTCGCCAACAGTTAGATTTGTGTAATGCGGATGTTGAGAACTTTTTTTATAGGTTGGTGACAAATGATGAATGCTGGCTGTACCTGTATGATACCGATACTAAAGGCACGTCAAAGCAGTAGAGAAAAGTGGTCTCGGGAAGTCATCAGTGAAGCGGAACCGTGGTTTTAGTCAAAAAGTGCGGACTTCTATCATCAAGGCATTAAACAATTGATCCGAAGATGGAAGAAATGTGTTACTACGCACATGGAGAGTACATGGAAAAGGATTAAAGTTCCTGTGAAGTTTCATCTTTCCAGGGATATGATTTCTAGGTAAGGGTATCGACTCTTTGATACCCCCTCGTATATGTGAGAAAATCAGTTCATGTCTGAGATAGAAAGTGAATTCCCGCACCTGCTGAACCGCTTTTGGTGTAAGAAACTGAACAATGAAACATTGCACTAAAATATTACCTGTTGTTCTTCAGAAAGGTTGGCACCAATCCCTAAATTTACAAAGACATTGATGAGAGATTTAAATTTATAAAATCGAAATCAGCTTTGATCTGACGTCTTTGCATGTGTCACACATTTATATAAAATAAAAATAAAAATAGTATTCTTAGAATTCAAGGTAAATCATTACTCATTCAAATACCTTGGTTATATTTCAGATACTAAAATGTGTTAATTTAAACCTTTCTGGATTTTCAGGTATGGGTATTAGTCATTTCCTCACTGGTTACAAGCGCTTTCTTGGCATATTTTCTTATGAAATTTTCAAGATATTCTAAAAATGTAAAGATGAATTTATTCGATGTTTTCTGGGAATTGTTCGGAACACTCGTCTTACAAGGTATGTTTTGTATTATATTTACTGTATATTGTTCATACGTTTATGTATTTGCTGATTTAAATGTCTTATTTTATGGTTCTTCTGAAATCTACAGGGTGTACCAATGCCTCAAACCATAAAAAATTGTTACCAAACATGGTTTAACGTGTGCATGATTCGAATAATAAAACATTCAAATATTTTTGCCTATCAAGGCAAACAACCCTTTGAGATTTATTCTAACTGCGTATAATGACAATCCCTCATTTAAACTGTTGCCTACATTAATAATTTTTTCCTTGGATTTGAGATGGTTTAAGTTTAAAAAAAAAATCGAACCCAGATTTTTTTCGCCCGGTATGTGGAAGATGATAATTAAAACCACTTTAGTGTACGCGCAGACCCAGTCCCATGTAAAATCCCAAAGATGTTAAGCCACAGGATTGTAGTGACCATCAATTTGTGCTCAACACCGAATTCTATATGACAAATGTCCGATTTAACTAAAAGCTAAGAGTTTTTGCCCCATCAGGATCTATTATGGAACGACGGCCTAAACGATTTAATACAGACGTTAAAAAGTACCTACAAATAAACGAACAGCGGCTGCAGTGGCACACCACATTAGGATAAAGGCCAAGCCAATGAAGAAAATATTCACATTCTAATCTTGCAAGAGCTTTATATCCATTCCATGCTAGTCACGGGCTACCCCCTGACATACAAGATCATAAAGACCAAAGGGGAGACGCAAAGGGCAACGATTGCAGTGAGGAACCCTTACCTCACAGCAACAAAAATTCCCAACCTGTGCACACCGTGGGCTACATGCACCCATATCATTAGCTCCTTTGGACTCTTTTATGTCATAGCCTTATACTGCAGGCCGAGGGAATTATTCTACACTATATAAGGTACCTGGTTACTGTCTTGCAGCGCTACCCAATGAAAATATAATTATAGGAACTGATGTTAATTACAGATCGCCTCCTTGGTTTAGCAGAAATGCTGACTAGCGAGGATGCAGGAAAACTAGCGGCTAGAAGAATTTCTCATCAGTGTGCAAATCACAGTTTTCATTAGGCCCAATAACTTCCCCACATTTTGTAACACTTTGTGTGGGAGTCCACTGTAGGTGATACCCTAGCTACTAGGACGATGGTAAGCAACACCTTGGGCTGGAATTCCTGGACCACTTCAGATCATAGGGCCATTCTTCCTTATGGTAAGATCCTCCATTAGAACTTTCGCCTCCAGAGTTTTGCTAAATATATATGCCTTCAAAAAGAAAAACTGGGACCACTTCAGGGTAAAATTCGAAACCTCTGTTCAACAACTCAACTCTGAAGACTTTTATCAAATTGACTCAGACTTGCACCAGAAAAAAAGTCATTTCTGCCATCAGAACAGCTTGTAATTTGGTGGGTCCCGGAGCTCCAAAACGAAGGGAAGTTAAGGCCTGAAAGAAATCCTTTCAGTGTTCCAGGAGATCCTGGTTTGTCCTACAGGTAGAACACCTCAGAAAAAGATACAGGAAAATAAAAAGCCTAATATGCATCTGTATTCAGAAAACCCAAAAGGAAATCATGTGAGCAATGGGCCTCCACCAGGCGGAACACCGATCCCTGAGGTGTTGTGTACAAGTTTACAACTAAGAAACTCCCCAGAAGATAAGTCAAGGTCACAACTAACAAACTCTCCGGATGAACTACAGATTTCAGAACGAAAAATTCCGAAACAATTCCAAAAAAAAAAAAGCAAACCTGCCCCTAATCCTGAAGAACCAATCAAAACCTCCAGAATCCCCCACATCCTATCGACAGATTTCACTGTTATCCATCCTGACATGTTCATGAACACATCATCTGCATCAGACTTAAAGCCCAATATAAGAGAGCAAACCTTACTTCACAAAATTATGCCTTCAAACCACGGTCGATGCTCTGCAAACCCTCATCACAGCTTCTACAAATGCTACCAGGAAATATTTCCTTTTGGTTTCCATAGACTTGGTAAGTACATTCGACTCACTTTGGTGGCCCAGCGTCCTCAGCCGCCTACGTAAGAGCAAAATACCTGGCAATCTCTACAGAACCATCCAATGTTCTGCTCAGGCTGGTGAGCCACTGTAAATATCCCATACCATAGAGTCACCCTTCTGGTCCATATGGACTGGGGCCACTTCTGATGAATATATTGTACTCGACTAAGTCCTTAATATTGATCTTGGCGAAGTCACCTCACGGGCCTATCTGGACGATCTGGTTCTGGCGTGGCTGCGGATTTCGGTGCTCAGCTCGATAGACACAAGCAAAGAGGGCACTGCTACTCCTGCAGGAATGGGTTAATCTCCATAACCCACAGATTTCCCCAGCTAATTCAGATTCCATTCTCCTAAAAGGAACACTCAATCTGAGAAGACCCCCACAGATAAAGATTGAGGGAACCACGATCAGGCTCACTTCAGACCTAAAATACATTGGCATAGTGCTGGACTCAGGTCTCACCTTCATTAAATTAGAAATTACACCGCATTGCTAGCCAGAATTATGCGCAGGTATTGGGACCTCAACCGTCGAATGCTTTCCTTATTCTACAAGGCGCTCTTCCTACCATCAATAAGCTACCCCCCCCCCCAAGTAATTTGTGCTATTGAGCTGCTCTTATAACAATCAGGAAAAAGCTACATACTATCCAGGGATCCAACCTGCTTACCATCACGCAGGCCTGCTGTACAGTGATCACACTTGCACTACAGGTGCTGGCTGGCCTGGCGCCCTCCCACTGGACCAGGATGTGGTCTTTTTTACCATCGTCCACCCCGCACCGGGTGGAAATGGCGCCGGTTTCAATCCCGTCCGGACTTGGTTGTCACAATGATTGTTTCACTTCACTTTGCTTTAATTTTGGCGTGTGCTGTGCAATTGGAACCCCCAATGGCTCTGTGTATTTAGGATCCTTGCATTGTAAATATAGTGATAACATCGGGCCTTATGTAATTTATCATGGATGGGTTGACGTTATTCTGAATGGTAAATCGGTGGTTGTTGCTGCAGATTCAAATGCTTTCTCCATGCTCTGGGGGGGCTTCCAATGACAGGGGATTATAATTCTAGAGGAATTCCTTTCTTCATAGGGGTGCGCGAATGACCCGCAGCAGCTTCCCACTTTCCCCACTGTCAGGGGAGGATCTTATATAGATGTAACTCTGTTTTCCAGTGCGGTTGGCAATAAATTGGTTGATTGGAAGATTTGGGAGATTCTGGTCACCAATGAACACACATGTATCTTATTCAAATACTGTGTCACAGGTGTTACCCGAACTAGGCAGCAGATAGACAGGTTTGCCATTAAAACTGTTAAATGGACTGTGAGAATCTGTCAGGTGGAGGATCCAGAGTATAGCAGAGAGGGGTGAATTAGGCGTGGAGAACAAAGTCGGAACACATTACTGAAATACTACAGAAATCTAGTAATAAATTAATGAAGACACGGAAAAAATGTTCTCGAAAAGTTCCATGGTGGAATTTGGCTTTAAATGATCTTAGAAAACGTGTACGTGTTGCTCGGAAGCAGTACCAAAGGGCCCGCAGCGTCGCTAATCTGTTGTGGTGGAGTATTTTAAAAATATATATTGTAGTCTAAGGTCTTTGTACTCCAGGGAAATAAAAAAAATGTAAGCGGTCTGCTTTGAAAAGTTTTGTGGAGAAAGTTGGAAATGTAGATCCCTGGAGTAAAATTTACAAGATTGTCACTGACAAAATTTTTATTGGTAATGTTATGTACAGTGTTCAGAAGGAATGGGTGGGTGAAACGACAACCTGATCAGGGACCGTCAGAGTTATATTTAACTGACGATTTTAATTTAAATTCTGTAGACCTGAAGGAGTTTTGGAGGAGAATAGGTATACAAATGAAAATGATCCTCTATTTGCGAGATATGAATTGGATGTTGCCATGTCTCTTGTTAAAGTTGGTAGGCTGCCGGGTTTGGACCTCTTGGAGACACAGGTAATTCAAAAATTCTATATAATGTATCCGGACATTTTACTCGATATTTAGAATTCATGTTTAGAGCAAACGTTGTTCGCTAAAATTTGGAAAACTGCTGTCCTTAGAGTGATCCTAAAAAATCTGGAGAAGTCCTTGAGCGAACCGCGTTCATATCGTTTGAATGCATTGTTACCTATATTGGAAAAATATATGAACGATTAATCATAAGTAGATACAATGCAAGGTATATAGCTTCGAAATTAATTTCAGAAAAACAGTACGATTAATTATAAAAAAGGCAGGTCCACAGATGTCGCCTTTCGAAAATTAATGGACACTGTGCATAATGATTCTCTGCGATATGTCCTCGGTTTGTTCGTGGTCTTTAAGGGCGTATTTAATGCTATGTGGTGGGGTAATATCATCAGCAGGGCTAGAGCTGCTCTGTGTCTCGGTAATTTTTACCTCTCTCGAAGGATTACTTTTCGGACCCCAATGTTCTTGTCCAGTCAAAATTTGATGAAATAACATATAACGTTCAAAGAAGTTGTCCCCAGGGATCCATACTTGGCTCCCGACATGGACAATGGTGATGGATGAATTCTTAGAGGGTGACTTGGGAGGTCGCTACCGCCATTCCTATGTCGATGACCTGGTATTGGTTGTGTCGGGTGACTCCAGGAAAGAAATTGAGGAGAAAGGTAGTATAACCTTGAGCAAATTGTTAGATTATTTATATTTATTTATAATTCCATTTATTACATATGCTTCACCCCTGAACAGCCTTCAGCTAGGAGGGTGCTTATATACATTTGTACATTATAATTTACAGAGCAAACATAGAAATCGAACATAAATTACGCATATTATTATTATTTCTATTTTATAGAAACATTAGTTTCTATATAACATTATAAACATTAGTTTCTATATTCCAACAAATAACATCTAAAGTGAGCAAATACAGCAGATACAAATATATACAGTGATTCCAAAACAAAGTAATTCTTCAGCAAAGTAGAATTGATGGGAGATTCCATCCTGAAGGAGATAATCAGGAAACTTCTACAGTTGCATGTGATGGTACATATCCTGTATCTTCTCAGATCTGTATGCCTTCTCATCACAGAACTTGTGGGGATCAATGTTCAGGGTGTTGTACGTTTAGAAGATGTTAGACGGAAAACATCTTGTAAGCATAGTTAAATTCTGTAATAAGCTTCGTAGGGAAATCCATGCACTATTGCAAAGGACGCGGGAAAGCCTAGGGCCTGCAACCAGATTATGGACATTTGGAGCGTCAAAGCGATCGGTGAGGAGTTGACAGAGATTACGCAGACTTCCTGTAATGAGGAACTGATTCTAAGGGGTGCGACCAAGGTTAGCATACATGATTTATCTCGAGATGGCGAAAGGGTGGCCATTGAGACGGTTCAACCACCTTAAAATCCAGTACTCGATACCTATGAATTTTTTGATGTTAGTGAGGGAAGCAGCGGATCAGATCCTCGAGGCATACATGGGAATCGGAACAAGACATGTTTGTATGTAGTGAGTGGCAAGTTTTTGGTTGTTTACTCTAGTAAGTTCCTGTCTTATCGCCCAAATTGCTGACAGAGTTTTTGCTTTAGTGTTGGCAAAGTGCTGTTGGAAGGTCAGGCCTTCATCCCAGGTGAGCCCTAGATCAGTGTGATGAGAAACCTTTTGGACTCTAATACCATTGATGTAGATGTCTATGTTCATCTTCTTCTTCAAGTTGGTGAAAGACATTTGTGCTGACTTGGTCTGATTTATGGATAGTCCAATATTCTCAAGATAATCGTCAAGTTCTTCTATTAGGGCAGTGGCATGGGTGAGCCCGTGTCCAGATTGGGGCGCCAGTAAAGAAAAAACTGTGGCCTTGTTATTGAAGGTAGGCTATGCCATTATAGGCCGCCAGTTATTAGAAGTGGAGGTGTCTCTTTGCGGAACCTTTCAAATGTTCGGTACCTGAGTTTACACCTGGAAGAGCATCTCTTTTTCATAGAGCATGTAAAATATTTGAAAGGAAAAGTTAAGGATTTATATGCCAAGCTCCGGATGGTAGTCAGGATCAAATAGGGAATAAAGGGGCCTGCCCTAAATATGTTATATGAATGCGTTTTTGTGCCCATTCTGACGATTGCTTCTAGATCTTGGTTTGAACGTGTTACGAAGGTAATAATTAAAAAGCATCTGTTTTCAGCTCAGAGGATCGCTCTTCTATGTGTGATAATGACTTACCGTACAGTACCAAGTGTTACTTTACTGGTAATTTCGGGTAAATTACCTGCCGACTTGAAAGTAATAAGATTTGGGTTGAGATATTTCTGAACAGAGGCATTTCAACTGATATTTTGGCAATAGGTCGTGCTCGGTGGTTGGGGCCGCATTCAGTTTCATATCAGATGGTTGCTGAGAGCGAGAGAATAAATGATGAATTCATGAATATCTGGCACAAAAAATGGACCTGTTCTGAGAATGGCAGAGAGACGTTTGTATTTCTGCCCTCTGTCTCGACAATAAATTTTAATTTGCGGCCGTGCCTTCAGTTTTGTTTGAATGCGTGCTTTCTCCTCAAGGGACGTGGCTTGAGATCCAGGCTGAACCAGTTTGGCTTCGTTCCCTCTGGTCTCTGTAAGTGTAGGGCGGCGGAGACTAGTCTTCACGTTGCCCTGAACTGTTATAATTATTTGGATATAAGATCTGAATTAGAAAGAAGTATATTTGTACTAAATGATGGTTCTCTTCCAGAATTCTTTTTAGATACAAGTTTATTTAAATTGTTTTTAGAGTTTATAAATAAGGTTTTTAAAGAAGAGCCTGAATTCTATCTACACATGGCATACCTCTGCGAGGTCTGGATGGAAACTGAACACTTTGGATAGAGTAATGCACTGTTCAACTCCTTCAGGCTAAAGTGCTGTGGCTCTTCTTTGCTGGTCATGCTACGCACTTCTTCGGTTTTATTTAAAATTTTTATATCGTTCTTTAGATTTTAAATTTAATAATTATTGTGAATACAATTCGTTCTACCGTATGAATGAAATGTAAATATTGCATATTGTTACATATTTATTATATTCACCCGTTTTTTATTGTAAATGGTTTATATGTATATATATATATATATATATATTTTTTTTTTAATATATAAATAATCTTGCAATAAATTTCGAAAATGAAATTAGCGCATATGGACTTCGGTCCTGGTGTTGCCTTTTAAGGAAGTGTCTAAAATTTCCAATCCCGTCGATGATGCGATGAACTTGAATGTTTTTTTTTACTCCGTGGCTGAACTAGTGGGTCTCAGGCATAAATAGCAAGCTTATCGCCATCAGAAACTCGGTTTTCATAGTACAGCAAACAGGCAAATGGACCAGAGAACACACGAAATTTACAGACATGATACATACATACAAGGTATATGTAAAAAAATTACGGGTGCCCTAATTTACTATTTATTTACCATCTATCTAAGGATACATCAGTCACCTTCATGACGTTTACCACAGACCTTTCCAACAACCCAAAATCAGAGACAAGATGAGACGACTCACCTCACACTTGCAGCAGACCTGGCAGACAAGGTGAACGAATTCCAACAAAGTGGAAATAACAAAGAAATTTCTTTGTTATTTCATTTCAGTTTCGATTTAGACACCATCACCTAGGGCGAAACCTATCCATGGTTAATGCCTTAGTGGGAACTATTTAACACGTTTTTGGAATTCTATTTTAATTAATAAAATTTAAACTCTAAACAAAAATTGCCTACCATACAGCTTTGACAATTCGTCCACCTATCTTAATCATGGGAGTTATCGCCCCTGCCGTCTGGAGGCGGGCCTCTACCATCTAGCATCACACACGTCCTTCTCCTAAACACTTCTGCCACATAAATTGAAACCAAGGTTTATTTTTAGTATCCACTATACTTACATTCTGTATAAACAAATATGTTTGCTTACCTTCCTCACTGTTAACCCAATCTCCTGACATTTTATATAAATTTCTTGTAATATCTTCTTCTTTACATCTTCACATCTTCATTGCCATATAAATTTTGTTCATTCTGTCAAGAGGTTATTCCTAACAATCTTTTATTTATATTCCTTTTTGCAAAATACAGTAAACCCCGAACCAACACCATATTGTGAATGAGGACCTGGCTCAAAAATACCTGCAAGGAGTCTGTGGACACCGTTTGACTTGCTCTAGTAATACCAAGTAACACAAATTTTTGTGTTTGCGTAAGATATTTCTGTGTTATAACATTTTCTGCTGTATGCATCCAAGCTCCAGAGGCATAAGTTACTATTGGGGTAAACAAACAATCATATATCAGATTCGATGATCTACCTTTTATTCCTAAATCAGTCCTCACCACCCTCCGGAGCTTGGCATAGAGGGTTCTTATTTTACCTTTTAGATATATCACATGTTCCGTAAAGAACATTCTTCCATTTTTATACCCAAATAACTTATTACTCTCACATATAAAACGGCCAACCCCAAACGCCTCACTGTGGGGGCACGGTTCATACTGAGTCTTCCCTCCAACAGCATCTGTACCGTTTTCTCTCTTGATATTTCTTGGACCATTCCTCTAATTGTGTTAATGCTTCTGCTCTAACTGTGACCTTGCTTTACCCTAAACTATCAGGAAATGATCATCTGCATAAGCAATTTTCCTAAGGTCTAACATTTCTAATTTTAAAAATTCATCCAATAACATTATTAATAACATGTTCCAGACAAACATTCCAGTCACTGAGCTTTGTGGATGACCTCTTTCAACAACCCCATTAATCTGTACATACTTATTATCAACGATTATTTTCTTTTCAGAAAAATAACTTCAGAAGGTGTTATATATTAACATAGAACATTCAGTTTTGCGTATTCTGCATAAGATACCCTCCCACCACAGTCTATCAAAAGCGCCATTAAAATCATTAAACACTTTCAGAACATATCACACCCACAATTCTCCACTGTTTTTACCAGCTTGTAAATTGCATCCTCAGTTTAACTTTCTTTCTTAAACCCAAATTGGTTTTCTAAAGACAACTGTTTTTCTTGATATTTAACCATCAATCAGTTAATTTTTAACGTTTCATACACTTTTGCAATTATTTGTAGTAGAGCTATAGGGCGGTATGATCCGATATCACTCAACATTTTACCTCCACCTTTGACTTATACCTTAACTTTTTTTTTTATGTGAACCCCAAACACGAGCGGTATTAGAACCTATAGTACTTAGTACCGTGCTTGGGTTGGAGGTTGAGAACACAAAAGAAGATGTTTGTTGACATTGGACTTGAACTTCTGTAGATTTTAATTTTCAGGAAATACGTATGAAGGAAGGTTCTTCCAGAAAACCGCAGTTGAATGAATAAATGAGGAAGATGAAAAGTTGGTTCTGTGGGTTTGAAGTTGGACAGTAAATGGATGTTGGCTGGTGGCGGCACGTGTTCGGACTGTTTTGAAAGAGAGAGCGGGAATTATAGAAGCCAAGTCAGAAAAACAGTGCCCATGGAAGTATCTGTAATAGAGGCATGCAGCAGAAACAGTGCGTCTATGAGAAAGCGAGTGGAGTGACTCTGATGGAGATGAATCATTAATTAACCTAACTGCCCTCTTCTGAATGGAATTAAGAAGCCTGAGAGAGGTTTTGGGGGCACCGCCCCAGAGGTGGGAACAATGTTCCATGGCAGGGCGGATTTGCGATTTATACAGAGTGAGCAGCTGTTTGGAAGAAAAGTAACGCCGAGAGCGAAAGAGAAAACCAAGTTTTTTAGATGCAGAGAAAGCAATATTTGTAACGCCCTTGTGCCAAGATAGATTAGAAGTCAGAGTAATCCCCAAAAGAGATATATCATTTTGCCTAGAAATCGCAGTGTCACTAAAGATAAGCATAGGAACAGAAGAATCCTTTTTGCGAGATATAAGACAAGAGTGAGTTTTAGAAGGGTTGAAATCAACTAAGTTGTCTTTTCCCCAATGGAGAATTACTTGAAGATCGGCATTTAAGGAATTGGTAGCAGATTTTCGAGAAGTTGAAGCTGATTGAGCAGGACAAGGTTTCTCAAAATGGAAAGTTGAATGCAATATGCTATCATCGGAAAACCTATGGATAGGACTTCCAGTCAATGGAAGCAAGTCATTGATATACAAGAGGAAAAGAGTGGGGGAAAGAACTGAACCGTGGGGGACACCGGCATTAGTGAAAACGTTAGAAGACAGAGAGCCATCTACCATCACCCTCAGTGAGCGATCAGAGAGAAAACTGGATAACCAATTACTAAAAACAGTTGGCATACCATAAGATGGAAGCTTGTTTAGAAGACCTTTATGCCAACACGATCAAAAGCCTTTGAGATGTCAAGAGCAACTACTTGTGTTTCACCGAACCTTTCCATCGAAATAGTCCATAAATGGGTAACATTAGCCAGAATATCTCCAGCGGATCGACACTGACGGAATCCATACTGGTGATCGTTGATCAGACGGAAGGTTTCTAGGTAGTTTAAGAGTTGATGGTTAATTGATTTCTCCATTACTTTGGAAAGAGTAGAAGTAATTGCAATGGGACGATAATTGGATGGGAGGGGTTTGTCACCCTTTTTAGGAACTGGCTGGATATGAGCAAATTTCCAAGCAGAAGGAAAAACACCTTTGGAATAAGAAAGTGAAAAAAGGCGGCAAAGAATAGGAGTAAGTTCAGGAGCACAGGTTTTGAGAACAAGTGGAGAAATACCATCAGGACCTGGAGCTTTCTTAGCATCAAGATTCATCAAAATCCTTCTGATATCCTTTTGACGGAAGACCACAAGTGGCATTGAATGGAGCGTGTTGGGAATGGTGGGAGGTGTTTTACCAAGATCATTAATACATGAGCTGGAAGAAAAATGGGATGCCAGCAGGTCAGCTTTATCCTTGGCTGAACTGGCAACAGAATCATCTGGTTTCGACAGAGGTGGGAGCAATGATGAGCAAAAGTAGCGGCCAATAGTTTTGGCAAGAGACCAGAATGCTTGGCTACCATTAGGGCAGGAAGCAAGTTTTCTACTCTTAGCCTGTTCAAACTTTAGTTTGGACCGATTAGTAGCTGCTTTACAACTGTTGCGAGCTTTAGTGTAGGCAGAAAATGAAACTGAAGAATTAGAAACAAGCCAATTACGATATGCAACCTTCTTCTCTTGGACATTGATTGCAAAACCAAGGTTTAGATAAAGGACGAGATTTTAAAGTGGAGTGTGGGCTAACGGATTCCATTCCTGCAAGAATAATTTCACTGACACGATCTGAGCAGAAGTTGACATCAGAAGTTTTGAAACAGTAATCCGTCCAAGGAAAAGAGGTCTCGCAGGTCATCCCATTTTGCATTCTTGTAATGCCAAACAACACGTGGTTGGGAATAGCCATGAGATAAAGGTTCCATTGGAGAAGAGACAATCACCAAGTTGTGATCTGAAGTGCCTAAAGGACCTCTCACTTCGACGGTGTATTAGCATTAGCATTAGCATTAGTAGAGGCATATGATGCAAGAAAGCAAGCTTATTCAGCATCAGCCAAAAAAAAAAAAAAAAAAAAAAAACCCTCTCCCATTTCACCCCTCCGTTCGTTCGAAATACCTGTCCAGTTGAGCTTTAAATTTGTTTAGGCTATCAACTTCAACAACAAGTGATGGAAGTCGGTTCCACCAACCAACCACCCGCTGGCCAAAGGCAACTTTCCGCACATCTATCCGACATCCGTCCTTCCCCAATTTGCATTTATGCCCTCTGAGGTGATTATTCTGAGAAAGATGAAGAAACCCATTGGCATTGAGCATGCTCAAACCATTCAAAGCCTTATACACCTCTATCAGATCACCTCGCCGGTGCCTAGTCTCCAGACTCTGTAATTTGCAAAACGTAAGCCTTTCTTCGTAAGAGCAACCCTTTGTTCCATTTACTAATCTTGTTGCCCTTCTCTGTACCCGTTCCAGCAGCTCTACATCCTTCTTGAAATGAGGCCTCCAGACCTGTATACAGTACTCAAGATGTGGCCTAACCATTGCCTTATACAAGGGAATAATCACCTCCTTATCCCTGCTAGAAAAATTCCTGTATATCATTGACAAGACACCATGAGCTACTCTTTCAGCTTGTCTGCACTGCTCAGAGAACTTCATATCTGCCTGCACAATTACCCCCAGGTCCTTTTCATTCTCCACCACTGTCAGTGTAGTACCGCAGAGTTGATACATTGCTCTGGGGTTACTGTTTCCCATATGTAGTACTTTACATTTGTCAATGTTAAACTTCATTTGCCACCTCTCAGCCCATCTGTTCAACCTTTCCAGATCCTGTTGCAGCAGCATAGCGTCAGTAGTGTCCTTAACGACCCTGCCAACCTTTGTATCATCTGCAAACTTAGACATTAAACTTGATATCCCATCATCAATATCATTCATAAACACCGAAAACAACAATGGATCCAACACTGAACCTTGAGGAACTCCACTAATAACATTAGTCCACGTTGTGCAGTGTCCATTGATTACCACTCTCTGTCTTCTGCCACTCAACCATCCCCTTATCCATAGCTGCAATTTGCCTCCAATGCCACACTGCTCTAATTTGTGCAGCAGTCTTCCATGTGCAACAGTATCAAAAGCCTTTCTAAGATCCAAATATATAATATCAAAGTTATTCCCTGCATCCAGTTCTTTTGTGACTACATCATAGTTATCCAATCAAATTGGTCAGGCAAGACCTGCCCTTAACAAAACCATGCTGCGTATTAGAAGGGTTGTTTGTGAGAAAAATATCCAGCGTATTGGCTGTATGATTAGGATTGTCCAGTATTCTTGTAGGGAAATGAACAATCTGTGCTAGGTCATTAGTAATTGCAAAAGCCTCAGCATCTCGACCTGCTGGGTCGGTGTGAAAACGGAAACGGAAAGCCAGCTGGAGTTGTGAACGTTAAAATCACCAAGGAAAATTACTTCACTGTTAGAAAAGTTGGACTGGAGAAAGTCAAGTTGCAAAGTGATTAAGTCAAAGAGCTCCAAGTGATTAGTGGAGTTGGGAGAACATTAGAGACAACAGAAGAATTTGACACAATGAGGTAGAGGTATTTAAGCCAGAGAAAATCAAAGAGAGGAGATTCCAAATTGCTAAGTCTCTGACAGGGAATATCAGAACGAACATATGTACAAGTACCACCTATGAGGAGAAAGGAATCATACAGCGAATAATTTGGGCATCTGAGATGAGCAGTATATGAATCAACCGATAACTGAGATTCTGTCAGAAAAGTACATGGGGTTTGGCGGACTGCAAGTGGAAATGGACATCGTTGAGATTAGAATTGAGACCACGTATATTTGTGAAATTAATTAGGAAGTCCTTGGGAGGTTTAGATCTTTTCGCAGATAAGCTTGTCTATTAGTTTGACAATTCATGGTGTATTCAATAGTAAGAAAAAGTAGGTGGGACATGCTGTATGAAGTAATGAAATTTTTGGATATGGCGTACATATGGTAAGAATATACTCAGATCCTTTAACATAACGTGGCCTCGACAATGCTTCCCGCATACACACTACTCGGACTCCCTCCAATCACTATCTGGCAGAGTAGAGGTAGCACGATTATACACTAGCAGATCCGGAAACTTCCTAGAGAGTTACCAATAGGTTGAGTTCGGTGTACTAACTAGCGGCCGGCCTGCGAACACCGTTTTAGAGCTGTACCCTCGAAATGTAAGGTATATTGGATCTTGCCATGACGTTCAGTATAACCTCAAAAGTCATCAATCATACTGCATGCTGGAAGAGATAGGGAAGGGTTGACCCCGAACTTAGCTCTAGATAATAAACATGGGTTCCACCACTTCAAGCCTCCAATAAGCAATGTGGTGGAATTGCACCGTTTTTTAGAGTAATCTACCACCTAGTACTGCCTGGTAACATAGAGGGGCGGCGTACCTCCATGCGGTGTGGGCGCCACACCTCGACCCCTGCTTATTTTGGTTCAAACTTGGGTGGTCACCCACCATGTACTTGTGCATGGAGGTTATACCCAGGATTACTAACAGTCCCACCATCGTGAATGTGCAAGCAGAGGATTTGGCTGTCATAGACCCGTCCGGACTTCGCAGAAATTGGGTCCACTTGACTTGATTGTCACCCGAATATCAGTTCCATCAGCGTTTTAGACTCCCAGGTAGCAAGTACAGCTTGTCTGGCATATCTGAGAGAATGTCTGTGACAACCTCAAGGATCGCGCATCGAGTTGGAAGATAGCGCAAGGACTTGCACTATCTTCCAACTAGATGGGAAGGCACCCTCCTGGATATACGTATTATGCAATTCAACAAATACACTTTGCCTTAAATTATATGCTCTCTTCATTACCACTATATCTATCCTATCGAAGCCCGGCAATCTGCCATCCTTTGCCTGTTCCATGACTCCAGATACCACCTCCATTTCCAAAAATTCATCTTCTTTTACCTGAGATGTATATTTTCATTTTTCTCAATAATATGCTTCTGATCCTGACCTAGCAATTCAGTGTCCTGCGCAAAGGGATCATCAAGAATTCTGTCAACGGAATCCTGACCTGTGTTGTTTTGTCTAGTATCATTAACTTGCGAACGCATCACCTCAAACAAATTCCTTTTATTAATTAGAACTATAAAATTCGAATTCCACGGTTCTCGGGATCCTGGTTCTCTCCCTAAATTTCTCCAAGTTAATACCTTAGCCCTGTTAACTCCCCTTAAGAAGTCAGATCTAGATTCTCTACACGGTTCACCATAAATTTTACTAAGTTCACTATCCCTAGTTCTCCTTATACTCTGAAACCTGCATCTTCTTTAAACATTTATTTACGCAGCTGGGACAATTCATTTGTCCACCACAAAACAGGTCTATTCACTACTCTTTTAATCTTCATACTTTGATGGCACGAATTTATAAGGATTTTTGTTAAAGAGTCCACATGTTCCTCTAGTGTTAAATTATTCCAGTTTATTTGATTCGCATTATTTATATATCCATCATGAAACCTAGGGCATGCTCATGCTATTATTTTTATCTTTCAGTATTTACATAAAATATCACATAATCTTCACACCCTATTGTGAAAGAAATGGCATTGTGATCACTAGATGCACAATTTTCTAATCTTCAATTCTCCTGAATAAAGACTGTGTTGCATTTGTCAAATCTGTATAGGATTTCCACGTGTTGTACTATATGTTGCCTATGTCCTTGTACATTGATAACCACTATCCCCGTGACAGCGATAAATTCTTCAAATAGTACTCGTCTATCATCGGATTCCTTGCTGTCCCAAGCTGCGTCCATGGCCACGACAACCCCACACGAGCCGATCACAATGTGCAACCTTTCCAAATATTTCTCCAACTAAGTCAAATTCCATTCTCCTAAAGGCAACACTAAATCTGAGAAGGCATCCACAGATGAAGATTAAGGGAACCACGATCAGGCTCACCTCAGAGCTAAAATACTTTGGCATATTGCTCGACTCAGGTCTCACCTTCATCCTACATCTGAAATGCCTGCAATCTTAAATTATAAACTACACGTATTTGGTAGCCAGATTTACGCGCAGGGATTGGAACCTCAACCCCCAAATGCTATCATTCCTCTACAGCGCAGTCTTCCTAGGGTCAATAAGCTACACCACAGGTATTTGGTACTATTGAGCTGTTTTTGTAACCATCAGGAAAAAGCTAGATACCATCCAGGGATCCATTACACTCACTATCCCGCGGTCCTGCTGTTCAGTGATCGCACATACATTGCAGGTGCTGCCTGGCACCCTCCCACTGCACATGGATGTGGGCTTTTTTTTACCATCGTCCACCCCGCACTGGCTGGAAAGAGCGGGTTCGAATCCCCTCGATGATTCGATGTACTCTAATGTTTTTATACTTGGTGGCTGAGTTAGTCGGTCTCAGGCATTGACAGCAACGTTTTATCTCTCAGAAACTCGGTTTTTATAGTCCAGCAAAACAGGCAAATCGACCATAGAACACACGCAATTTACAGATATAATACACACATACAATGGTATATATAAGAAATTACGGGTGGCCCTAATATCATATATTTTTTACCATCTATCTAAGGGTACATCAGTTACTTTCATGTCGTTTACCACAGACCTTGTCAACAACCCAAAAGCAGGGAAGAGACGATTCACCTCCCATTTGCAGCAGGCCTGGCAGACGAAATGAACGAATTCCACCAAAGGGGAAATAACAAATATTTTTTCTTCATTACGTAGACAAAGTTTACCCTAAAACTCCAACATTCTCTTTCCCTCGGCCTGGATACAACATTCTTTCTGACAGGTCATAAGTGCATCAAAGCCAAACTCACATCCTTAGGATGCACATCGGAGGCTCTGCTGGTCACTTTTGATAGATTGTCCTCTCTATGAAAATCTATGCAGCCAAATGATTACAGATTAAACTTCCTCCAAAAGGACCAGGAACATCATCTTCTGGATGGCAGTTTAGAATATAAAGCCTTCACGCACTTTGCCCAAGAGCTATTCAAAGCAGAAAATCTTCTTTTCCTCAATACCAACAACAAAATCTTCCCACCTAATGCTATGATTATTAAAAATCCTTACGAAAACCTTCCCAGGAAGTTCAGAAGACCCGATATGTGTCCTAGAGTTACCACACGGGCTTTTTCGTCCGGTATCCCGACTGCAAATTGTTAATCATGACCAGACAAACTAGCTTGATTCACTCTGCTTTCCCATCCCTATACCCAACTCGCCTGATGGAGTCCTTCCCTTAGGGGCTGGAATACACAACTCTGTACACGTCGCCAAGATTAGTATTAAGGAATTTGTCGAGAATTATAGGGTCGTCTGAGCTTCCTGGACAGAGACAAACTAGAAAATAATGGGCTGCCTCGCTACCTCCAAGCAGTGTGTGCGGGCAACGTGGGGTCCCGCCAGGGGTACTGCTGCCAAATGCCAGAACACCCAACAGAAACGAACATAATACTACACATTCAGTGCACAACACTTTCCTCGTATTTACAGTAGTACTGTATTTATTCACAGTATACTTACGGCGCAGATGTGCGAAACTGCAGGTGGTATCTAACCCTTGCATTATGTACACTGTGTTGACAGAACTGTTCATGCAGCCATTGTCTGTGGGAGTAGTTGATATCAAGTTGGTTGTTTAAGATGCTCAGTGTATCTTAACACACAAGTTCATTGTGTTCCGGAGGGAGAAGAATGGGAAATGTATTTTGTTATTCCAAAGGCCACATCTTACTCTAGTTCAAATACTATCTTGCTCCATAGAACGGAAAATGTAGTTAAGATTACTTTTTGAACATTATGTTGTGCTTTCCCGACTATTTTTGCTCAGGGTAGTGTGGCGGGGATGAACTGAAGTTCTACTCCGCAATGGTATACTACTGAGACAAAATACCGAATGGCAAAAATGATTGTAGTGCTATGTTTTCAGGGAGCGTTGTTGCTGTTGTTCAGTTTTTTAACAACTTTACTACCAGGAAGAATGGAACAATGATCACACACATCAAATCGGGCTATCTGTTTGGTGCAGAATTGTAGTCCTTTAAGTGAAACAAAGTTTTGCGCCTTCGACCTTACCAATGCTCTGCAGATCCAAGGAACAGTATCAGTACTTATGGATCCTCTGGCGTTGGAAAGTTTGATATTAACACGTCAGTGCCTTTGTGGGGTGGTATGTGCCAATGCAAATATGATAAGCCATTATTGATTTTTTATAATAATCAATGAATTATGGTACATTGATGAATGGCTCAGTCACAATTCTTTAATGAAGTTTGCTTCTTTCAGCAACAGGGTCCTTGTTCCAAACCCGAGTCCTACAAATATTTGGCTTGTTCTGGTTTATCTTCACTTTTGTAATGACTGCTTCCTATTCCGGTTGTCTCCTCTCCTTCTTGACAATCTTGAGTAATGACCGAAACATACAGACAATACCTCAGCTATCAAGAGCGATGAAAAATGAAGACATAAAATGCGGAGTCTTTCCTTATTCTTCTCAATTATATGCAGTTATGGTAGGTTTATTAAAACTGTTCAGGATATCTTCATAGCAAAGATTTAGATGTATAATTTTTTAGATGTATTATCATTTAGATGTATAATACGATTAAAAGTCAGAACAAAAAATTAATTAGTTTTCGAACTGAAGTAAATAACTACTCTCGTTGGCCAAAATAATGGCAAACCTTTATTCAGTATCTGCTCGGGCAAGCAAACTTTGCCCAAAATAATTAAAGTCCGTGTACATCGTGGCCTGGATTCCTCTAGGTGTCGAAAGGAATACAGCTCCAGATTTGACCAATCTCCATCTGGATATTTCAGGGCAGCTGTATTGCGGTCTTAAAGAACTGCGAAGCCGAACTATCCTTTCTAACATGTCTCGGATATTCTGAATTTAATCCAAATCTTGAGAGCTAGAGGCGATAGTAGATGTTGGAATTCTTGGACTGTTTCTTGAACCATCTATGTAATAATGTATTTAAAGTGTGCTGCCATTTTAGTAGGTACAGCTACCCAGAGTCTGGGCGGTAGCACAGTGGTATCGTCACCGTCCTCCCCACACCGTTTGGAAAAGGCCTGGGTTCGAATCCCGTCGATGACGCGAGGAACTTTAATGGGCTTTTTTCACTCCGTGGCTGAGTTAGTTGGTCTCAGGCGTAGATAGCAAGGTTTTTCTCCCCAGTAAGTGGGTTTTTTTGTCCAGCAAAACAGACAAATCAACCATAGAACACATGCAATTTACAGACACAAATACGGGTTAATGTATTTAATTACGGGGAACCCTAAAATAATAATAATAACACCTACCTAGTAGTTTGTTGAGCCTCCTTTAGCCTTCAAAACAGCCTGAATGTGTCACGCAATTTCTTGAGATCTGACAGAGGTGTAGGCCAGCAGCGAACAGCCCTTTCCAGCTCATCCCAAAGATGTTTAATAGGATTGAAATCCGCCGAATGATCGGGCCAGTGCAGCAAAGAAAAGTCATTGTCATGTTTTGGTACCATTCCATAGTGATTCGGGCTTCGTGTCCCGGCGCATTGTCCTGTTGGAAGTAACCATCTCACTTAGGATAAACTGCCAACATGAACGGATCCACTTGGTCAGCAACGATATTTAGGTACGATATGACATTCACGTCTCAATGCCATATCAATGTACAAACGTTTGTCAAGAAAACATTCCCCACACCATAACACTGCTCCCACTTGAACAGTAGTCGTCAAACCTGATAGGTTCATGTATTCATGTTGTTTTCGCCAAATTGTGCATCAACACGATGCACTAGGAATTCGACTCGTCAGACCAAGCAACTTATTTCGAATCCTCGATAATTAAAGAGAAATATTAAAAAGAAATATAAATTAAAGAGAAATATTTGTTTTTCAAAATAAATCCAGGTAAGGCAATGGAAAGTGAAAATTAGCATTAATGTCCGAGTATTGATTTAAAGCTAGTAAACATTAACATTGGATATTAATTTAAATGCAAATAGGGTTAAAGTTTGAAGAACACTGGAGTTAGTAAAGGACAGTTTTAGGTGTGAGAATTAAAATAGTGGCAAAGAGGAAAACAAGTAATTTAAAAAAATACTACAGGAGAACAAACAGAGACAGCGCAATGATTAAGGGCCGAGGATGCCAGTTGAGAATAGGCGTGAAAGGGCTGCTGAGGGAAAGAACAATAACACCTCAACTGGTATTTACGAAGCGTCGCTTTTGATCTAAGCCACTGTTAGAAACTAAAGAGGGGAATGAGTGGATGTCCAGTGTTCGCGTCAAAAGACAACGGCGTCATGCTGACTGATATTTGAGGGTTTCGACATGTTTAGAGAGAAAAGTGTGAAAACGAAAATTGGACCGTTTCAAACATGAAACGGTCCTACTGCCGTGGGAAAAACAATAAGTAATTTCTAGAGCAGGTTTGGTTTGTGTGTTAGGGAGAGTTGTTTTAGCAAATAGAAAGGAATGGCAAATTAAACAGAATAGGAGATTGGTTGGAGTCCTGGGAGGGAGGCGAACCAAACTTGAGGGAAAGAAAAAAGATCGGGGAGAGAATAAATTGAGTGTCCATTCTGTATCTGATTTCTGTGCGGGTTGCAGTAGAGGTAGGCCTGTTTGGTAATGTAGGACTTGGAGTAAAATTTTGAAAAGTTGCCACCCATAGAGAATGAGCCAAGAATGTGCACATGTACCTATATAGCCTACCTCAGATGGTCCGCCACATAAGTGAATTTAGCCTGTCAGCAAGAAAGAAGCCTGAACGCAAGGAATGTGGGACCAGCGGCCATTTCGGCACGTAAGTCTGTTCCTTGTTTTTTTTATTGAACCCCGAACTCTTGGACCCATATACTGAACTCCTGTAAGAAATTGATTGACAGTTCTTTCTAACGAAGTTAAATTTGAAACAGGCAAGTTAGTAACTAAGGTTGAGATAGTTTGTTATTAATGTGGATGATTATGAATTAACGTCAGGATGGTAAAGGGGATGAGTGAGTTGATAACTAGAGACTAATTAAGATAGAATGAGCGATTCATAGTGAATATTACTGCTGTAAGTGGATACCAGTTGTAAAATCATTTCATGTCTAGAAACAAATGTTCTAAAAGAGTTATAAGAGCTGAAGTAAATATTACTGATGTAAGTGACAAAAATAATTGGCAATGTAAGACAATGATTGAGTAATCATCGAGGATTCAAATTAAGTAAAACACAACTGATGTTAATAATTCGTAAATTGAGAATAGTTGCTGAGAGAGAGATAGTGTAGTGTACTGTATTATGGTTTACATATGTATATGGAAATTGGTATGCTTGTAAGTAATGATTTGTTTCTTTTATGTAAATGTTGTCTTTAATGCTCATTAAAGTTTCCTAAATAAGTGTGTCTTTAATGTTCTGCTAACATACCCCAGAACCCAGAATGTTCTGTAAATTGCGGTCAGATCTGCGTTTTGTGGGCTTCTAAAGATGTCAGTAGGGTATCCAGTGAATTGCCGATAACAAATTTAGTTCATAAGACAATTATTAATATTCAATCATCCCCCCCCCTTAAGTTTTGGAAATACAATGTCAGTCCTCTTGCATAGGGACCATTCTATTCCAAAAAATTTTTATGGTACAGATAAATCCTGTAGATATACCAAAATAAACCATTTATTCCATTTATAAACCAAAATAAACCATTGATCATACATAAGAAAAAGCGTTCCACAGACATGATGGCAATTAAGATAAGAATTGCACCAGTTGGCGAATCAAATAATCATCCCTTGTATTTGATCGCAGATGGCGGTTGGTTTTAGTGAAAAGCCTCTGAACCACGACAAGGTACCAACCATGTCAGAGGAATATTCTCTTTCCTTATCCAGGAGAAACCTCTCTGCATCCACCAGCACATTTTTCGTAGCCCTCTTGGAAGACAGAGAGTAAAAAGACTGGATTTCTAAAAGCAAATTACATTTAACCGGATTGAAATAAACGTTGAGACGAGCGTTCAGAGAATCACAGGGAAGTCATTCATTGTTATGTCCGACGAAGTTGAAGATTCAGCGTTTCTGGATGAACAGCTTTCTTGCGGTGACATAGACATGTCAGGTTTGGATGGCTCAGGTGGTGGGCTGGTGCATAGAAATCTGAGGCTTTCGAGACTGTCATCATTTAAGTGTTCGTATAAACTATTACAAAAATCCGATTCAGCATCTTTGTGGATTTTAATGGTACTACGGGGAAAGATATGCCAAGAGATAAAATTCCTTTTAGTAGGTGGGGAGTGAACCAGAGGTATAAAATAAAAATTAGTAGATTCAACTGTACATGGACGTGAAAGACCATTAAAGGATTTGGTGGACAACCTGTGGAGATCAAATTTATGTGCTACATAACAGCAATCGTTGTCCCGTGACCTTTTTTTGATTTGAAATCTTCCTTTCTTCTTCTCCTTGTCCAAAATTAAAGGATGGTATACGAATTTGAATAAATTGTCTCTTGAATTTCTCGCCATTGCCCTATAAAACGTTAAAATAATTTTAAATTAATAATACGTAGAAAATATATTTAACTCTTAAATAAACAATTTAAATCTGCACTAAATTATTTCGGAAAAATGTGCACAATAATCGTATCTAATTAAATTGTCTTGTTTCCAATCACCACACAAACTGTTAGTAATAATTAATAGTTGGGGACAATAAAAGTAAAAGATAATTTCGAAGTGATGCGCATATTAGAATTTAGTAAGACACGTATAATATAATATCCTTACCTGAATGAGTCCAGATGGAGGAAGTGTGTTTTCATCTAATTGCAAGAATATGCCTATAAATTTGGGATGACGTTTATCAAGTGATATTTTCAAAGAACCGACCTTGAAGGATGTATTTACTTCTCCGTTCCTGTTATATTGAACAGATTCCTTTGTATAAAGCATATCTGGTACAACATTAGTGTTATCTGCAAATAAAATAAAAATTAATGGAGTGATTACTTATCTTGTTTCTAAGTTTACTGAATACAAACGCTTCAGGAAATTCAAAATTTCTTTTGAATATATTAAATTATTAGATTTTGAGGCAAGATTAAATTAAATTTAATACTTAATATAAAAGCTATATAGTTAAAATAGTAAAGAATTATCAAAAACCATGCAGTATAGACATATTGACTTACCCATTGAATTCAAGCGATCCGAAGACATCTGATCGAAAGCAAAATGATTTTGGAGTTACAACTGACCAGGTTATATATGCACAACATGGCAGATTGGGTAGCGTAATACCCATTTCATTGGATGTTCACTATCCAATGATAGGTCTGCTCTGAATTTTGGCATTAATCTCTATATGACGTCAGATGCTTAAAGGTGGTGTGGGATTCAGGGTACACTTCCTGTTTCCACTAAGGGACATGATTTAGGATCTGAGGTTGAGGGTACAATTTATTATTTTCCCTGGGGACATGACGTCCAAAGTCTTTATTACATTCACTTTGTTTGAGATATAAAATGATCATTGTATGCATTTTAACTTTATCTTCCATGAACTGATTATCTGTTTGACGACTATTCTTGAAACAGCCTAAAAATGGAGGAAAACCACTTCTGTTTCCTGAAATTCCAGCGCATGAAAATAAATATCATTACAAAGTATTTATGTATAAAGCAAAAAATATTGAATCAAAATGCTTACCGATTATAATATTCATCGTCTCGCGAACTTAGGTGCCTTTACGAGTATTTTAACCGTATGCAAATTCCACTTATTTGTAATATATCACATCAAATTTTTCCAATTAAATGATAAACATGACAAAGTCACTTTTCGAAGATATTTCTTTTCATATTTGAACATAATTACAACTAATATACGTGCTGGAAAGGCATGCAGTAAATTCATATTACAATAAAAAGTAAATATCTCCAGAAATATAAATTTCGTAGGGCAAAATTTTGTTGCAATACATAACACTGAAAATCGCTTTAAACATTCCAATATTTTGTAGATTATTCCAGTTGCTATTTTCTATCATATTTGAGGTATTACTTTATGCATTACTCTTAAACATTAATTTCCAATTAATAAAGAAAATAATACAAACTTAACCTTTACAATATTAACTGACATTCGTAGAAAAAATACCTAAGAATGGTACATATAAAAATATGGTATTAGTAATACATATAAAATGATTGGTATAGCGAAAATGACTTCCTCTTTAGTATTCCCACAGGCATTATGCAATCACACACAGTCTTTTTAATTATAACGCCCCCGTGCAGCTTAGAGCTCCTTTGCTGTAGAAATCCTGCAAAAATATATAATTTTATTATTATTATGATTATTATTGTAATTCTTAAGATTATTTAAGTATTATTATTATTATAATACTTAAACTTTTGATTATAATTTGTATGATTTTTTGTAAATTTTTATCTGAAATTTTGATATCATTAAACTGTAATTAATCATAGTCATTAATCAAAAAATATATTGCAGACAATAGTCAGTTATATGATGTTTGCGAACTGATTGTATATTGTTCGTATTTATGTGTTAAAAAATAAATATATACTTTTGTTTTCTCATATTCTCTTATTACAGTGTTTCATATAATTTAAAAAAAATATAATGAATACAATATGACATAATTGGATTAATAATAACAAAATTACAATTGTAAATCTGTATTTATTAAAATAAGAAAAAAGAACAAAACTACATATGGAAAAAAAGAGATTGCAATAAACGAAAGCTTCAGAATTTATAGGAAACGTGTATAGTGTGTTACTGCTCAGCTCGGATTTTCTTTAAAATCAAACAACCTGAATTACGCTGAGCTAGCTTAGTTTCATGTGTCGCCAACTCCAGTCCCAACTTTTGGATTAGGGACCAAATGGATGGGTGAGTGAGTGACATTAAATTGAAAAAAAACAATGATTCCAACTTTCGCATTGGTTGTTATTTCTTTCTTCCTCGGCAAGAGTAGAATCATGTACATTCCAAAGAATTGGAGGAAAAGGAGCAAACAAAACTTAGCGGAGGGGGGGGGGGGAAGTATCACTGGTTACCCGTCTGAAACTGCCACTAACGTACGTGCAATCAAAATGAACCACTTAGATCAACAGCTGCAGCAGGCATAATTCTATTTAAAACTCCACCTTTTGTATGAAACGGGCAATATGGTTACTGGAAAATTATCCCTTTAAACATGTAATCAAACGAGACAGGTCCCTGGTTTTAACTTCAGTATTTTGTAGTTAAGCAAAAAAATTAAATTTTCCATTGTATGTGCCATTCTTTAAAATTTTCTTTCAAATGCGCATGGAAGAAAAGTGGTATATTTACGCTATATAATTTTGAACTAAATAATCTACCAATTTTGTTTGTATTTCAGTTTTGGGTTGAAACCACTCCCCAACCCCGGAATGAAAGAAGAAACGCTTTTTACTAACATGTGGAGGTAAAAAACGAAAACAAAGCATCCATTTTACACCTGGGCTGTCTTTTATTTCAATACTGATTTGGCAGT
This sequence comes from Mastigoproctus giganteus, assembly GCF_048544385.1. Taxonomy (NCBI): domain Eukaryota; kingdom Metazoa; phylum Arthropoda; class Arachnida; order Uropygi; family Thelyphonidae; genus Mastigoproctus; species Mastigoproctus giganteus. The sequence goes on along the minus strand of NC_143578.1, from coordinate 18,777,198 downwards.
TCTAGATTTTCCATTTTCTTGAACAATTCTTGTTCAAGATGAAACCCGCAACCAATCATTGATGCATTTGGCCAGATCTTTAATAGGACGTTGTTAACGGCTTCTTATGGTATGCAACCACGAATTTTGGAGAAATTTTTAAATGAAGTTTCGACACTTTTCACCCGCTAATAACAACGATTTGTATGTTTCTTCTGTGTTCATCAACTTGATTTTGTTTTAAATAGATTGAAATAATTTCGGATTTCTTTGCTCAAGAACTTGATTTTCCGTTATTTATTTATTTTTTTTCGTTACAATGTTTTTCGTTTCTCATTCAACGAAAATTTCATTGAACTGTAGTGTGATGTTCGTATGAGAACAGTCATTGACTAGGCCCCCCATCTCCCATAATTGCTTATCTCTTGATAATCTTTAACCTTTAAATTGCTAGAATCCCGCTGAATGTCAAGATGGGCTGATCCCATGTGAACGACTAAACAAAGGCACTGTTAAGATGCTACAAAGAGAAAAAAGTAATCTGCAACGATGAGTCAACAGGATTACTTATTTTCTCGTTGGTGACATTAAACTACCACCTGAAAGATTCAGTAATTGCGTCGCATCAACAAAAAATGGAGATTTCTTAACTGTCATTCATATTTAAATTCTTAACAAAAATTTAAATGTGAATGAAATTTTCCATGTGTTTCTATTAACCAATTAACTGGAAAAAGAGAAAAATGTTATCTACCGAAATTAGAGAAAGAGAAGAATTAGGTGCGGTTAATGTGAATAAATGTGAAGATAATAAAGGCTGCTAGGAGTTGTATATTTTATTCACTAATCATTTTGGTTCAGTGCTTTGTTTGCAACTTAACTGTAAATATCATTACGTTGCTTTCTTAATTTGTAATTCCTAGAAACCTACGCACAAAATTCGAACATTTTAGGTTGTTTTGAAAACATTCGAAAACGTCTTTGCAGAAAAGTTTCAATGAAATTGAAATGTCGAAATTTTCTTGTGTTATGTTTGGAATTATTTTTCCTTGACAGATGGAATTGAATAAAACATATGCGGCCCTAATTTATTGAACAGATTTCGCTTGTGAATTTTAAATAGATTTCAAAATCGTAAATTCAGACAAAATACATGAAATGAACGTTTTTCCTCTCAGGGGTTATCATAAAACTATTGCAAATCCTCAGAGAACATATGTACCTGAAACTCAGATTGAGGATAATGTCTCTTGGGGAGAAATAACCGTGTACCTTGAACCTCAGATCACCACTAAAAATCTGAAATCATATAATGTTTCATCTGAGAAATGAAAGAAAATCATTCCATTGGAATTGCCTGGTATCCATATAATTTGGTCAATACAGCCCGGATTATTGGATTATTTTTCAAGTTAATCTTGTTAAAAATAAAAGCAATTCAGAAACTCATGTTGTCCATATCGTTCTGCTTGTAAAATGCCAAATGAAAATTCACTCAGACCTACGGGATATCTCCCAATATCTTTCAGAAGAGGTGTCCTTGTTATAATGTTAACAGTTTCCATCTTAGAAACTGTTAAAACGAAAAGGCGGTCAATTGAAGGAATGGTGAACTTTCGAAAACAGTTTGTGGGGGTTGTTCTTTTTTTTTTTTTTTTTTTTTTGTTTATTGTGGGGGGGTTTTTTTTGTTATTATTGGTGGCCCTAAATTTTCTTTATATTTTAATTATTATAATTTATCCCCTTTTTTTTTTATATGTATATCCCCGTAGTCCAATCCTCCCACTTAGCATCTGACTTGTTTGTTCTCAGAAGATTACCTGACTCGTAGGGGACCTTAATTATTTTAAGTATTTCTCCACAGGATTGGCTGAGTTTCGGAATGACAGACTCCAACACTTGAATGTAAAATAAAACAATGTTTATTAACATATCATACAGAAATTAGCAATAGTATTTGGCCAAACTATATTTGGCTGGTGACTTGTTAATTCATTAACCTTTATATGTGTAAATATCTTGTTCAAACTCAATTGTTTCATCATCAGATATTCTATTCTAATACACATTATTATTCATTATGACATGGTGTCTCTTCATGTTCTTTACAGGGACTTCAATAGGTCGTGTCATACACTTTACATAGATTCTTCCCACTCTTCTTCTGAACAGTCTGTATAATAAACCAACAACTACCAGCCAATGAACTGGCTCACAAAAACCTTCAGAGTTCGTGTCTCAATTTGTAAAAAAATTGCATTTATTCAATTAGACACCCTTTCTGCATTCAGGTCAACAGGAAATATCAATCAATTCAATTAAACATTACCCTTCTGAACAGTTAACCCTCTATACCTTTATATATATATATCACTTATTAATTAGCCCCTACTCAAAATCAGAAATACTCTCCACAAATCAACTCATAATAAATTGAAATTTCAACCTTCAATTTCATACATATTATAAAAACCTTTCCCAACTTTAAACAATTCTTAGTTATCTATTATACCCTCTCCTTCCAGCAAGCATTTATATGAGGAGCTTCACTCCAAATTATAGGCTACGTCCGTCTTAAATACATTACACTTTTATTCATATATTCATTACTTAATTCTCCTTCCTTAACTATATATACATATTTCTCCTAAAGTCCTCTCCTTACTAAATTAAGTACACCTATTTCGGTAAACTCTCTAGCACTTACGTGTTTGACCTGGAACTTTCCTCTCTGCTCGGCTTCCTTTCATATCGGTCATTCAGGTACTGGAATGCGGGGGCGCTCATTTGGGGATCTCGGTGATTTATGGTGTTTCCCTACCGGATACTGCACGGCTGGGATCAATCAGTGTTGCATACTCTTTACAGGTCAGCATTTCTTCTTCCGTGGACAGAGGGATTTTCGAATAGGTCAATGGTTCGACCACTCATTCGACTGGCTTTGCCTATATAATTCTCAAGATGTGACTCTTCCTTCTCCTTCATTACGGCTTCCATGTTTACAGGTGAACATTCCTACGGGCTGTCGGGATACGCAGAATTTCTATCACTGCTTCCATCTACCTCAGGTCTGCAGCTATCACCCAAATTAGACTACTGCTCTGCTTAGTATCGTTCTCCAACTTCTTCAATTCATTCTCCAGACCGCTCCGTGAACTTCTTCAGACTCCTCCGAAAACTGCTTCCGAATCTCACGAAAACCTTTCCACAATGCCACGAAAACTTTTCCAGAATGCCACGAACTTCTTCAGAATCTCCCTCTCAAAATTCCTTCTCCTTTCTTCCTGGCCAATAGGAGATCTGCACATCCTTTTTCCTGTGTTCTCATTTGTCTCCTCTCCTCTTCCGTGGGCGGGTCTTCCTTAGTCTTTGTGTCCCAACTTCCGTGGCCTAGAATATACCAGAACAATCCAGAAAGAGAAGCGGAAGTTCAGGTCAACTGAGAAGCGTCACAGCTCCTCCCGTGCGCACACCTGGTGACGTCGCCCACCTCTAATAGCGTTTCACCGTGAAATCTTTAAGAGGGCCAGCTTAAGCACTCTTGGCCCTTTCTATGGTGCATCTGCCTCTGTCTTAATGGGGGATTTGTCATGGTGTATTACTTTCACTCACTCGTCAAAGAACTTCTATACAAACAAGCTACTACTAAACAGAGAGTGACTGGAAGGTATTTTTGAATTCCAGTGTTTCTTAATCCATGTTGTTTGTACCAGAAAACCACTATTCGTACTACAGTTAAATTCTCATAATATTTAACCATTTTTATTAATTAATGTAAGGACGGGTCCTTACAAGTTTCAAGGTCTCTCTGAAAGTGGTAAGACTGCTTTTATTTAATTAATTATAAATTCGGATATTTATGTTCTTTCAAGTGTAATTTTCTGAAATGTAATTTTAACATTTTTCTTAGAAATTGAATTTAATACGCTTCTTTTTCTAAGCAGAAACTCTATTTCACACTAATAACAGTAGCAGGAAAAAGGGGAACATTGTAGAAATTCGGGAAAAATAAATCAGATAAAACCCGGACACCAACCAAGTAAGTATAATTGTAAAATATATACTGAGCATGGGATGCTTCGTATAAAATTTTCATAGACCGATAAAATATAGTTTCAGGCTTTCGGAAAAATTCCTTGTATATTTGCATTCGTAAGACTTTAACGGTGTGCTTTCTCGCATTTTTCCAGAAAACAATTTGAGCATTTGTCAATTGTATCTAGAGAATCTGATTCCAAATTTGCAATTCAGTTTACTCAATGGTCAATATTTTGAACATATTCTAAGACAAAGAAGTAGTGAAATCTTCCAGCAGCGAGCTGTTGTTTAATTCTATTATAGACATTCTGAGCGAAAAGGAAATTTCTTAACGAAAATTACATTTCTATTCAGCGACCTAGAATCCTTAAATTGGATTGTGGCAATCAAATAAAACTTGATCTACCTTATTCCTTTAAAATATTTCTTCTCGCTGAGAAAGGTTTTCACTAAGAACAAATGTTTGTTGCACGGTGGTAATAATCACTGGTTTCTCCAAACACAGTGGAAAAGTAAGTGGTTTCTCCACAACCAGTGGAATCCCATAAATGACAGAAGGAAATATTATGATTTTTTTTAACTTTGGGGCTCAGTTAGTCAGTGTTAGGCGAAAAGTATTTTTTTTTTTTCTCTCCAGGAAACTCAGAATTTTGTCCTGCAAAAGAGACAAAGCAGAACATGTGCAGATTCTGAACATAAATTCACATAGGTGAAGGATGTTGTTTTGAGTAACCCTAATACACTGCTCAACGAAATTAACAGAACAAATGTTTTTCATTAATATTTTATTGTGAACAGTGTCGCCGAAGACGAATATTTGATATAATTGGCATTATGCAAATTATTCATGCCTGTAAAAAAAAAAGCAGGTTGCGACCAAAATACTTCATTCAATTTCATTCCTGTGTTTTTGGCTTGCACAGTGACATAGCCACATCTCCAGTACTCAGGATGGCATGCCGTTGTCATTTAGATGATTCTTTGAAATAAGAGCCGTTGGGCGACTTGAAGCCGAGCATTCAGAGGCGGAGGTGACACTTTGCCATAATGTGTCACACAGTGCCCTCTCGTTATTATGTATACCAGAAAACATGTGTCCCCAAGGCTACGTCAAAAAGAACAAACCACTATCTGGATCTAACAGCAAGCTGAACCCTACGATGTTCTATCATCAAGTCCCGGCAGTGTTAAGAAACCGCAATTCAAGGGGATTCCAGGCAAAGGAACCAGCCGTTTGAATTTAGTTAACACTAAACGTCTTCATAGCTCGTCGAAACTGATGCCACGAACATGACTTAAAACCTGGAAAAATGGGATACAGTTCTGTTCTCTGATGAGTCACTCATTTTTGCATACAAACAGATGCTAGACGTTATTTCATTTGGAGACAACGAGAAATGCTGTCCCATCCCTCCAAGATCAGAGAAAGGGCGGTTGGCCTAAATTTTTTTTTTCATGAACAACAACACCATTGCACTTAGAGCAAAAGTGGTGGAGGAATATCTTGAAACAGAAGATATCCGACGACTGCCTGGCCAGCACGATCACAGACGTAAATCCGTTCGAAAAAGTGTATGACACCCGTAGACTTTGCATTGCACGCCACCAGACAACTCCACGTACACTTGCTGTGATAAGGTCTGCGCATCTGTACGAATGGGATTTATTGCCAAAGAATCTTATAGAAACCCTTATATCGAGCATGGTTCATCATTGTCATGCCTGCCATAACGTTGCAGGGATCATACGCTTGTTTGTTATTTGGTTTTTAGGAGCATTAGCAACTAAGGCCATATTGCTCCGGGATATGCGGTGGTCATTCCTTGACCTTTCCGCATCCTCCGTATTTGGTGGTGACGGGCTCGAACCCCGGTCTAATCAAGAAGCGTGTGCTACGCACTGCTGCTCCTTCCCACCTGGCTACGGAGGCGCCTGGATCATACGCAATACCGATGTCATTCAGCATACTTTCGAGTATCTTCTATCGACTTCCGTAATGTGACCATTCTGGTAATTCTTATACAATCCCATAAATGTCCCTTATGTCGCTGTCTCCTAATTTCACGTTATGGTAAATGATCGATTAGCATATACACTCAGTGTCAGAATAAATTGAAACTGTCTGAGAATTTGCAACTGATATACGTCGTGTGATATATGCAATTATTAATCTCGTGATAAATATTGGATCACATCCCCATTAGTGTGGGCAGCGTCACAAATGCTGCAATCAGTTTGAAATGAATTTAGATCGATTATTAATCAATAAATTTGTCAGAAATCAGCATATAACCAATTGGTATATTGGTCCATCCGTGTTCATATAAATCAATCCACTCTTTTAGCATGGAGCAGTTTCTATTGTAGTGTTCGGGGTTATTGATTTTCACTGTTAACACCGTTAACGGTGAAAGCACCATTAATGTTGGGCTACATTAACGGAAAGGTTTACTCACAAAATGCTTTTTTATTACATTTTTTGTGGAGTTCCTTATATCAACACCGACAAGAAGGTGGTTATCCCATAGTACAAGGCAATGGTTAAGCAGCATCTTGAGTCTGTACCCTCGTTTTAAGAAGTACGTCGAGCTTCTGGAACGGTTACAGAAAAGGGAAACGTCACTAAGGAGGATAACAAAAGGCTGGTCTTACCAAGTAAGGCTTCAGTTCTCCAATTTGCATCGTGTGGAGAGTAAATACCTGCGAGGCGACCTGATTGAGCTGTTAAATCCTTGTCTGCTGTGCGTAAGCTCAATTCTAATGACTTTCTTCTTGTCGTTGTTTACATTACGCACCTGAGGGGGCATAAATTGAAATTGAGGTGGGTGGTTCCGAGGTAGCCGTGCAGACGTTTGCCTTCATCCAGCCTGTGGTTTATTGTTGGAATAAATTCTACAACGACAACAACAAAGTATTGTTGTGGTAGACGGTAGTTTGAATAAATTGTATGAAGAGTTGGACAACTTATTGGACGGGATGTACAGGTGATATGGGAAGGTTTTTTTTTTTTTTTGTTATGTTTGTTTCGTTTGGCCGATGCTTTATAAGTTTGCTTTCTGGCATCATTTGCTATATTAATATTAATATTAATGTCAAGCTGGCTGACATCCACCGGAAACGGTAACCATCACTAATCAGACTTGAACGCCATTTCAGCCTTCATACGACTCGGTTAAATTGAGTAGAAGCGAGAGGCAAACAGGGTCAATGGGACTGGAATTCCCAGGTCCCTTCCAACAACCCATTACGTTGAGTTCATTTGGGTCACGATAACACTCCTTATCTTGGCAGAAATGGCTGATCTGTTCTCTAAATACGTCCACCGAATACGCTGAACCTGTCTTTCGTCAGTGTTTCTAGTAGGTCCAGTTCCTGGTTATTTTTTCTGACCAATATCAAGTATCCTTTGCTCTCTCTCTCTGCAATTCCATCATTTAGACATAAGAAGCAATTGTCTTTTCTGCATTCCAGGAATGCAACATATTTATTGCATTATAATTTTTAATACGTGTACAAGATTCTCTCGTGTATCATCCGAGTTACTGCCTGGATTCACTTCTGTCGATATGTGGGAAATCGATTAATGAATACAGAGGACACCGTTGCTCGGGATGACGCCAAGTTTTTGTTTTTTGAATGGAGAACGAAATATTCTGAATTTTTTATCAAAGCGATAACGTTACTAGAACAATAAAAAAAAGAAATAAAGAAAAAAATGAATTTGAATTGTGCTCTGAATGCAGAAGCAGTTCTGGTTGTTAGGGAATATATAAAGCAATCGAATATCTTGCGCCGGCAGTCATTTTATAATGTCGATCTTTGTTTTCTCAGTAAATAAAAATGAACAAAAAAATCCAACAGTTAATGAATGCTATTCACGAAACTGCTGGACATAATTGCAGCACACTACATGCATTCAACCAACCCAAATATGCAAAGCCAACAAAAACAAACTGGTGCAATGCAGCGATGATATAATTCGATGTAGTGTCCTATTTATTTGGTTTTTTTTTGAGAGCGGATCTTTTACAAAGAAGAGAACGCACTGATCTCATAGAACAAAGCCATACTTGCAAGTTGAATGACGTTGGGTCGCACACTTATAAAGAAAAGACCGCGGTATTAAGAAATATCAATAAGACTGATCACTGTATGTTTTTCCTTCATTTACATCCGTTTTGCTATAACATCAAAGAGTGTTACCAAGTGGCTCGGTAAGTACCTCTTCTAATTTTCAAGCACAATACGAAAGCAGTTTCTTTTCACTGTTCGTAAAATATCTTTCTAATATCCCTATTTATAGCCTGGTACAGGTAAATATTCGTAAATTATCTTAAAAATGCCTCAAGTATTATAATTCTCAACTGTGATTACTGTCAATTTATGCTTATATCTTTATTTGAAAAACAATTATAGGAAAGAATATGACAGAGAGATGAACGTCGTCAGATTTTGAAATTCTTTAAAATGAGAATAAATCGCAATATACACTGAGTCTTCACTAAATTATTACCACTACTTAATACTTCGTAGGTTTGCCTTCTTTTGTCCTCAGTACAGCAACTATCCGACGTGGAACAGATTCAACAAGATGCCGGAAGCGTTCGGGAGGTATGGCCAACCACGCTGTGTGTAATGCGTCAGCAATGCAGTTGATTGGTGTATCCAGACGCCTGATATGCCTTTGCATAGTGTACCACAAGTGCTATATGGGATTGATATCGGTGGAAGTTCGGAGGCCAATCGATATACTGGACGTCAGGACTGTGTTCCTCAAACCATTCCTGCACAACAAGTGCCCGATGGCTCGGGATATTTTCATCTTGGAAGACACCATCGCCATTCGGGAAAACGTGTAACATACCGGAGTGTAAACAGTCAGGTAGCAGTTGCGATAGCGGATATCACTGATACGTTGTTTCACATGCACCACGGGTACAAGTTCCTGGCAGTGAAACATGCCCAACACCATACAACCGTTTCCCCCTGCTTGTACGTTTGATGCCATGCATGATGGATCAAGAGCCTCATTTTGTTGCCGTTAAATCCGTAAATGACCATCTACGGTGTGGAGTAAATGCACCAGGCGAGTCTTTTACGCCGACGAACCTTGGTTAGGAGACGATGCCGTAGGGCTCCTTTGCTAGTATAGCCCATACATGCGACTTATGGTCCTGCCAGATAGTGTTTCGAGTTGGCGCATGTTGTATTGGGTAGTCAACTATTTAACAGTGCTGCACCTGTTCTAGTCGTCGAACCGGCGTTCACCTCCAAAGTTAACCTTTCGCTGACCTTTATATTTTTTCGTCGGATCGTTGTTTGACCATTTTCACGCCCGTCCTGGTACACTGTAATTACGGCCGCTCTCGAACACCCCACCAGTTCAGCCATTTCGGAAATCGAGGCACCAGCTCGTCGAGTATCCACGGTCTGTCCTTTATTAAAGTCCGATAAATCCTTCCTTTTACCCACAAGCCCTGAATTTTACTAACTACTGAATCACTGACACCTTATCTATGCTAAGTAACTCGACTAACTCCGCATTCTCGTACCTCCCGTGGTCAATGGTTCGCATTCAGTTTTCATAGGGCTGGTCATAATTAAGTGATCACTCAGTTTACATTCACTAGACAAAAATTAGAAACATTTATTCAATATGCAATGAAACGTTTTGCGAAACGTAGTCCCTACTCGTCTCATGGTTCTTCTGTGTCTGTGGGAGTCTAGCTTTAGATTTCATTATACTTCCATCAGGATATTTGTGAGCTGGTCTGCTATGATCGTTATAGAACTACGAATCTGAACTGCTCCTTTTAACATGTCTCTTGCATTCTCAACAGAATATGATCTGGAGAACTAGGCGACCAAATTAGATGTCGGAAAATCGTGGTAAAGCTCCTCAAATCCTTCTGAAAAAATTGTCGCTTGAAAAATCCATCGCAATCCAGGTAAAAATGAATGATGAAGTTGGCCCTATAAAACAGAAAGATATTTTTCTGGAGACAACACCACGTTTTGACGGTATTAGAAGAATACATCTTTACCAACAAAACATGTCCCATACCAAAATATCAAGTACAACAGCTTGAGCAGTTGATTCGAGTGTCTGTAAACTATAAACATGGTTTCTTGAGGTTCAGGCCTCATTTTCACTATTGTTTGTGCATATGGAGACTTCTGAAACCACATTTTCTACTGTCCATCCAACTGGTGTGGGTGGCGTCACTCTTCAATCGGTTCTTTGGATTTTATATATGAAAGAAGTCTTCACAAATCCCCAAAGGTTCAAATTCGACAGCGTAGTGCGGTTAAAATTGTGTCTTTCATCATCTCAATTGAAATTTTAGTTCATTTTTTCTCTCTATTCTGATACAAAATTCACTGTAAATTCCTGCACTCGTTTTCTAGTACCAACAGTCCGCCATGGTCGCATTGTCGTCATGTTCGTCTCTCTTTGTGGATAGAGATGCAATGTATCCTGCATACATCAAGGTATAAAGAATAACGCTATGTGAGAGAGGAAATAATTTTTCGTTAAATTTGTATGTTTGTTCGTAGGCATCATCACGTTCTTGACCTGTATACGTCACATAGAGAATTATGTTGTCTACAAGGCCTCTATCACTGCACTAGTCTTTTAAAATGTTTCAAAATATTATTAAAAGTGCTGGGAAACATGAGATTTCAACTGTACTAAAGATATGCCTGCTGTAGCCGAGTTGTTAGGCGATGTGCCAAGAAGTACAGAAAGGTGTCGTGCGAAATAGATCATGGAATCCGTCTTCGTAGGGTATTAAAGAAGATTTAATGTGAGTAATGAAGAAATGTTTCCACTGAAATTTACAAAAAATCCTTGTGTTACATTTCCACAATGTTTCTTCTATTTAAAATATTATTCTACAATACATTTATTTGTGTATTCTTTATAGTTCAATGAGCAGTGTAATAGCATTTTTTTTTTTTTTACATTTCTGGTTTCCTACTTTCTTTTGAGATAAATGATGCTTGATTTTGCCATTAAATATTGTTATTTTATGAAAATCCACGTGTGAAGAAATCTTTGGAGGTATGGAAGTGTTTAGCGATACCCAAGCTTATAGAAGATCTCTGTTATTGGGATGTATCTGTTGAAAATTTTGTTGTTATTGTCTACACTGAAGAATCAAGTAATTAAGATTTCACAAAAATCCCCTTCTCTGTTTGAATAATGTGCACGATTATTTACAACAGTAAATAATCAAAGAAGTCAGTATTTTATTTTATTAACAAAATATTGTTAATCATATTCATCAACTTGCTGTCCCAAATTTAATTGGATTCGATGATGTGGTCACAAAGGATTTGGAAGCAAGAAAATAATTTTGATGTGATACACTTGTGATGTACAAATTGTAGCAGAATGGTATTACGGGCAAGTTGTTACAATGGATAAAAGGGTGGTTGAGTGGGAGACGACAGAGAGTGGAAACCAACGGATTCTGCTCTTTGCGGAATAATATTATTAGTGGATTCCCCAGGGTCCAGTATTGGGCCAAATGTTGTTTTGTATATTTATCAATGATATTGTTGAAGGTATATCAAGCTTAATGTCCATGTTTGCAGATAATACAAATGTTCGCAGAGTTCTTAATTACAGTAATGGCAGTGTGCTATCTAGAAAAAACTGAAGTTTAACATTGACAAATACAAAGTCAATGATATACAAGAATTTTTCGAGCAGGGATAATTCAAGAGGGAACTCGACAAACCTTTAGAAGGAATGGATGTGTGAAATGCGCTTTCTTTTTTTCTTTTTCAATTCTTACTATTAGTTCACACTCTCCCTATATATATTTATATATCTTGTTCAAATTTTCAATCGTTAATAAAATAATTTTTATTCATCCACACATGTTCAAATAATTTTTTTTAAACTTGTAGTGGATGACACTTGATGTTAATACAGTCTTTTCAAATATTAATTCATTAATTAAATTTAATTAATTAATTTTAGTTTTATATGGGAGAAAAAATTTCTCTTATATAAGATATTTAGCAGGATATAAATTTAGGAATAAATATCGTTAGTGGCAAAGCGTGTAGATCGCTGGGAAAAAATTTCTTTTTCAGATTCTTTTTTCATTCCGGGTTCTAGTCTCAGTCAAGGAGGGAACAAAATGGAAAATGAAACATGCGAATAAAAATAATAGTCCAACACCATATATAGAAAGGAAAATGGAAAATTGCAAGGAAATTCGCTTTCTATTTTGCCAATTAATATTGTGATTCTGTCATAGGTATATACATATTTATATTAATTGTGATTATTTAATAAAAAGTAACTAAGTAACTTTTTCTTTGTTGACCTAAGTATGAATTGACTTTAAAATTTTTTTTTTTAATATTACTTGTTTGGCTGATGCTACATAAGCTTGCTTTCTTGTATCACATACCTCTACTACTACTTACCGAGAAGGACAACTACTTTCTATGTATCCACAGAGAGTGGGCAGATTAAGGTTATTCCATATTCAAACGATAGGCTCTGGCCGATATTTTACTGTAAGCACCTTGTTAGGGTTTCATGAGAGAGTGGTTTCCTTGTACGCCAGCAAAGCGTGATCTGCTGTTTTGCTGAAGTCATTTGCTCCCTTTCTGTTTATATCGTCACCGTAATTGAATATCCGAGTGTCTCCGACATTTTGTACAGTTCAAAAATATAATAATAATAAAATTCAAATTTAAGCCAGGTGTGCAAACAATTAGAATATTTTTCTTTTCTTTTTTTCAATTTCCTCTTTATGCAGTTTTTATATGCGGAATGCGCTTCTTTTCTTTGGTGGCACGTCTAAAATTAATTTGTCTTTTGTTGTTTTATTTAACATTAGCATTAGTAGAGGCATATGAGGCAAAAAAGCAAGCCTATACAGGATCAGCGAAAAACAAAAAAAAAAACCTTCCCATTTCGTCCATCCATGGGCTCCAAATGATCGTCTAGTTTTGCCTTGGATTTATTTAAGCTGACAACTTCTACAACGACAGATGGAAGTTTGTTCCACCAATGAACCACCCGCCGGCTAAAGCCGATTTTCGCACATCTATTCTACAACTGATTTTTCTCAATTTGAATTTATGTCCCCTCAGGCGATTAATTTGGGGAAGAGGAGGAATCGCACCAGCACTGAGTTTGCTCACACCATGCAAGACCTTATACACCTCAATAAGATCACCTCGCAGATATCTTGTCAGCAGACCCTGTAATTTGCATAACTTAAGCATTTGTTCATAAGAGCAACCCTTTATTCCATTCACTAATCTTGTTTCCCCTCTCTGTACTCGTTCCAGCAGCTTTACACCTTTCCTAAAATGTTGCCTCCAGACCTGCACACAATCCACAAGGTATGGCCTGACTGATAATCAGGAATTAATTATCCGCTATCCCAGCTAGAAAAATTCCTGTATATTTTAGACAAGACACCATGAGCTACTCTTGCAGACCGTACACACTGTCAGAAAACTTCATATCTCTCTGCATAATTACTCACAGGTCCTTTTCTTTTTCTGCCACCCTGAATGTAGTAGCACACAGTTGATACGTTTCTCTGGAGTTACTGCTTCCCATATGTAGCACTTTACATTTGCCCATGTTAAACTTCAGTTGCCATCTCTCAGCTCCTCTCAACTTTTCTAGATCCTCTTGCAGTAGCGTACTGTCGTTAGTGTTATTAACAACCCTACCCACCTTCGTATCGTCTGCAAACTTAGACATTAGACATACCTTCATCAATAAATACAGAAAACAACAAGGGAACCGACACTGAACCCTGCGTATTCACCAATAAAATTTGTCCTCGAAGGGCTGCGTCCATTGATTACCACTTTCTGTCTTCTCCCACCCAACCATCCCTTTATCCATTCTAGCAACTTGCTCTTAATGCCACGCTGCACTAATTTCTACAGTAGTCTTCCATGTGCAACAGTATCAAAAGCTTTCCTAAGATCCAAGTATATGATATCAAAATAATTTTTTTGCATCCAATCAAATTGGTCAGACAAGGCATACCCACAAAACCATGCTTTATCCGGACTATAATTGAAGTATTCTCTAGATGAGTCTGCAGTGCTTCTTTAACCAGTTACTTGTATTATCCTTTAACCTTCCTTTGTGAAATGGGTTCACATTTACACATCCCCACTCCATGGGTACTCTGAGTCCAAGGAAGCTGCATAATTATGGCTAAATATTTCCTTTCTTCCTTTGCTGCCTCCTTCAATATAACTGGATAGATCCGATCCACCCCAAGTGCCTTTCTTATGTTTGCCTTCAACAATTTAAGCTCCATTTTGCTCTCAGTTATTAGGAAATAATTTAGCTCATTGACAGGGATTAATACACCTCTGGCATTCTCCTCCCAGAATAACTCCTCATTTGTAAATGTATAGGTAAAATAGTGATTCAGTTTGTTAGCTACTTAAGCAGATCATCAACAGTTGAAACCTCGACATGAAGTGAACCCATCTGATTCACCCCGATCCTTCTAGATTTTACTTAAGTTATTCTTTGCATCTTTTGCCAAATATTTCTCGTAATTTGCCTTAGCTTGCTTAACCTCCTTTTTGACTTGGCTACCGACCAGCATGTATCTACCATAGGCTTCTGTATCACCTAAATTAAATCACAATATTAACGTTCATCTGTTTATATAGTATAAAGACAGTATATACACATTATTTATAACTTAAAACTTATTCAGTTTCTCAAAACATACACAGTTCTTGAATTACGAAGTGAGACAGAGAGAAAATCTTTACTGCAACTAAATGAATACAATGTACATACATAGATTTAAGTGAAGTATCAATTGTCCCTTCACGGCCAACTATCAGCGCTCACATCAGAATAGGCAATAAGTTAATAGGTACTACATATTGCTCACATCAGAATAGCTAATGCACACTGTAAAATTAAAAACGTAAAATGTAAACATGCCATTACACTTCTCTCACATTACGCAGTATTCACTATATTTACAAGTTACATCATACGGTTATATTTACAATAAATATATCTTATTTACAAATTTATTATTTAAATTTTTATTTACAAAAAAATATCTAATATACATGAAATGCTTCTCTGTCAAAGAAATTTTGTTGTGGCACAGGAGAGCTTGGCAGATGATGTGGAGGCCATACGAACTTCTTATTCGATTCTGGGATTGGAGCGAGCTGCTAACACTTCTTTCCTGCAGGTTTTATTTCTGCAAAACCTGTGCAAGTCAGCGTCGATGTGTTGTACTTCACGTAGCATTTGTTTTGGGAGGAAGCGGTCTGAGATATGAAGCCTCCGATTCCTCGAGCATCGGGATTGACCGAAGTTCTGGCTTGGGTATTCGCCAGTAACACGAAATCCAAATGGACGGAGTTGAGATCTGTCCCGTGATCATTTTAACTGTAGCTATCATTCGTTGTATGCTGATGATATCAGGCAGTCGCTGCATCCCCATTGAGGTAGCTAAGCCTGAAGTTCTGTCCTGTGTCTGAAACAAGCTTTCCGGTTAGCCCATATAAGTAGCCAGAATTCTGCAGCGAGGATTGGTTTCTTCGTTGTAGTAGTTGCTGATTCCCACACTTCAGCAGCGTAGAATAGATTATTGTTCTGATGAATATCTTAAGTAAACGAGGCTCCTTAACATAAATTAGTTGTTGTTTAGCTAGCCATCGGAGAGAGGCTACGCAGCAAGTGAGCTTGTCTACATGAGAATGAAACCGGAGTTTTGGGTCAAATACTATTCCCAAATCCACATGTGTAGGATTGGCAGATATTACAATTCCATCGAGTATTGGGGCTATTATTGTAGGGATTGGTCTGAGAGAGAGAACCATTAGTTTTGTTTTTTGTGGGTTGATATAGAGTCCATACTATTTGTGGTAAGAGGCGACTTTGATAACCCTATTATTAATGCTTGCTGTAACTTCAAGGTAATTGTTTGAAGAAATAGGCGTTAGATTTTTTATATTATCTGCATACATGATGATGTTCTCATTATTACGGACAAGAGGCGCAATGATAGCTGTAAATAATAAGCCAGATAGGATTCCTCCATGCGGAACACCAGCAGAAATTGCCTTCTTGTGCGATTGGCCATTGGCATCGACTTGCAGTACCCTATCATACAGGAGTGATGCTAGGAACCAAAGGTTATTACCTTGGATTAGATAATCGTCTTCCAGTAAGCGGAGGTGCGCCGACACGTTGATGGCGTCAAAGGCAGCTTTAATATCCAGGTCCGTGATTGCGAGTTCCTCTTGTTGTTCAACCGCGGACAATATATTACATGTGGTTGCAAGGAGGTTCGTCACTGTGCATCGGTTTCGGATTCCGTAGTACATCTGTGGCGGCTTATCTCCAAGAATCTGATTCATTAAGGTGGGCAGCCTAGTCTTTTCCAGGATTTTCAGGAGCGTTGAAGAGTTAGATATCGGCCGAAAGTGCCTGGGTAGAGTGGGGTTTGGAAGTTTTGGATGTGATCTGAAAAGGTAGCTATTCCAGGGTTTAAGAAAATTTCTTGTTGTTACAATTCCGTTGAAGATGGGCTTGAGAGGTTGGAAGATGAACGGACTGAGGCATTTTACCATGAATTGTGGCCTTTTGTCGGTCTCTACGGTTGCTATTGCTGGAAGGGAGTTTATCGCATCTGTCAGGTGGTGTGTAGAGATGGTGATGGAATGCAAGATGTCAGTTGTAATTCATTGTCAGGACAAAAAAGAGAGTTTAGTTGATCTGGAGGCGTGTTGAATCTGGTAATATAATCTAGCCATTGAGCTGGGTCCAGCTGACTAGGAAAGCTATGGGATCTGAAGCGGTATGGGATTTTCTGTTTTTGAATTTGGGCGCCCAGATGTGCTGTTAGAGATCGTGAATTCTCCCTATTAAATTGCGCTCGTGCTCTTGAATAAGTTATCCGGTCGGAAGTCTCTTGAGTTCTTTTCCAGATCTGGTGTAGCTGCTGGTTTAACAGGAAGGCCATGTGTACATTTGGATTCCACCAGGCTTTGGAGTAAGATGAGATCTTTATCTTCTATCATTCGGAATATTGTTCAATGGAGTTCATCCAGTTTGTCAATAGTGTTCCATCAAGCGAGACGTCACACGTTTCAAGGACATGCCAAGGTATAAGGATGGCAGCTTGCAGGCATTTTTGGATGTTATGGAGCTTTGGATTGACGATGACGTCGGTTTGAACGTTTTTTCGGGCTGGTGGTCCACGAGCAGGAATAATTACTTTTGTGTAGATAGGATCGTGATCATATTTCTAGTGTGTCACAGGTGGCTCATCAATCATACATGGTAAGGATGAAAATAGCAGGTCAAGGTGGTTTTCTACTCTAGTAGGGCAGTGATCGATAAGGTGTATATTTGCTGACTTCATGTAGTCAACAAGGATCTTTTTGTGGGCAGTGAGCTGTGGAGGGGGTCGAAATCTCAATGGCGATGTGGTGAGCTGAGGGGTGAAAGTGGGTGATTGCCCATTTGGCTGCTTCAGTAATGATATCAATTGTGGTTACCGGCGGGATATACATTACGTAGATATGTATTGTGGATGCGTTTCTGAGCAGTGTCATGGCTCGTGAATTGAAATTTGGTGAGTCACTGTATGTATTTGTCTTGGGCCGCACCTGGAAAGTTAGTTCATCTCCGCCTCGTTTCACTTTTAAATTAGAGGATTCTGCAGAAGATTCTGCTTCTGGAATGGCCAGAAGTGAATTGGCTGTTTGGCTACCCGGAATCAGCAGGTCGGAAACGCGCCACCACCAAGGGAAGGTAGACCAGGGGCAACAAAAGAGAGGGACGCCAAGGCTCTACTATCCGTCATTAAATGTACAAAGTAAGAATTATTCGCAAACAAATTTCAATTCTTAACACATAAACTGTTGATTTTAATGATTTGGATTTTGTTAACTTCTTTATAACATCGTGATAATATGATAAAGCGCTGTATTACCAGAACTAACTCTTGATGTAAATCCTTTAACTCTTCTGGTCATTGCAGCTGTGTACCAGCTTAAGAAATCTTTCAACGACATCTTATTTCTCTCAAAATATTCCTTTACCACTTTCATTATTTCATCTCGAGTAGTGTGTTTGAAAGGAAACATGATTTTTATATTTCCAACAAAAGTTAATCAGAGTGGTGGGAATCGCAAAGAGCTATACCAGGTTAGCGATTCCAGAATTCATTCCAATTAAACTCATAAATTTTCGTATAATAAAATTACAAACGAATAAAATTTCGAACGGTTGTACTAATTGGCTTTGAATTTTTATAACTATCATGATTTTATAAAATTGAATCTCTCGCGGCACACCGTTAACCTTCTGCGGAACAGCAGTTGGGAAGATCTACCCTAATCAACCAAGGTGGAGACAGAGCATATGTCAATATTTTATAAATATATTAAAGGCAACAGCAGCATCTTTACATTCAACATTACAACAGCATCTTTAATATTTTATTTATTAATGGCAACAGCGTCATTACAGGTCAGTGATGGATGATGAATTTCAGATCCACATAGAAAAAGGCGTCCGATAAGGAGAAAATCTGCCCAAAACTATTTTCTGCCGGTTTACAACAAATTTTTACACGCTAAATAAGGATAAAAAAAGACTGAAGATAAATGGACATTAATTTAATCACTTACGATTTGCAGATAAGGCAAACGGGAATTATATTCCGTAATAAAGACAGCAGAAATCAAACCAGAGTATTCCTGCAGAAAACGGAGCAGATAACAAACCAGTTATCAGATTTTAAGGGAACTAATGGATGTAAAGTGATCATTATGGCCACGAATGACTAAACATTGTAACGAACTCGTGTCACATCGGAAAAAATGTTTTGTGCCTGCAATTCAGCCCCGACACGATAAGAACGAAAATGTGATGAAAGCTTTGTGGAATAAGTGTAAACTTCAGGAATTCTGTAAAGGCACCCACAATATGAGATACAATTAAAACGTTGCCTTTTACACTACATATGTAATTCAAATTTATGGGTTAACTATGGTGAATTTACACCGATATTATATAGTTAATTCAATAAACCCATACGGAATTATGACGTGCATTTCGTTTTCTAATACAGTTTTAATTAATGAATTCACAATAACGAGTTTATCAAATAGCTCTTCTCAAATTTAAAAGTTGTAATAATCTTTATACTAGACGATTAATCTTAATTATTCAGTACATAATCTTCTAATTCACTGGGCCCTTAAACTCTTATTTCCATTAGTGCTTAATCTCGTAATCTCATTAGTCCTAAATCGGTTAATATTAATAGTCTCGGATCAAATTCATTAATTCAACTGTAGTGCCACTGGTCATTCCTCACACAACCAGTAATGTAATGGCTACAACAATTTTAACAACGTTCCAAATCGGAACACAAATTGATTTATTTTGGGGACAGATATGAAACCTTTTATACAAATCATACGTATTTAATGTCATGACTTCATGTGTTTTTTTCTTTTATTTGTAACGCGTATGTAAGAAAAATCCAAAATAATTAATGTTACAT
Organism: Mastigoproctus giganteus; assembly: GCF_048544385.1. NCBI lineage: Eukaryota > Metazoa > Arthropoda > Arachnida > Uropygi > Thelyphonidae > Mastigoproctus > Mastigoproctus giganteus. Next base: position 18,757,615 of record NC_143578.1, on the reverse strand, counting down.
TAGAACGTTTAGTGGCACAGAATAATATTTGATATTATCGACTGAATGAACACATGAACAATATCGATTAATTTATTCATTAAATATTTTGACCTAATTACAAGGACAAAACAGATATTTAAATAAATGAAAGCATCAGATTTTACAGGCAATTTGTACAGTGTTACTGCTCTTAAAACGTCTGGTAAAAGGCGATCACCTTCATCAAGTTCTTGGCATAAAAGTTTAGTTTATTTTGCATTATGTAATACATGCGTCGCTTCTTCTATAAAATCAAAGAATCCGAATCAAAATAAGCTAATTTAGCTTCATCTGGTGCCACCTCCAGTCGCATCTTCTGGATAAGTGATCAAATGATGATGGAGAAACTATAAATTGGAAAAATTCCAACCTTCACATTGGTTGTTAGTTCGGAGTTCATCAGCATGAGTAGAATCGTGAACATTCAGAGCCTTTGAGACAAAATGAGCAGAAATTTTAAAAACCTGTGGGAAGTATATCATTGTGTACTCGTCTGAAACCGCCATTAACGAACGTTCAATCAAAATAATCCACTAGATAACCATCAGTAGCAGGCATAATTCTTCTTAAAAAATCCATCCCACTGATAAAATCAGAAACGGACAACATGGTAGCAGGAAAGATATCCCTTTTATCGTATAATCAAATGAAACAGTCCCCAGGTTTTAACTACAGTATTTATGTTAAAAAAAAATTAGATATACTATTGCATGTGCAATTATTTAAATTTTTATCTCAGATGCACTAGGAAATAAAATGGTATTGTTTCTTTAAATAATCGACCAGTTTCGTTGCAGTTTCACTCTTGAGTTCAAATCTCCCGGAATTCAAATACAAAACAGTTTTTACTAATTTCCTTATACCTTGGATGTCATTATTATTTCAATACTGATTTGCCACTCTAAATTTCCCACTTTCTTAAACCATGCTTGTCCTACACAAAAGCTGTAACCAATTATTGATGCATTTAGCCAGATCGTTATACTAATATAATCTAATACTATATTTTTGGAAAACAAGGATTATATTCTTTTAAATATAATTCCTCCTGCTACATGAAACTTCTTGGATAAGTTTACATCTCTATTCAGCAGTCCAGAATCCTTCAATGGATTATGTCAATCAAGTAATGCTTGGAATTTAATTCCCAGGTTGCTGAACCAACTATCCTATTATTTTTTTTTCTTTTTACTCTATTTTACTGCTGTCCCTGAAACAGGATGGGCTCCTTTGCTACAGCCTCCCTTTTATGCCACTCCTCTTTACTCCCAAATTTCCGTTTAAATAAAATTATTTTAATTTGTTTTTTTCTGAGATCGCCCTGGAGGCCTAGGCTACCCAAGGTTCGCCCCTCGACACCTATTTTCTCCTACAGTGTAGACCAGTCTCACCGAGGCAGTGATAGAAACTGGGAGCATTGGTGGTCTTCCCCAGGCTAAGTGTTCAGAGGTATAACACAGCCCTCAGAAAATACACACCCTGACCGTATACAGTGTAACAACCCAGAGTTAGGAAACCCCCAGTGTTGCCAGACAAAAAACACTCTGTCACTATATTATAAACAATTCCAGAAATAGCCGTCATAAATTCAAAATACAGGTGTCAAGTTTAGATAAGATTGTATTAAGTTTACTTTTAACCAGAAAGCCATTGATTTCTGGAAAACCTTACTGTTGTTTATGAAGATGTGTACTCGGTAAAGAATTTTGGAAGAAACTATAACAAGTATCACAGCAATTACCGATATATTTGAATGAAGATGGCGGTTGGTTTTAGTGAAAAGCCTCTGAACCACGACAAGGTACCAACCATATCAGAGGAGGACTATTCTCTTTGGTTTTCCAGGAGAAACCTCTCTGCATCCACGAGCATATATTTCATAGTGCTCCTGGAAGGCAGAGAGTAAAGTGACTGGATGGCTAAAAGAAAATTAATTTAGCAGATATCAATATTTCTGTGACGATGATCACGCATTCAGGTTCAATTACTGATTATCACAAGGAAAATAATTTTAAGAAAGCTTTTGGAGGTATTGGTATATACACGGGAACTGCATTCTTTGTCATTTTGTTTGCTGTCTGCATCCATTTCATCATCAGGAGTTGTGCTGAAGTCTACACTGGAATACCCAAAGGACTTCAAAGGAATGGTGTTGTTGGTGATTTCAGTGGAATGACAATGTCTGAATGATTATCACGAATGGGAATACTCTGCCTCTTGAATTGCTGTCCATTACCCTATAAAACGTTAAATTTTTAAAATTAATAATATTCAGAAATATATCTCACTCTTAAATATAATAATGAATTTTAATTCAGGAAACACAGTTGTTAAATAGATGTGCGGATGTTTTCGAAAACTAAATTATTTTGAAAAAATGTGGAATACAAATGAATATAATGAAACTATCTCGTGTGAGAATTTGAACTACACAGAAGATGACTTATATATAATATTGGAAAATGTTCATCAATTTAAAGTGTCTTTTATGAAAATTATTAGACAATAAATGATTTCTCTAATTCAATCAAATTTTCAGAACCATGCGAAAATTAACTGTTACATTAATTTAATAGTTTGATGAAACACTTGCCTACTCAACTTTCTTCGTAATCAAATGTTCACACAAACTGTTGACAATACTTAATATTTCCGGGACGATAAAAGCAAAACAGGCTTCCGAAAGTGATGTTGATATTAGAGTTTAGTAAGCGATTTATAAAATGTAATATCCTTACCTGAAAGAGTCCAGATGGTGGAAGTGTGTTTTCATCTAATTGCAAGAATATGCCTATAAATTTGGGATGACGTTTATCAAGTGATATTTTCAAATAAACGATCTTGAAGGATGTATTTACTTCTTCGTTCCTGGTATATTGAACAGATTCCTTTGTATAAAGCATATCTGGTACAACATCAGTGTTATCTGCAAAGAAAATAAAATTAATGGAGTGATTACTTATCTTGTTTCCAAGTTTACTGAATACAAGTGCTTCAGGAAATTCAAAATTTCTTTTGAATATTTTAAATTATTAGATTTTGAGGCGAGATTAAATTAAATTTAATACTTAAAATAAAAGCTATATAGTTAAAATAGTAAATAATTATTGAACACCAAGCAGTATAGACAATATAGACTTACCCATTGAATTCAAGCGATCCGAAGACATCTGATCGAAAGCAAAATGATTTCGGAGTTACAACTGACCAGGTTATATATGCACAACATGGCAGATTGGACAGCATAATATCCATTTCATTGGTTATTTAGTATTTCATATTTGTTACACTATCCAATGAAATCGTTTTCCCTGATTTTTGTCATTAATCTCTATATGACGTCAGATGCTTAAAGGTGGTGTGGGGTTCAGGGTACACTTCCTGTTTCCACTAAAGGACATGATTTAGAATCTGAGGTTGAGGGTACAATTTATTATTTTCCCTGAGGACATGACGACCAAAGTCTTTATTACAATCACTTTATTTCAGATATAAAAATGTTCATTTTATGTATTTTAACTTTATCTCCCATGAACAGAATATCTGTTTAACGAATATACTTGAAACAGCCTAAAAATGGAAGAAAACCACTTCTGTTTCTTGAAATTCGAGCGCATGAAAATAAATATCATTACAAAGTATTTATGTATAAACAACAGCAATATTGAATAAAAATGCTTACCGATTATAATGTTCATCGTCTCGCGGCCTTAGCTGCCTTTCCGAGTATTTTAACCGTATGCAAATTCCACTTATTTGTAATATATCACATCCCTTCCATGTTTTTCCAATTAAATGATAAATATGACAAAGACACCTTTCGAAGATATTTCTTTTCATATGTGAACCTGATTACAACTAATATGCATGCTGCAAAGCCATGCTGTAAAATCATATTACAAGAAATATCTCCAGAAATATAAATTTCGTAGTGCAAGAATTTTATTTTAACACTGAAAATCGGTTTAAACATATCAGTACTTTGCAGATTATTCCTGTTGCCATTTTCTATCATAGTCAGTTATTTCTTTGTGCATTACTCTTAAACATTAATTTCCAATTAATAAATAAAATAATACAAACTTTAATCTTTACAATATTAACTGACATTCGTAGAAAAAATACCTAAGAATGGTAGATATAATTATGGTATTAGTGATACTTATAAAATGATTGGTATGGCGAAAATGACTTTGTCTTTAGTATTTCCGCAGGCATTATACAATCACACACAGTATTTTTAATTATAACACCCCGTGCAGCTTAGAGCTCCTTTGCCGTAGAAATCCTGGAAAAAATAAATTATTATTATTATTATGATACTTAAGATTATTTAAGTATTATTATTAAGATTATTATTATAATACTTAAACGTTTGATTATAATTTGTATGATTTTTTTAAATTTTAATCTGTAAATTTGATATCATTAAACTGTGATTAATCATAACCATTAATCAAAAATTATATTGCTGATAATAGTCAGTTAAAAATTGTGAATACAATATAGCATAATTGGAAAAGGTGAACATTTTTGAATGAATTGATTTATACAGATATCATACAATTGCAATTTTGTATTTATTAAAATAAGAAAAAAGAACAAAACTACACATGGACAAAAAGAGACATTGAAATAAATGAAAGCTTCAGAATTTATAGGAAACGTGGATAGTGTGTTACTGCTCAGCTCGATTTTTCTTTAAAATGAAACAACCTGAATTACGCTGAGCTAGCTTAGTTTCATGTGCCGCCACCTCCAGTTCCATCTTTTGGATTAGGGTCCAAATGGACGGGTGAGTGAGAGACATTAAATTGGAAAAACAATGATTCCACCTTTCGCATTGGTTGTTATTTCTTTCTTCCTCGGCAAGAGTAGAATCATGTACATTCCAAAGAATTGGAGGAAAAGGAGCAAACATTTTAGGAAATTTTAAAAACTAGCGGGGGGGAAGTATCTCTGGTTACCCGTCTGAACCTGCCACTAACGTACGTGCAATTAAAATGAACCACTAGATCAACAGCTGCAGCAGGCATAATTCTATTTAAAACTCCACCTTTTGTATGAAACGGGCAATATGGTAACTGGAAAATTATCCCTTTAAACATGTAATCAAACGAGACAGGTCCCGGGTTTAACTTCAGTATTTTGTAGTTAAGCAAAAAAATTAAATATTCCATTGTATGTGCCATTCTTTAAAACTTTCTTTCAAATGCGCTAGGAAGAAAAGTGGTATATTTACGCTATATAATTTTGAACTAAATAATCTACCAATTTTGTTTCTATTTCAGTTTTGGGTTGAAACCACTCCTCACCCCCGGAATGAAAGACGAAACGCTTTTTACTAATTTCATGTGGAGGTAAAAAACGAAAACAAAGCATCCATTTACACCTTGGCTGTCTTTATTTCAATACTGATTTGGCAGTTCTAGATTTTCAATTTTCTTGAACAAATCTTGTTCAAGATGAAACCCCCAACCAATTATTGATGCATTTGGCCAAATCTTTATTAGGGCGTTGTTAACGGCTTCTTATGGTATGCAACCACTAATTTTGGAGAAATTTCTAAATGAAGTTTCGACACTTTTCACCCGCTAATAAAAACCATTTGTATGTTTCTTCTGTGTTCGTCAACTTGATTTTGTTTTAGATAGATTGAAGGAATTTCGAATTTATTTGCTCAAGAACTTGATTTTCCGTTATTTATTTATTTCTTTCGTTACAATGTTTTTCGTTTCTCATTTAACAAATATTTTATTGAACTGTAGTGTGATGTTCGTTTGAGAACAGTCATTGACTAGGCCCCCCACTCCCACAATTGCTTATCTCTTGATAATCTTTAACCTGAAAATTGCTAGAACCCCGCTGAATATCAAGAAGGGTTGGTCCCAAGTGAACGACTAAAGAAAGGCAATGTTAAGATGCTACAAAGAGAAAAAAAGTAATCTGCAACGATGAGTCAAAAGGATTACTTATTTTCTCGTTGGTGACATTATACTGCCACCTGAAAGATCCAGTAATTGCGTCACATCAACAAAAAATGGAGATTTCTTAACTGTCATTCACATTTCAATTCTTAACAGGAATTGAAATGTGAATGAAAATTTCCATGTGTTTCTATTATCCAATTAACTGGAAAAAGAGAAAAATGTATCAACCGAAATTAGAGAAAATGAATAATTGGGTAAATTTAATGTGAATAAATGTGGAGGTAATAAAGTCTTCTAGGAGTTGTATATTTTATTCACTAATCATTTTCGTTCAGTGCTTTGTTTGCAACTTAACTGTAAATATCACTTCGTTGCTTTCTTAATTTGTAATTTCTAGAAACCAACATACAAAATTCGAACATTTTAGGTTGTTTGGAAAACATTCGAAAACGCCTTTGCAGAAAAGTTTCAATGAAATTGAAATGTTGAAATTTTCTTGTGTTACGTTTGGAATTATATTTGCTAGAGAGGTGGAATTGTATAAAACATATGCGGCCCTAATTTATTGAACAAATGTCGCTTGTGAATTTTAAATAGATTTCAAAATCGTAAATTCAGACAAAATACATGAAATTAATGTTTTTTCTCTCAGGGGTTATCATAAAACTTGTGCAAATCCTCAGAGAACATATTTACCTGAAACTCAGATTGATGATCATGTCTCTTTGGGAGAAATAACCGTGTACCTTGAACCTCAGATCACCACTAAAAATCTGAAATCATATAATGTTTCATCTGAGAAATGAAAGAAATTCATTCCATTGGAATTGCCTGGTATCCATATAATTTGGTCAATACAGATCGAATTTTTTTTATCTTCAAAGCTCTGTTTTATAACGGGTAAGTCAAGTTTATTTTTACTGAAAATGTTGAAGAATATTTTATTCTTTAATGATAACGACGTTCCTCTGTTTTCGAGGATAATCTATTTTCTTTTAAATTTCAAGAACATTTTTTGAATTAGATTTAAAACCATTTCAAAAGTTCTTCCAAATAAAAATATAAATTTCATAGGACAAAATTATAAAATACAGTCGTATTATTAAAATTTCAAAAAATTAGCTTGTATTGAAATATAAAAATACAAAAGAAAAAAAAAATTACTAAATAACGTTCCTTTTCAGATAATAATAATATTGTACCTGAAACTTCAATATTCAAGGTGTCATACAGAATATGAGGGACACAGACGTAAACACATCCTAGAAGAATGGATATCTGGAAATTTGCCCTCCTAAAGGTAATCATAATACTTTGGAATTATTCTTGATATTAGAAGGCAAGACATTTTCGCAATCGCTAGGGTGTCTTCTACATTGCATAACCTACCTCGTATTCGATTATTTTTCAAGTTAATCTTGTTAAAAATAAAAGCAATTCAGGAACTCACGTTGTCCATATCGTTCTGCTTGTAAAATCCCAAATGAAAATTTACTCAGAGCTATGGGATATCTCCCAATATCTTTTAGAAGAGGTGTCCTTGTTATAATGTTAGCAGTTTCCATCTTGGAAACTGTTAAGACGAAAAGGCGGTCAATTGAAGGAATGACGAACTTTCGAAAGCAATTTCAACGTCTCTCTGAAAGTGGTAAGACTGTTTTTATTTAATTAATTATAAATTGGGATCTTTATGTTTTTCAAGTGTAATTTCCTGAAATGTAATTTTAACATTTTTCTTAGAAATCGAATTTAAGACGCTTATTTTTCTAAGGAGAAACTAGATTTCACACTAATCGCAGTAGCAGGAAAAAGGCGAACATTGTAGAAATTCGGGAAAAATATATCAGAAAATCCCGGACTCCAGCCAAGTAAGTATAATTCTAAAATATATACTGAATATTTTCAGAGACCGATAAAATAAAGTTTCAGTTTTTCGGAAAAAATTCCTTGTCTGTTTGCATTCGTGAGACTTTAACGGTGTGCTTTCTTGGATTTTTCCAGAAAACAATTTGACGTTTTCTCAAATAATATCCTGAAAGGGAAAAATTATTTCAGTAGACATAGTACAGTTCATTGCCTTCTACGAATCTAGTTTCTATCCTCTCTTTGTCTTCCTGAATGTAACCGTCAGATTTTCTGGAGGCCACTGAAAGGCTTTTTCCTGGACAAGCAAAGAGTAAACTTACCTTTAATATGGTTGGTACCTTGATGTGGCTCGGAGGATTTACACTAAAACCAACCGATTGCTCAAATACCAACACGTCTTCATTATTGCACATATAAAGTTGATTATAGTTATTCGTCTGTGGAATTTGATACACGGATTATAACGAACTGGAAATTAATTTTAAAAAAACTTTACATTCTTTTATAAAATCTATATAGTTGATGATTTGATAAAAAAAAATATTGAATTCAGTTATTTGGCAAATTCGTTGGGCTCAGCATATCAGTTTAAAAAAATTGATTTTTCTTGCATTTTAATGTAAACTGGATGATTTGTATCTGGAGAATCTGATTCCAAATTTGCAATTGAGGTTACTCAATGGTCAATATTTTGAACATATTCTAAGATAAAGAAGTAGTCATGTCTTCCACCAGGGAGCTGTTTTGTAATTCTATTATAGACATTCCGAGCAAAAAGGAAATTTCTTAACGAAAATTACATTTCTATTCAGCGACCTAGAATCCTTAAATTGGATTGTGGCAATCAAATAAAACTTGAACTACCTTATTCCTTTAAAATATTTCTTCTCGCTGAGAAAGGTTTTCACTACGAACAAATATTTGCTGCACCGTGGCAATATTCACTGGTTTCTCCAAACGCAGTGGAAAAGTAAGTGGTTTCTCCACAACCAGTGAAATCCCATAAATGACAGAAGGAAATATTATGATTTTTTTTAAAATTTGGGGCTCAGTTAGTCAATGTTAGGCGAAAAGTAAATTTTGTTTTCTCTCCACGAAACTCAGAATTTTGTCCTGCAAAAGAGACAAAGCAGAACATGTGCAGATTCTGAACATAAATTCACATAGGTGAAGGATGCTGTTTTGAGTAACCCTAATACACTGCTCAACGAAATTATCAAAACAAAATGTTTTTCATTAATATTTTATTGTGAACAGTGTCACCGAAGACGAATATTTGATATAATTGGCATTCTGGCATGCAAATTCCAAGTATCCAATAGAAATCGATCTGCTGGCTTACAAAGCTACACATTATGCAAATTATTCATGCCTGTAAAAAAAAAAAAAAAAACAGGTTGCGACCAAAATACTTCATTCAAGTTCATTCCTGTGTTTTTGGCTTGCACAGTGACATAGCCACATGTCCAGTACTCAGGATCGCATGCCGTTGTCATTTAGATGATTCTTTGAAATAAGAGCCGTTGGGCGACTTGAAGCCGAGCATTCAGAGGCGGAGGTGGCACTATTCCATAATGTGTCACACAGTGCCCTCTCGTTATTATGTATACTAGAAAACATGTGTCCCCAATGCTACGTCAAAAAGAACAAACCACTATCTGGCTCTAACAGCAAGCTGAACCCTACGATGTCCTATCATGAAGTCCAGGCAGTGTTAAGAAGCCGCAATTCAAGGGGATTCCAGGCAAAGGAACCAGTCGTTTGAATCTAGTTAACAATAAACTTCTTCATAGCTCGTCGAAACTGATGCCATGAACATGACTTAAAACCTGGAAAAATGGGATACAGTTCTGTTCTCTGATGAGTCACCCATTTTTGCATACAAACAGATGCTAGACATTATTTCATTTGGAGACAACGAGAAATGCTGTCCCATCCCTCCAAAATCAGAGAAAGGGCGGTTGGCCTAAATTTTTTTTTTTTCATGAACGACAACGCCATTGCGCTTAGAGCAAAAGTGGTGGAGGAATATCTTGAAACAGAAGATATCCGACGACTGCCTTGCCAGCACGATCACAGACGTAAATCCGTTCGAAAAAGTGTATGACACCCGTAGACTTAGCATTGCACGCCACCAGACAACTCCACGTACACTTGCTGTGATAAGGTCTGCGCATCTGTACGAATGGGATTTATTGCCACAGAATCTTATAGAAACCCTTATATCGAGCATGGTTCATCATTGTCATGCCTGCCATAACGTTGCAGGGATCATACGCAATACCGATGTCATACACCATACTTTCGAGTATCTTCTATCGACTTCCGTAATGTGACCATTCTGGTAATTCTTATACAATCCAATAAATGTGCCTTATGTCGCTGTCTCCTAATTTCACGTTATGGTAAATGATCGATTAGCATATACACGCAGTGTCAGAATAAATTGGAACTGTCTGAGAATTTGCAAGTGATATACATCGTGTGATATATGCAATTATTAATCTCGTGATAAATATTGGATCACATCACCATTAGTGTGGGCAGCGTCACAAATGCTGCAATCAGTTTGAAATGAATTTAGATCGATTATTAATCAATAAATTTGTCAGAAATCAGCATATAACCAATTGGTATATTGGTGCATCCGTTTTCATATAAATCGATCCACTCTTTTAGCATGGAGCAGTTTCTATTGTAGTATTCGGGGTTATTGATTTTCACTGTTAACACCGTTAACGGTGAAAGCACCATTAATGTTGGGCTACCTTAACGGAAAGGTTTACTCACCTTACACCATCTTAAATTTAAAATAAAATGCTTTTTTATTACATTTTTTTAGTGGAGTTCCTTATATCAACAGGGAAAATAAGGTGTTTATCCCATAGTACAAGGCAATGGATAAGCAGCATCTTGAGTCTGTACTCTCGTTTTAAGAAGTATGTCGAGCTTCTGGAACGGTTACAGAAAAGGGAAACGTCACTAAGGAGGATAACAAAAGGCTGGTCTTACCAAGTAAGGCTTCAGTTCTGCAATTTGCATCGTGTGGAGGGTAAATACCTGGGAGGCGACCTGATTGAGCTGTTAAATCCTTGTCTGCTGTGCGTAAGCTCAATTCTAATGACCTTCTTCTTGTCGTTGTTTATATTACGCACCTGTGGGGGCATAAATTCAAATTGAGTTCGGTGGTTCCAAGGTAGCCGTGCAGACGTTTGCCTTCATCCAGCGTGTGGTTTATTGTTGCAATAAATTCTACAACGACAACAACAAAGTATTGTTCTTGTAGTCCTTACTTTGAATAAATTGTATGAAGGGATAGACAACTTATTGGACGGGATGTATAGGTGATATGGGAAGGGTTTTTTGTTATGTTTGTTTCGTTTGGCCGATTCTCTATAAGTTTGCTTTGTGGCATCATTTGCTATATTAATACTAATATTAATGTCAAGGTGGCTGACATCCACCGGAAACGGTACCCATCACTAATCAGACTTGAACGCCATTTCAGCCTTCATACGACTCGGCTAAATTGAGTAGAAACGAGAGGCAAACAGGTTCAATGGAACTGAAATTCCCAAGTCCCTTCCAACAACCCATTACGTTTAGTTCATTTGGGTCACGATAACACTCTTTATCTTGGCAGAAATGGCAGATCTGTTGTCTATATACGTCCACCGAATACGCTGAACCTGCCTTTCGTCAGTGTTTCTAGTAGGTCCAGTTACTGGTTTTTTCTTCTGACCAATATCAAATATCCTTTGCTCTCTCTTTCTCCAATTCCATCATTTAAACATAAGAAGCAATTGTCTTTTCTGCATTCCAGGAATGCAACATATTTATTGCATTATAATTTTTAATACGTGTACAAGATTCTCTCCTGTATCATCCGAGTTACTGCCTGGAATCACTTCTGTCGATATGTGGGAAATCGATTAATGAATACAGAGGACACCGTTGCACGGGATGACGCCAAGTTTTTGTTTTTTGAATGGAGAACGAAATATTCTGAATTTTTTATCAAAGCGATAAGGTTACTAGAACAATAAAAAAAAAGAAATAAAGAACAAATGAATTTGAATTGTGTTGTGCATGCAGAAGCAGTTCTGGTTGTTAGGAAATATATAAAGCAATCGAATATCTTGCGGCGGCAGTCATTTTATAATGTCGATGTTTGTTTTCTCAGTAAATAAAAATGAACAAAAAAATCCAACAGTTAATGAATGCTATTCACGAAACTGCTGGACATAATTGCTGCACACTACATGCATGCAACCAACCCAAATATGCAAAGCCGACCAGAAACAAACTGGTGCAATGCAGCGATGATATAATTAGATGTAGTGTCCTATTTATTTGGTGTATTTTGAGAGCGGATTTTTTACGGAGAGGAGAACGCACTGATCTCATAGAACAAAGCCATACTTGCAAGTTGAATGACGTTGGGTCGCACACTTATAAAGAAAAGACCGCGGTATTAAGAAATATCAATAAGACTGATCACTGTATGTTTTTCCTTCATTTACATCCGTTTTACTATAACATCAAAGAGTGTTAACAAGTGGCTCGGTAAGTACCTATTCTAATTTTCAAGCACAATACGAAAGCAGTTTCTTTTCACTGTTCGTAAAATATCTTTCTAATATCCCTATTTATAGCCTGGTACAGGTAAATATTCGTAAATTATCTTAAAAATGCCTCAAGTATTATAATTCTCAACTGTGATTACTGTCAATTTATGCTTATATCTTTATTTGAAAAACAATTATAGAAAAGAATATGACAGAGAGATGAACGTCGTCACTTTTTGAATTTCTTTAAAATGAGAATACATCGCAATATACACTGAATCATCACTAAATTATTACCACTACTTAATACTTCGTAGGTTTGCCTTCTTTTGCCCTCAGTACAGCAACTATCCGCGGTGGAACAGATTCAACAAGATGTCGGAAGCGTTCGGGAGGTATGGCCAACCACGCTGTGCGTAATGCGTCAGCAATGCAGTTGATTGGTGTATCCAGACGCCTGATATGCATTTGCATAGTGTCCTACAAGTGCTATATGGGATTGATATCGGTGGAAGTTCGGAAGCCAATCGATATACTGGACGTCAGGACTGTGTTCCTCAAACCATTCCTGCCCAACAAGTGCCCGATGGCTCGGGGTATTGTCATATTGGAAGACACCAGCGCCATTCGGGAAAACGTGTAACATACCGGGGTGTAAACAGTCAGGTAGCAGTTGCGATAGCGGATATCACTGATACGTTGTTCCACATGCACCACGGGTACAAGTTCCTGGCAGTGAAACATGCCCAACACCATACAACCGTTTCCACCTGCTTGTACGTTTAATGCCATGCATGATGGATCAAGAACCTCATGTTGTTGCCCCTAAATCTGTACATGACCATATACGGTGTGGAGTAAATGCACCAGGCGAGTCTTTTACGCCGACGAACCTTGGTTAGGAGAGGATGCCGTAGGGCTCCTTTGCTAGTATAGCCCATACATGCGACTTATGATCCTGCCAGATAGTGTTTCGAGTTGGCGCATGTTGTATTGGGTAGTCAACTATTTAACAGTGCTGCACCTGTTCTAGTCGTCAAACCGGCGTTCACCTCCAAAGTTAACCTTTCGCTGACCTTTATATTTTTTCCGTCTGGTCGTTGTTTGACTGTTTTGACGCCGTCCTGGTACACTGTAATTACGGCCGCTCTCGAACACCCCACCAGTTCAAACATTTCGGAAATCGAGGCACCAGCTCGTCGAGTATCCACGGTCTATCCTTTACTAAAGTCCGATAAATCCTTCCTTTTACCCACAAGCCCTGAATTTTACTAACTACTGAACCACTGACACCTTATCTATGCTAAGTAACTCGACTAACTCCGCATTCTCGTACCTCACGTGGTCAACGGTTCGCATTCAGTTTCCATAGGGGTGATCATAATTCAGTGATCACTCAGTTTACATTCACTAGACAAAAATTATAAACATTTATTCAATATGCAATGAAACGTTTTGCGAAACGCAGTCCCTACTCGTCTCATGGTTCTTCTGTGTCTGTGGGAGTCTAGCTTTAGATTTCATTATACTTCCATCAGGATATTTGTGAGCTGGTCTACTATGATCGTTATAGAACTACGAATCCGAACTGCTCTTTTTAACATGTCTCTTGCATTCCCAACAGAATATGATCTGGAGAACTAGGCGACCAAATTAGATGTTGGAAAATCGTGGTAAAGCTCCTCAAACCCTTGTGAAAAAATTGTCGTTTGAAAAATCCATCGCAATCCAGGTAAAAATGAATGATGAAGTTGGCCCTATAAAACAGAAAGATATTTTTCTGGAGACAACATGACGTTCTGACAGTATTAGAAGAATACATCCTTACCAACAAAACATGTCCCATACCAAAATATCATGTACAACAGCTTGAGCGGTTAATTCGAGTGTCTATAAATTATAAACATGGTTTCTTGAGGTTCAGGCCTCATTTTCACTATTGTTTGTGCATATTGAGACTCCTCAAACCACATTTTCTACTGTCCATCGAACTGGTGTGGGTGGCGTCACTCTTCAATCGGTTCTTTGGATTTAATATATGAAAGAAGTCTTCACAAATCCCCAAAGGTTCAAATTCGACAGCGTAGTGCGGTTAAAATTGTGTCTTTCATCATCTCAATTGAAATTTTAGTTCATTTTTTCTCTCTATTCTGATACAAAATTCACTGTAAATTCCTGCACTCGTTTTCTAGTACCAACAGTCCGCCATGGTCGCATTGTCGTCATGTTCGTCTCTCTTTGTGGATAGAGATGCAATGTATCCTGCATACATCAAGGTATAAAGAATAACGCTATGTGAGAGAGGAAATAATTTTTCGTTAAATTTGTATGTTTGTTCGTAGGCATCATCACGTTCTTGACCTGTATACGTCACATAGAGAATTATGTTGTCTACAAGGCCTCTATCACTGCACTAGTCTTTTAAAATATTATTAAAAATGCTGGGAAACATGAGATTTCAACTGTACTAAAGATATGCCTGCTGTAGCCGAGTTGTCAGGCGAAGTTCCACGAAATACAGAAGGGTGTCGTGCGAAATAGATCATGGAATCCGTCATCATAGGATATTAAAGAAGATTTAATGAGAGTAATGAAGAAATGTTTCCACTGAAATTTACAAAAAATCCTTGTGTTACATTTCCAAAATGTTTTTTCTATTTAAAATATTATTCTGCAATACATTTATTTGTGTATTCTTTATAGTTCAATAAGCAGTGTAATAGTAATTTTTTTTTTTACATTTCTGGTTTCCTACTTTGTTTTGACATAAATGATGCTTGAATTTGTCATTAAATATTGTTATTTTATGAAGATCCACGAGTGAAGGAATCTCTTTAATATTACTTGTTTGGCTGATGCTACATAAGCTTGCTTTCTTGTATCACATACCTCTACTACTACATACCGAGAAGGACAACTACTTTCTATGTATCCACAGAGAGTGGGCAGATCAAAGTTATTCCACATTCAAACGATAGGCTCTGGTCAATATTTTACTGTAAGCACCTTGTTAGGGTTTCATGAGAGAGTGGTTTCCTTGTACCCCAGCAAAGCGTGATCTGCTGTTTTGCTGAAGTCATTTGCTCCCTTTCTGTTTATATCGTCACCGTAATTGAATATCCGAGTGTCTCCGACATTTTGTACAGTTCAAAAATATAATAATAATAAAATTCAAATTTAAGCCAGGTGTGCAAACAATTAGAATATTTTTCTTTTCTTTTTTTCAATTTCCTCTTTATGCAGTTTTTATATGCGGAATGCGCTTCTTTTCTTTGGTGGCACGTCTAAAATTAATTTGTCTTTTGTTGTTTTATTTAACATTAGCATTAGTAGAGGCATATGAGGCAAAAAAGCAAGCCTATACAGGATCAGCGAAAAACAAAAAAAAAAAACCTTCCCATTTCGTCCATCCATGGGCTCCAAATGATCGTCTAGTTTTGACTTGGATTTATTTAAGCTGACAACTTCTACAACGACAGATGGAAGTTTGTTCTACCATTGAACCTAACGCCGGCTAAAGCCAATTTTCGCACATCTATTCTACAACTGATTTTTCTCAATTTGAATTTATGTTCCCTCAGGCGATTAATTTGGGGAAGAGGAGGAATTGCACCAGCATCGAGCTTGCTCACACCATGCAAGACCTTATACACCTCAATAACATCACCTCGCAGGTATCTAGTCAGCAGACCCTGTAATTTGCATAACTTAAGCATTTCTTCATAGGAGCAACCCTTTCTTCCATTCAATAATCTTGTTTCCCTTCTCTGTACTCGTTCCAGCAGCTTTACATCTTTCCTAAAATGTTGCCTCCAGACCTGCACACAATCCTCAAGATATGGCCTGACTGATAATCACGAATTAATTATCCGCTATCCCAGCTAGAATAATTCCTGTATATTTTAGACAAGACACCATGAGCTACTCTTGCAGACCGTACACACTGTCAGAAAACTTCATATCTCACTGCATAATTACTCACATGTCCTTTTCTTTTTCTGTCACCCTGAATGTAGTACCACACAGTTGATACGTTTCTCTGGGTTTACTGCTTCCCATATGTAGCACTTTACATTTGCCCATGTTAAACTTCAGTTGCCATCTCTCAACTTTACTAGATCCTGTTGCAGTAGCGTACTGTCGTTAGTGTTATTAACAACCCTACCCACCTTCGTATCGTCTGCAAACTTAGACATACCTTCATCAATAAATACAGAAAACAACAATGGAACCGACTCTGAACACTGGCGTTTTCACCAATAAAATTTGTCGTCGAAGAGCTGTGTCCATTGATTACCACTTTCTGTCTTCTCCCACCCAACCAACCCTTTATCCATTCTAGCAACTTGCTCTTAATGCCACGCTGCACTACTTTTTACAGTAGTCTTCCATGTGCAACAGTATCAAAAGCTTTCCTAAGATCCAAGTATATGATATCAAAATAATTTTTTGCATCCAATCAAATTGGTCAGACAAGGCTTACCCACAAAACCATGCTTTGTCCGAACTATAATTGAAGTATTCTCTAGATGAAGTATTCTCCAGTGCTTCTTTAACCAGTTACTTGTGTTATCCTTTAACCTTCCTTTGTGAAATGGGTTCACATTTACACATCCCCACTCCATGGGTACTCTCAGTCCAAGGAAGCTGCATAATTATGGCTAAGGATTTCCTTTCTTCCTTTGCTGCCTCCTTCAATATAACTGGATAGATCCGATCCACCCCAAGTGCCTTTCTTATGTTTGTCTTCAACAATTTCAGCTCCATTTTGCTCTCAGTTATTAGGAAATCATTTAGCTCATTGACAGGGATTAATACACCTCTGGAATTCCCCTCCCACAATAACTCCTCATTTGTAAATGTAGATGTAAAATAGTGATTCAATTTGCTAGCTACTTAAGCAGATCATCAACAGTTGAAACCTCGACATGAAGTGAACCAATCTGATTCATCCCGATCCTTCTAGATTTTACATAAGTTACTCTTTGCATCTTTTGCCAAATATTTCTCGTAATCTGCCTTTGCCTGTCTAACCTCCTTTTTGACTTGACTACAGACCAGAATGTATCTACCATACGCTTCTCTATCACCTAAATTAAGATCACAATATTCACGTTCATCTGTTTACATAGTATAAAGACAGTATATACACATTATTTATAACTTCAAACTTATTCAATTTCTCAAAACATACACAGTTCTTGAATTACGAAGTGAGAGAGAGAAAATCTTTACTGCAACTAAATGAATTCAATGTACATACATAGATTTAAGTGAAGTTGCAATTGTCCCTTCACGGCCAACTACCAGGGCTCACATCAGATTAGGCAATTAGTTAATAGGTACTAGATAATGCTCACATCAGAATAGATAATTATAATGCACACTGTAAAATTAAAAACATAAAATGTAAACATGCCATTACACTTCTCTCACATTACGCAGTATTCACTATATTTACAAGTTACATCATACGGTTATATTTACAATAAATATATCTTACTTACAATTTTATTATTTAAATTTTTATTTACAAAAAAATATCTAATATACAGGAAATGCTTCTCTGTCAAAGACATTTTGTTGTGGCACAGGAGAGCTTGGCAGATGGTGTGGAGGCCACACGAACTTCTTCGATTCTGGGATTGGGGCGAGCTGCTAACACTTCTTTCCTGCAGGTTTTATTTCTGCAAAAACTGTGCAAGTCAGCGTCGAGGTGTTGTACTTCAGGTAGCATTTGGTTTGGGAGGAAGCGGTCTGAGATATGAAGCGTCCGATTCCTCGAGCATCGGAGTTGACCGAAGTTCTGGCTTGGGTATTCGCCAGTAACACGAAACCCAAATGGACGGAGTTGAGATCTGTCCCGTGATCATTTTAACTGTAGCTATCATTCGTTGTATGTTGATGATATCAGGCAGTCGCTGCATCCCCATTTAGGTAGATAAGCCTGAAGTTCTGTCCTGTGTGGGAGACAAGCTTTCCGGTTAGCCTATTTACGTAGCCAGAGTTCTGCAGCGAGGATTGGTTTCTTCGTTGTAGTAGTTGCTGATGCCCACACTTCAGCAGCGTAGAGAATAGATTATTGTTCTGATAAATTTCTTAATTAAACGAGGCTCCTTAACATAAATTAGTTGTTGTTTAGCTAGCCATCGGAGAGAGGCTACTCTGGAAGTGAACTTGTCTACATGAGCATGAAACCGGAGTTTTGGGTCAAATACTATTCCCAAATCCGCAGGTTCAGGACTGGCAGATATTATAATTCCACGAGTGTTGGGGCTATTATTGTAGGGGTTGGTCTCAGAGAGAGAACCATTAGTTTTGTTTTTTGTGGGTTGATATAGAGTCCATACTGTTTGAGGTAAGAGGCGACATTGATAACCCTATTATTAATGCTTGCTGTAACTTCAAGGTAATTGTTTGAAGCAATAGGCGTTAGAATTTCTATATTATCTGCATACGTGATGATGTTCTCATTGTTACGGACAAGAGGCGCAATGATATCTGTAAATAATAAGTCAGATAGGATTCCTCCATGCGGAACACCAGCAGTAATTGCCTTCTTGTGCAATTGTCCATTGGCATCGACTTGCAGTACCCTATCATACCGGAGTGATGCTAGGAACCAAAGGTTATTACCTTGGATTAGATAATCGTCTTCCAGTAAGCGGAGGAGCGCCGACACGTTGACGGTGTCAAAGGCAGCTTTAATATCCAGGTCCGTGATTGCGAGTTCCTCTTGTTGTTCAACCGCGGACAATATATTACATGTGGTTGCAAGGAGGTTCGTCACTGTGCATCGGTTTCGGATTCCGTAGTACATATGTGGCAGCTTATCTCCAAGAATCTGATTCATTAAGGTGGGCAGCCTAGTCTTTTCCAGGATTTTCAGGAGCGTTGAAGTGTGAGATATCGGCCGAAAGTGCCTGGGTAGAGTGGGGTTTCGAAGTTTTGGATGTGCTGTTAGATATCGTGAATTCTCCCTATTAAATTGCGCTCGAGCTCTTGAATAAGATATCCGGTCGGAGGTCTCTTGAGTTCTTTTCCAGATCTGGTGTAGCTGCTGGTTTAACAGGAAGGCCATGTGTACATTTGGATTCCACCAGGCTTTGGAGTAAGATGAGATCTTTATCTTCTTTCATTCGGAATATTGTTCAATGGTGTTCATCCAGTTTGTCAATAGTGTTCCATCAAGCGAGACGTCACACATTTCAAGGACATGCCAAGGTATAAGGATGGCAGCTTGCAGGCATTTTTGGATGTTAAGGAGCTTTGGATTGACGATGACGTCGGTTTGAACGTTTTTTTCGGGTTTGTGGTCCACGAGCAGGAATAATTACTTTTAGGTAGATAGGGTCGTGATCATATTTGTAGTGTGTCTCAGGTGGTTCTTCAATCATGCATGCTAAGGAGGAAAATAGCAGGTAAAGGTGGTTTTCTACTCCAGTAGGGCAGTGATCGATAAGGTGTATATTTGCTGACTTCATGTAGTCAACAAGGATCTTTTTGTGGGCAGTGAGCTGTGGAGGGAGGTTGAAATTTCCGATGGCGATATGGTGAGATGGGGGGTGAAAGTGGGTGATTGCCCATTTGGCTGCTTCAGTAATGATATCAATTGTGGGTACCGGCGGGATATACATTACGTAGATATCTATTGTGGATGCGTTTCTGAGCAGTGTCATGGCTCGTGAATTGAAATTTTGTGAGTCACTGTAAAGCGGTCAACAAGTGGTTCTCAATCAGCATGGAAACATCCTTTCTGGTCACTGGACATGGATCTCTCAACCAGAAACTCCACCAACTAGGTCTGCTAAATACTGACCTCTGTTTCTGTGGGTCTGTCGAGAGTTGGGAACATCTACTATTTGAATGCACTATCTACGAGGACCATAGACAACAACTCCAGGCAGCAATTTTGGGATTTTCTCCTGACCAAGTAGAACTCCTTGTCCATTCCAAAAGGAACTTAGGTGCACTACAGCACTTTGCGGCAGACGTATTCAAGCGTAGGAGGAGGATCATCCTAGAAGCTTCTGCAATTCAATAACTAGTTATTTATTTTTATTATTTTTTTTTTTTTACTCTCTCTCTCTTCTTCTCATAATCAGCTAGCACTAGTAGCCCTAGCACTCTCCTGATAGCCTTTTCCTATCCACCCCGTGTGGGATAATTTGAAAAAAAAAAAAAAAAACCCTCTTTCTTTTCTTTCTTATTTATTTGTTATTTTTTTTCCCTTTAACATCATTCTGCTTGCTGACATCCTGGCTCTATTCCTTTCCTTGACCAGGTTGTGGGATTTAAATCTTTTTTTTTTTTTTTTTTTTTCGCGTTCTGACCTGGGCTGGGGCTCCCCAGACCAGGAAAGCTCCTCTCTGACACTAAAAAATTTTTTTTTTTTTTTTTTATTATTATTATTTATTTATTTATTTATTTATTTGTTTGCGTTGTTGTTCTAGCTATCCATCCTGGACTGGGACTTTCCTGGGCCGGAACAGTCCTTCTCCTCTTTACTCCTTCCCTCTCTTCATCTTATACAAGTTTTTCTTTCTTCCCTGGGAACTCTTCCCCAGGGAGGAGGGCGTGCAGATAGTAGGGGAGGCCTTGCCCTTCTTCTGCTAGGGACGAGTACCTGGAGGAACCGTCCAGGTGCTCACTCCTTCCAGGTAGCCAATAGGCCAAAACACAACATCACGCTACAGAACACACACACATAAGCTCACAAACACAGTTTTTCTTTCCTATCACTTTCTCCCGTGCGGGATGAAAAGCTTTTTTTTTTTTTTTTTTTTTCTTTTTCCCTCTCTCCCCTTCCTTTTCATCTATCTTCATCCAATCTGGGATATTCCTGTGTGGATTCGGTTTGGAAAAAAAAAAAAAAAAAAAATATTATTTATTTTTATAAGACACACACCGGCCTTACCCTTACAGAGTCTATAAAAACTGAACAGAGCAACGAGGCGGAGATGAACTTCTGTTCTAGGAGCCGCCCATACAAAAGCACAAAAATAATAAAAAAAAAAAAATAATATGTATTTGTCTTGGGCCGCACCTGGACAGGTAGTTCATCTCCGCCTCGTTTCACTTTTAAATTAAAGGATACTGCAGAAGATTCTGCTTCTGGAATGGCCAGAAGTGAACTGGCTGTTTGGCTACCCGGAGTCAGCAGGTCGGAAACGCGCCACCACCACGGGAAGGTAGACCAGGGGCAACCAACCGGCGGCAACAGAAGAGACGGAGGCCAAGGCTCTACTATCCGTCATTAAATGTACAAAGTAAGAATTATTCTCAAACAAATTTCAACTGTTAATTTTAATGATTTGGATTTTGTTAACTTTTTTATAACATCCTGATAATATGATAAAGCACTGTATTACCAGAACGAACTCTTGATGTAAATCCTTTAACTCTTTCGGTCATTGCGGCTGTGTTCCAGCCTAAGAAATCTTTCCACGACATCTTATTTGTCTCAAAATATTCCTTTACCACTTTGATTATTTCATCCCGAGTAGTGTGTTTGAAAGGAAACATGATTTTTATATTTCCAACAAAAGTTAATCAGAGTGATGGGAATCGCATACAGCTATACAAGGTTAGCGATTCCAATTAAACTCATAGATTTTCGTATAATAATATTACAAACCAATAAAATTTCGAACGGTTGTACTAATTGGCTTTGAATTTTTATAATTATCATGATTTTTTAAAATTGAATCTCTCGCGGCACACCGTTAATCCTTCTGCGGAACAACAGATGGGAATGTCTACCCTAATCAAACAAGGGGCAAACAGAGCATATGTCAATATTTTATAAATATATTAAAGGCAACAGCAAGCGTCTTTACATTCAGCATCACAACAGCATCTTTCATATTTTATATATTAAAGGCAACAGCATCATTACAGGTCAGTGATGAATGATGAATTTCAGATCCACATAGAAAAAGGCGTCCGATAAGGAGACAATCTGCCCAAAACTATTTTCTGCTGGTTTACAACAAATTTTTACATGCTAAATAAGGATAAAAAAAGACTGAAGATAAATGGAGATTAATTTAATCACTTACGATTTGCAGATAAGGCAAACGGGAATTATATTTCGTAATAAAGACAGGTGAAATCAAATCAGAGTATTCATGCAGAAAGTTGAGCAGATAACAAACCAGTTATCAGTTTTTAAGTGAACTGATGGATGTAAAGTGATTCCTCTGGCCACGAATGACTAAACATTGTAACGAACTGGTGTCACACCGGAAAAAATGTTTTGTGTCTGCCATTCAGCCCCGACACGATAAGAACGAAAATATGATGAAAGCTTTGTGGAATAAGTGTAAACTTCAGGAATTCTGTAAAGGCACCCGCGATATGAGATACAATTAAAACGATGCATTTTACACTACATACGTAATTCAAATTAATGGGTTAACTATGGTGAATTTACACCGATATTATATAGTTAATTCAATAAACCCATAAGGAATTATGACGTGCATTTCGTTTTCTAATAAAGTTTTAATTAATGAATTCACAATAACGAGTGTATCAAATAGCCCTTCTCATATTGAAAAGTTGTAATAATCTTTATACTAGATGATTAATCTTAATCATTCAGTACATAATCTTCTAATTCAATGGGCCCTTAAACGCTTATTTCCATTAGTGCTTAATCTCATTATTCCTAAATCGGTTTTTATTAATAGTCTCGGATCAAATTCATTAATTGAACTGCAGTTCCACTGGTCAATTCCTCGCAAAAACAGTAATGTAATGGCTACAACAATTTTAAACAACGTTCCAAATCAGAACACAAATTGATTTATTTGGGGGACAGATATGAAACCTTTTTTACAAATCACACGTATTTAATGTCATGACTTCATGTGTTTTCTTTTATTTGTATCGTGTATGTAAAAAAATCCAAAATAATTAATGTTACATTAGAAAGTGTAGTGGCACAGAATAATCTTTGATATTATCGACTGAATGAACACATGAACAATACCGAATTAATTTATTCATTAAATATTTTGACCTGATTACAAGGACAAAAGAGACATCTAAATAAATCAAAGCATCAGATTTTACAGACAATTTGTACAGTGTGTTTCTGCTCTTAAAACGTCTGGTAAAAGGCTATCACCTTCATCAAATTCTTGGCATAAATTTTAGTTTATGTTGCGTTATCTAATACATGCGTCGCTTCTTCCATAAAATCAAAGAATCCGAATCAAAATAACCTAACTTAGCTTCATCTGGTGCCACCTCCAGTCGCATCTTCTGGATAATTGATCACATGACGATGGATGGAAAAACTATAAATTGGAAAAATTCCAACCTTCACATTGGTTTTTAGTTCTTTGTTCATCAGCCTGAGTAGAATTGTGAACATTCAGAGCCTTGGAGACAAAATGAGCAGAAATTTTAAAAACCTGTGGGAAGTATATCATTGTGTACTCGTCTGAAACCGCCATTAACGAACGTGCAATCAAAATAATCCACTAGATCAACATATGCAGCAGGAATAATCCATCCCACTGATAAAATCAGAAACGGTCAACATGGTAGCAGGAAAAATATCCCTTTTATCGTTTAATCAAATGAAACAGTCCCCAGGTTTTAACTACAGTATTTATGTTAAGAAAAAAAATTAAATATACTATTGCATTTGCAATTATTTAAATTTTTATCTCAGATGCTCTAGGAAATAAAAATCGTATTGTTTCGTTAAATAATCGACCAGTTTCGTTGCAGTTTCACTCTTGAGTTCAAATCTCCCGGAATTCAAATACAAAACAGATTTTACTAATTTCCTAATATCAAAAAATAAAGGTAAGCCCTGTTGATTCATAATTACTAATTTCCTTATACCTTGGATGTCATTATTATTTTAATACTGATTTGCCAGTCTAAATTTCCCATTTTCTTAAACCATGCTTGTCCTACACAAAAGCTGTAACCAATTATTGATGCCTTTAGCAAGATCTTTATTGAAGCGTTGTTAATGGATGATCATGGTATGCAACCACCAATTTTGGAGAAAATTCTAAATGGAGTGTCTACACTTTTCACCTACTGATAACCACAGTTTTGAATGTTTCTTCTGTGTTTGTCAACTTGAATTCGTTTTAGAGCAGAATGGATTCATTTCGATTTTTTTGTTTCTTTTTTTTTGCTCAAGAAATTACGATTTGCAGTTATGTATTTGGTTTTTTTCGTGACAACCTTTAAGGACCATTTCATCGAAGTGTATTGTGATGGTCGTATCAGAACAGTCACGCCTTTCCCTATAATTGCTTATCCCTTCATAATCTTTAAACTGAAATTCGCTAGACCTTCGCCGAATACCAGGAAGAGTTGATCCCAAGTGAACATCAAAACAAAGACATATTAGAGGTGTAAAGAATAAAAGGTAATCGGCAACCATGAGCCACCACGATTAAATATTCCGTCCCTGGGCCTGTCAGTTACCACATCTGAAATTCTACAGTAGATGTAGGTGGGGACTATATATATTTTTATTAATACTAACAACAGATTTATATGTTACGAAAAACTGTGTATATTTATCAAAATTATAATAAGAGAAATGTGAGAAAAGAAAAGAAAATATTTATTTCTTAACACATAAATACTAACTGTATATATCTTTTTTATGTAACCGCCAAACACGAGAGGTATTAGAGCCTATAGTACTTGGTACCGTGCTTAGGTTGAGAAGATTAAAGAAGATATTTGTTGATATTAGACTTGAACTTCTGTATACTGTAATTTTTAGGAAATACCTATGAAGGAAGGTTGTTCCAGGAAATGGCAGTTGAATGAATAAACGAGGAAGATGAAAAGTTGGACAGTAAATTGATGTCGGTGGCACGTGTTCGGACTATTTTGAAAGAGAGAGCTGGAATTATAGAAGCCAATTCACAAGAACAGTGCCCATGGAAGTATTTGTAGAAGAGGCATGCAGCAGAAACAGTACGTCTGTGAGAAAGCGAGTGGAGAGTTTCCGTTAGAGATGAATCATTAATTAGCCTAACTGCCCTCTTCTGAATGGAATAAAGAAGCCTGCCTGCGGGAGGTTTTGGGAGCACCACCCCAGATGTGGGAATAATATTCCATGGCACGGCGGATTTGCGATTTATACAGAGTGAGAAGCTGTTTGGAAGAAAAGTAACGCCAAGAGCGAAAGAGAAAACCAAGTTATTTTGATGCAGAGGAAGCAATATTTGTAATGTGCTTGTGCCAAGAGAGATTAGAAGTCAGGGTAATCCCCAAAAGAGATGTATCATTTTGCCTAGAAATCGGAGTGTCGCCGAAGACAAGCATAGGAGTAGAAGAATGCTCTTTGCGAGATATAACACAAAACTGAGTTTTAGAAGGATTGAAATCAACTAAGTTGTCTTTGCCCCACAGGAGATGTACCTGGAGATCGGCATTTAAGGAATTGTAACAGAATTTTCAGAAGTTGAAGCTGATTGAGCAGGGCAAGGTTTATCAAAATGGAAAGTGGAATGCAATGTGATATCATCGGAAAACTGTGGATATGATTTCCAGTCAATGGAAGAAGGTCATTAATATACAAGAGGAAAAGAGTGGGGGAAAGAACTGAACCTTGGGGGACACTGGCATTAGTGGAGAAGTTAGAAGACAGAGAGGCACCTACCATCACACTCAATGAGCGATCAGAGACAAAACTGAATAACCAATTACAAAACATAGTTGGCAAACTATAAGACGGGAGCTTGGTTAGAAGACTTTTATGCCAAACACGATCGAAAGCCTTTGAAATGTCAAGACCAACTACTTGTGCTTCACCGAACATTTGAATGAATTAGTCCATAAATGGCAAACATAAGCCAGAATATCACCAGAGGATCGATACTGACGGAATCCATACTGGCGGTCGTTGAGCAGACAGGTGTTTAGGTAGTTTAAGTATACAATCAGTTCACAAAATCACATTACTGACAATAATCACAGTTTAATGATAACAAAATTACAGATTAAAATTTGTAAAAAATCACAAATTTATAATCAAACTTGATTATAATTTGTGTGCTTGTTTACAAATTTGCAAGTTTATTTAAATATATTAAGATTATTTTAATACTTAAGCGTTTTAAGTGTTATAATAATCTTAATAAAAATAAAATGAGAAATTTCTTTTCTGTTACCGCCCAAGGATATGCAAAATATGTAAAAAAAAAAATTATCGGACGTAGGAATTGTGGGTACAGTTGATTTCCTTCGAAGAATCCAGTCTTTTTGTCTTTCTGGATATGACCATCATATTCTTGGGACAGTGAAATGCTTTTCTTGGAAAACCAGACAAATGCCAAATATTAGTTGTATTGAAACATTTTGGAGAAAAACAGATTTAGAAAATATGGAGCCGACGAGTTTATTTTCTCATTAATTGTAAAATCAAAATATGAATGTTTCATTTGTTTCGTTGAAGTCTGCAATTTTTTGTTAGTTTCGTCGATAAATTTTCCTCAGTGTACCAAAGCAATGAATCTGAAATAGTAATTCATATTAATGATAAATAAACAAATTACCATATGTGTTTCGACACTGTGAAATACAATTAGTGATAATTTCTGTACATCATTCGGGTGTACCACAGGAAATAATCTAATACTATATTTTTGTAAAACAAGGATTATATTCTTTTAAATATAAGTCCTCCTGCTACATGAATCTTCTTGGATAAGTTTACATCTCTATTCAGCAGTTCAGAATCCTTCAATGGATTATGTCAATCAAGTAATGGTTGGACTTTAATTCCCAGGTTGCTGAACCAACTATCCTATTATTATTTTTTTTTTTCTTTCTACTCAATTTTACTTCCGTCCCCGAATCAGGATTGCCTCCTTTGCTACAGCCTCCCTTTTATACCACTCTCTGTACTCCAAAATTTCCGTTTAAATAAAATTATTTTAATTTTTTTTTTTTTTTCTGAGATCGCCCTGGAGGCCTAGGCTACCCAAGGTTCGCCCCTCGACACCTATTTTCTCCTGCAGTCTAGAGCAGCTCACCGAGGCAGTGATAGAAACTGGGGGTGTTGGTGGCTCTCCCCAGGCTAAGTGTTCAGAGGTATAACACAGCCCTCACAAAATACACACCCTGACCGTATACAGTGTAACAACCCAGAGTTAGAAAACCCCCAGCGCTGCCAGACAAAAACACTCTGTCACTATATCATAAACAATTCCAGAAATAGCGGTCCTAAATTCAAATTACAGGTGTTCAAGTTTAGATAAGATTGTATTAAGTTTACCTTTAACCAGAAAGCCATTGATTTCTGGAAAACGTTACTGTTGTTTATGAAGATGTGTACTCGGGAAAGAATTTTGGAAGAAACTATAACAAGTATCACAGCAATTGCCGATTTTTTTGAATGAAGATGGCGGTTGGTTTTAGTGAAAAGCCTCTGAACCACGACAAGGTACCAACCATATCAGAGGACTATTCTCTTTGGTTTTCCAGGAGAAACCTCTCTGCATCCACGAGCATATATTTCATAGTGCTCCTGGAAGGCAGAGAGTAAAGTGACTGGATGGCTAAAAGAAAATTAATTTAGCAGATATCAATATTTCTGTGACGGTGATCACGCATTCAGGTTCAATTACTGATTATCACAAGGAAAAGAATTTTAAGAAAGCTTTTGGAGGTATTGGTATATACACGGGAACTGCATTCTTTGTCATTTTGTTTGCTGTCTGCATCCATTTCATCATCAGGGGTTGTGCTGAAGTCTACACTGGAATACCCAAAGGACTTCAAAGGAATGGTTTTGTTGGTGATTTCAGTGGAATTACAATGTATGAATGATTATCACGAATGGGAATACTCTGCCTCTTGAATTGCTGTCCATTAACCTATAAAACGTTAAATTTTTAAAATTAATAATATTCAGAAATGTATTTCACTCTTAAAAATAATAATGAATTTTAATTCAGGAAAGACAGTGTTTGAATAGATGTGCGGGCGTTTTTCGAAAACTAAATTATTTTGAAAAAATGTGGATTACAAATGAATATAATGAAACTATCTCGTGTGAGAATTTGATCTATACAGGAGATAACTTATATATTATATTCGAAAATGTTCGTCAATTTAAAGTGTCTTTTATGAAAAAAATTAGACAATAAATGATTTCCCTAATTCAATCCAATTTTTCCGAACCATGCGAAAATTAAACATTACATTAATTTAACAGTGTGTGATGAAACACTTGCCTATTCAACTTTCCTCGTAATCAAATATTCACCCAAACTGTTGACAATACTTAATATTTCGGGGACAATAAAAGGAAAACGGGCTTACGAAAGTGATGTTGATATTAGAGTTTAGCAAGCGATTTGTAAAATGTAATATCCTTACCTGAAAGAGTCCAGATGGAGGAAGTGTGTTCTCATCTAATTGCAAGAATATGCCTATAAATTTGGGATAACGTTTATCAAGTGATATTTTCAAAGAACCGATCTTGAAGGATGTATTTACTTCACCGGCCCTGGTATATTGAACAGATTCCTTTGTATAAAGCATATCTGGTACAACATTAGTGTTATCTGCAAAGAAAATAAAATTAATGGAGTGATTACTTCTCTTGTTTCCAAGTTTGCTGAACACAATTGCTTCAGGAAATTCAAAATTTCTTTTGAATATTTTAAATTATTTGATTTTTAGGAGAGATTAAATTAAGTTTAATACTTAAAATAAAAGCTATGTAGATAAAATAGTAAATAATTATAGAAAACCAACCAGTATAGACATATTGACTTACCCATTGAATTCAGGAGATCCGAAGACATCTGATCGGAAGCAAAATGATTTCGGAGTTACAACTGACCAGGTTATATATGCACAACATGGCAGATGGGACAGCATAATATCCATTTCATTGGTTATTTCATATTTCATATTTGTTGCACTATCCAATGAAATCGTCGTCCCTGATTTTTGGCATTAATCTCTATATGACGTCAGATGCTTAATGGTGGTGTGGGATTCAGGGTACACTTCCTGTTTCCACTAAAGGACATGATTTAGGATCTGAGGTTGAGGGTACAATTTATTATTTTCCCTGAGTTGATGGCGTCCAAAGTCTTTATTACAATCTCTTTTTTCAGATATAAAATGTTCATTGTATGTATTTTAACTTTATCTTCCATGAACTGATTATCTGTTTAACAAATATTCTTGAAACAGCCTAAAAATGGAAGAAAACCACTTCTGTTTCTTGTAATCCGAGCGCATGAAAATAAATATCATTACAAAGTATTTATGTATAAAACAAAAAATATTGAATCAAAATGCTTACCGATTATAATATTCATCGTCTCGCGGCCTTAGCTGCCTTTCCGAGTATTTTAACCGTATGCAAATTCCACTTATTTGTAATATATCACATCCCTTCCATGTTTTTCCAATTAAATGATAAATATGACAAAGACACCTTTCAAAGATATTTCTTTTCATATGTGAACCTGATTACAACCAATATGCGTGCTGGAACGATATGCTGTAAAATCATATTACAAGAAATATCTCCAGAAATATAAATTTTGTAGTGCAAGAATTTTATTTTAACACTGAAAATCAGTTTAAACATGTCAGTACTTTGCAGATTATGCCTGTTGCTATTTTATATCATAGTGAGGT
Source organism: Mastigoproctus giganteus (assembly GCF_048544385.1). Lineage (NCBI taxonomy): Eukaryota > Metazoa > Arthropoda > Arachnida > Uropygi > Thelyphonidae > Mastigoproctus > Mastigoproctus giganteus. The sequence continues at coordinate 18,727,572 of NC_143578.1, read as the reverse complement.
ATTTCTTTGTGCATTCTCTTAAACATTAATTTCCCATTAATAAATAAAATAATACAAACTTTAATCTTTACAATTTTAACTGATATTCGTAGAAAAAATACCAAAGTACATATAAAATTATGGTATTAGTGATACATATAAAATGATTGGTATGGCGAAAATGACTTCCTCTTTCGTATTTCCACAGGCATTATACAATCACACACAGCCTTTTTAATTATAACACCCCGTCCAGCTTAGAGCTCCTTTGCTGTAGAAATCCTGGAAAATATAAATTATTATTATTATAATACTTAAGATTATTTAAGTATTTTTATTAAGATTATTATTATAATACTTAAACGTTTGATTATAATTTGTATGATTTTTTTGTAAATTTTAATCTTTAAATTTGATATCATTAAACTGTAATCAATCATAATCATTAATCAAAAATTATATTGCTGATAATAGCCAGTTTTATGATGTTTGCGAGCTGATTGTATATTGTTCGTATTTAAGTGTTAAAAAATAAATATATACTTTTATTTTCTCATATTCTCCTATTACAGTGTTTCATATAATTTTAAAAATTGCGAATACAATATAGCGTAATTGGAAAAGGTGAACATTTTTTAATGAATTGATTTTTCAGATATCTAATAACAACAAAAAATACAATTGTAATTCTGAATTAATAAAATAAGAAAAAAGAACAACACTACACATGGACAAAAAGAGACATTGAAATAAAGGAAAGCTTCTGAATTTATAGGAAACGTGGATAGTGTGTTACTGCTCAGCTCGGTTTTCTTTAAAATCAAACAACCTGAATTACGCTGAGCTAGATTAGTTTCATGTGCCACCACCTCCAGTACCATCTTTTGGATTAGGGACCAAATGATGGTGAGTGAGAGACATTAAATTGGAAAAACAATGATTCCACCTTTCGCATTGGTTGTTATTTCTTTCTTCCTCGGCAAGAGTAGAATCATGTACATTCCAAAGAATTGGAGGAAAAGGAGCAAACATTTTAGGAAATTTTAAAAACTAGCGGGGGGGGGGAGGGAAGTATCACTGGTTACCCATCTGAAACTGCCATTAACGTACGTGCAATCAAAATGAACCACTAGATCATCAGCTGCAGCAGGCATAATTCTATTTAAAACTCCACCTTTTGTATGAAACGGGCAATATGCTTACTGGAAAATTATCCCTTTAAACATGTAATCAAACGAGACAGGTCCCGGATTTTAACTTCAGTATTTTGTAGTTAAGCAAAAAAATTAAATATTCCATTCTATGTGCCATTCTTTAAAACTTTCTTTCAATTGCGCTAGGAAGAAAAGTGGTATATTTAGGCTATATAATTTTGAACTAAATATTTTTCCAATTTTGTTTCTATTTCAGTTTTGGGTTGAAACCACTCCCCACCCCCGGAATGAAAGAAGAAACGCTTTTTACTAATTTCATTTGGAGGTAAAAGACGAAAACAAAGCATCCATTTTACACCTTGACTGTCTTTATTTCAATACTGATTTGTCAGTTCTAGATTTTCCATTTTCTTGAACAAATCTTGTTCAAGATGAAACCCCCAACCAATTATTGATGCATTTGGCCAGATCTTTATTAGGGCGTTGTTAATGGCTTCTTATGGTATGCAACCACTAATTTTGGAGAAATTTCTAAATGAAGTTTCGACACTTTTCACCCGCTAATAAAAACGATTTGTATGTTTCTTCTGTGTTCGTCAACTTGATTTTGTTTTAGATAGATTGAAAAAATTTCGAATATATTTGCTCAAGAACTTGATTTTCGTTATTTATTTATTTCTTTCGTTACAAGGTTTTTCGTTTCTCATTTAACGAAAATTTTATTGAACTGTAGTGTGATGTTCGCATGAGAAGAGTCATTGACTAGGGCCCCCCCCCCCCCAATCTCCCATAATTGCTTATCTCTTGATAATCTTTAACCTGAAAATTTCTGGAACCCCGCTAAATGTCAAGAAAGGTTGGTCCCAAGTGAACGACTAAACAAACGCACTGTTAAGCTGCTACAAAGAGAAAAAAGTAATCTACAACGATGAGTCAACAGGATTACTTATTTTCTCGCTGGTGACATTATACTACCACCTGAAAGATCCAGTAATTGCGTCACATCAACAAAAAAGGGAGATTTCTTAACTGTCATTCACATTTAAATTCTTAACAGGAATTTAAATGTGAATGAAAATTTCCATGTGTTTCTATTATCCAATTAACTGAAAAAAGAGAAAAATGTATCAACCGAAATTAGAGAAAAAGAATAATTGGGTAAGGTTAATGTGAATAAATGTGGAGGTAATAAAGGCTGCTAGGAGTTGTATATTTTATTCACTAATCATTTTAGTTCAGTGCCTTGTTTGCAACTTAACTGTAAATATCATTACGTTGCTTTCTTAATTTGTAATTTCTAGAAACCTAGGTACAAAATTCGAACATTTTAGGTTGTTTGGAAAACATTCGAAAACGTCTTTGCAGAAAAGTTTCACTGAAATTGAAATGTCGAAATTTTCTTGTGCTACGTTTGGAATTATGTTTGCTAGAGACGTGGAATTGCATAAAACATATGCGGCCCTAATTTATTGAACAGATGTCGCTTGTAAATTTTAAATAGATTTCAAAATCGTAAATTCAGACAAAATACATGAAATGAACGTTTTTCCTCTCAGGGGTTATCATAAAACTATTGGAAATCCTCAGAGAACATATGTACCTGAAACTCAGATTGATGATCATGTCTCTTTGGGAGAAATAACCGTGTATCTTGAACCTCAGATTACAACTAAAAATCTGAAATCATATAATGTTTCATTTGAGAAATGAAAGAAAATCATTCCATTGGAATTGCCTGGTATCCATATAATTTTGTAAATACAGCTCGGAATTTTTTTTATCTTCAAAGCTCTGCTTTATAACGGGTAAATCAAGTTTATTTTCACTGAAAATGTTGAAGAATATTTTATTCTTTAAAGATAACGACGTTCCTCTGTTTTCGAGGATAATCTATTTTCTTTTAAACTTGAAGCACATTTTTTGAATTAGCTTTAACACCATTTCAAAAGTTCTTCCAAATAAAAATATAAATTTCATAGGACAAAATTATAAAATACAGTCCTATTATTAAATTTTCACAAAATTAGCTTGTATTGAAATATAAAAATACAAAAGAAAAAAAAATTACTAAATAACGTTCCTTTTCAGATAATAATAATAATGTGGCTGAAAACTTCATATATTCAAGTTGTCATACAGAATATGAGGGACACAGACGTAAACACATCCTTCAAGAATGGATATCTGGAAATTTGCCCTTCTAAAGGTGATCACAATACTTTGGAATTATTCTTGATATTAGAAGGCAAGACATTTTCGCAATCGCTAGGGTGTCTTCTACATTGCATAACCTATGTGGTATTGGATTATTTTTCAAGTTAATCTTGTTAAAAATAAAAGCAATTCAGAAACTCATGTTGTCCATATCGTTCTGCTTGTAAAATGCCAAATGAAAATTTACTCAGAGCTACGGGATATTTCCCAATATCTTTTAGAAGAGGTGTCTTTGTTATAATGTTAGCAGTTTCCATTTTGGACACTGTTAAAACGAAAAGGCGGTCAATTGAAGGAATGACGAACTTTCGAAAACAATTTCAAATTCTCTCCGAAAGTGGTCAGACTGTTTTTATTTAATTAATTATAAATTCGGATCTTTATGTTCTTACAAGTGTAATTTCCTGAAATGTAATTTTAACATTTTTCTTAGAAATCGAATTTAAGACGCTTATTTTTCTAAGGAGTAACTAGATTTCACACTAATCGCAGTAGCAGGAAAAAGGGGAACATTGTAGAAATTCGGGAAAAATAAATCAGAAAAAACCCGGACTCCAGCCAAGTAAGTATAATTCTAAAATATATACTGAATATTTTCAGAGACCGATAAAATAAAGTTTCAGCTTTTCGGAAAAAATTCCTTGTCTGTTTGCATTCCTGAGACTTTACCGGTGTGCTTTCTTAGATTTTTCCAGAAAACAATTTGAGCTTTTCTCAAATAATATCCTGAAAGGGAAAAATTATTTCAGTAGACAGTACAGTTCATTGCCTTCTACGAATCTAGTTTCTATCCTCTCTTTGTTTTCCTGGATGTAACCGTCAGACTTTCTGGACGCCACTGAAAGGCTTTTTCCTGGACAACCAAAGAGTAAACTTACCTTTAATATGGTTGGTACCTTGATGTGGTTCGGAGGATTTACACTAAAACCAACCGACTGCCCAAATACCAACACGTCCTCATTATTGCACATATAAAATTGATTATAGTTATTCGTCTGTGGAATTTGATACACGGATTATAACGAACTGGAAATTAATTTTAAAAAAAACTTTACATTATTTTATAAAATCCATATAGTTGATGATTTGATAAAAAAAATCTTGAATTCAGTTATTTGGCAAATTCGTTGGGCTCAGCATATCAGTTTTAAAAATTTATTTTTTCTTGCATTTTAATGTAAACTGGATGATTTGTATCTGGAGAACCTAATTCCAAATTTGCAATTGAGTTTACTCAATGGTCAATATTTTGAACATATTCTAAGATAAAGAAGTAGTCAAGTCTTCCACCAGGGAGCTGTTGTGTAATTCTATTATAGATCTTCCTAGCAAAAAGGAAATTTCTTAACGAAAATTACATTTCTATTCAGCGAACTAGAATCCTTAAATTGTTCTGTGGCAATCAAATAAAACGTGGACTCCCTTATTCCTTTAAAAATATTTCTTCTCGCTGAGAAAGATTTTCACTAGGAACAAATGTTTGTTGCACTGTGGTAATAATCACTGGTTTCTCCACAACCAGTGGAATCCCATAAATGACAGAAGGAAATATTATGATTTTTTTTCAATTTTTGGCTCAATTATTCAGTGTTAGGCGAAGAGAGTAATTTTTTTTTTCTCTCCAGGAAACTCAGAATTTTATCCTGCAAAAGAGACAAAGCGGAACATGTACAGATTCTCAACATAAATTCACATAGGTGAAGGATGTTGTTTTTGGTTTGTAACCCAAATACACTGCTCAACGAAATTAACAGATCAAATGTTTTTCATTAATATTTTATTGTGAACATTACATTGTCGCTGAAGAAGAATATTTGATATAATTGGCATCCTGGCATGCAAATTCCAAGTATCCAATAGAAATCGATCTGCTAGCTTACAAAGTTATACATTATGCAAATTATTCATGCTTGTAAAAAAAAAAAGCAGGTTGCGACCAAAATACTTCATTCAAGTTCATTCCTGCGTTTTTGGCTTGCACAGTGACATAGCCACACCTCCAGTACTCAGAATGGCATGACGTTGTCATTTAGATGATTCTTTGAAATAAGGACCGTTGGGCGACTTGAAGCCGAGCATTCAGAGGCGGAAGTGGCACTATGCCATAATGTGTCACACAGTGCCCTCTTGTTATTATGTATACCACAAAACATGTGTCCCCAAGGCTACGTCAAAAAGAACAAACCACTATCTGGATCTAACAGCAAGCTGAACCCTACGATGTCCTATCATCAAGTCCCGGCAGTGTTAAGAAGACGCAAATCAAGGGGATTCCAGGCAAAGGAACCAGTCGTTTGAATCTAGTTAACACTAAACTTCTTTATAGCTCGTCGAAACTGATGCCATGAACATGACTTAAAACCTGCAAAAATGGGATACAGTTCTGTTCTCTGATGAGTCACCCATTTTTGCATACAAACAGATGCTAGACGTTATTTCATTTGGAGACAACGAGAAATGCTGTCCCATCCCTCCAAGATCAGAGAAAGGGCAGTTGGCCTAAATTTTTTTTTCATGAACGACAACGCCATTGCACTTAGAGCAAAAGTGGTGGAGGAATATCTTGAAACAGAAGATATCCGACGACTGCCTGGGCAGCACAATCACAGACGTAAATCCGTTCGAAAAAGTGTATGACGCCCTTAGACTTTGCATTGCACGCCACCAGACAACTCCACGTACACTTGCTGTGATAAGGTCTGCGCTGCTGTAAGAATGGGATTTATTGCCACAGAAACTTATAGAAACCCTTATATCGAGCATGGTTCACCATTGTCATGCCTGCCATAACGTTGCCGGGATCATACGCAATACCGATGTCATACACCATACTTTCGAGCATCTTCTATCGACTTCCGTAATGTGACCATTCTGGTAATTGTTATAGAAGTCAGGGTAATCCCCAAAAGAGATGTATCATTTTGCCTAGAAATCGGAGTGTCGCCGAAGACAAGCATAGGAGCAGAAGAATGCTCTTTGTGAGATATAACACAAAACTGAGTTTTAGAAGGATTGAAATCAACTAAGTTGTCTTTGCCCCACTGGAGATGTACCTGGAGATCGGCATTTAAGGAATTGTAACAGAAGTTTGAGAAGTTGATGCTGATTGAGCAGGGCAAGGTTTATCAAAATGGAAAGTGGAATGCAATGTGCTATCATCGGCAAAACTATGGATAGGATTTCCAGTCAATGGAAGAAGGTCATTAATATACAAGAGGAAAAGAGTGGGGGAAAGAACTGAACCTTGGGGGACACCGGCATTAGTGGAGAAGTTAGAAGACAGAGAGGCACCTACCATCACACTCAATGAGCGATCAGAGACAAAACTGAATAACCAATTACAAAAAATAGTTGGCAAACTATAAGACGGGAGCTTGGTTAGAAGACTTTTATGCCAAACACGATCGAAAGCCTTTGAAATGTCAAGAGCAACTACTTGTGTTTCACCGAACCTTTCAATGAATTAGTCCATAAATGGCAAACATAAGCCAGAATATCACCAGAGGATCGATACTGACGGAATCCATACTGGCGGTCGTTGAGCAGACAGGTGTTTAGGTAGTTTAAGTATACAATCAGTTCACAAAATCACATTACTGACAATAATCACAGTTTAATGATAACAAAATTACAGATTAAAATTTGTAAAAAATCACAAATTTATAATCAAACTTGATTATAAATTGTATACTTTTTTACAAATTTGCAAGTTTATTTAAATATATTAAGATTATTTTAATACTTAAGCGTTTTAAGTGTTATAATAATCTTAATAAAAATAAAATGAGAAATTTCTTTTCTGTTACCGCCCAAGGATATGCAAAATATATAAAAAAAAAAAAATTATAGGACGTAGGAATTGTGGGTACAGTTGATTTCCTTCGAAGAATCCAGTCTTTTTGTCTTTCTGGATATGACCATCATATTCTTGGGACAGTGAAATGTTTTTCTTGGAAAACCAGACAAATGCCAAATATTAGTTGTATTGAAACATTTTGGAGAAAAACAGATTGAGAAAATATGGAGCCGACGAGTTTATTTTCTCATTAATTGTAAAATCAAAATATGAATGTTTCATTTGTTTCGTTGAAGTCTGCAATTTTTTGTTAGTTTCGTCGATAAATTTTCCTCAGTGTACCAAAGCAACGAAACTGAAAATAGTAATTCATATTAATGATAAATAAAAAAATTACAATATGTGTTTCGACACTGTGAAATACAATTAGTGATAATTTCTGTACATCATTCGGGTGTACCACAGGAAATAATCTAATACTATATTTTTGTAAAACAAGGATTATATTCTTTTAAATATAAGTCCTCCTGCTACATGAAACTTCTTGGATAAGTTTACATCTCTATTCAGCAGTCCAGAATCCTTCAATGGATTATGTCAATCAAGTAATGCTTGGACTTTGATTCCGAGGTTGCTGAACCAACTATCCTATTATTATTTTTTTTTTCTTTCTACTCAATTTTACTTCTGTCCCCGAATCAGGATTGCCTCCTTTGCTACAGCCTCCCTTTGTACCACTCTCTGTACTCCCAAATTTCCGTTTAAATAAAATTATTTTAATTTTTTTTTTTTTTTTTTTCTGAGATCGCCCTGGAGACCTAGGCTACCCAAGGTTCGCCCCTCGACACCTATTTTCTCCTACAGTCTAGAGCAGCTCACCGAGGCAGTGATAGAAACTGGGGGTGTTGGTGGCCCTCCCCAGGCTAAGTGTTCAGAGGTATAACACAGCCCTCACAAAATACACACCCTGACCGTATACAGTGTAACAACCCAGAGTTAGAAAACCCCCACTGCTGCCAGACAAAAAACACTCTGTCACTATATTATAAACAATTCCAGAAATAGCGGTCCTAAATTCAAATTACAGGTGTTCAAGTTTAGATAAGATTGTATTAAGTTTACCTTTAACCAGAAAGCCATTGATTTCTGGAAAACGTTACTGTTGTTTATGAAGATGTGTACTCGGGAAAGAATTTTGGAAGAAACTATAACAAGTATCACAGCAATTGCCGATTTTTTTGAATGAAGATGGCGGTTGGTTTTAGTGAAAAGCCTCTGAACCACGACAAGGTACCAACCTTATCAGAGGACTATTCTCTTTGGTTTTCCAGGAGAAACCTCTCTGCATCCACGAGCATATATTTCATAGTGCTCCTGGAAGGCAGAGAGTAAAGTGACTGGATGGCTAAAAGAAAATTGATTTAGCAGATATCAATATTTCTGTGACGATGATCACGCATTCAGGTTCAATTACTGATTATCACAAGGAAAAGAATTTTAAGAAAGCTTTTGGAGGTATTGGTATATACACGGGAACTGCATTCTTTGTCATTTTGTTTGCTGTCTGCATCCATTTCATCATCAGGGGTTGTGCTGAAGTCTACACTGGGATACCCAAAGGACTTCAAAGGAATGGTCTTGTTGGTGATTTCAGTGGAATTACAATGTCTGAATGATTATCACGAATGGAAATACTCTACCTCTTGAATTGCTGTCCATTAACCTATAAAACGTTAAATTTTTAAAATTAATAATATTCAGAAATATATTTCACTCTTAAAAATAATAATGAATTTTAATTCAGGAAAGACAGTTTTTGAATAGATGTGCGGGCGTTTTTCGAAAACTAAATTATTTTGAAAAAATGTGGATTACAAATGAATATAATGAAACTATCTCGTGTGAGAATTTGATCTATACAGAAGATAACTTATATATAATATTCAAAAATGTTCGTCAATTTAAAGTGTCTTTTATGAAAAAAATTAGACAATAAATGATTTCCCTAATTCAATCCAATTTTTCCGAACCATGCGAAAATTAAACATTACATTAATTTACCAGTGTGTGATCAAACACTTGCCTACTCAACTTTCCTCGTAATCAAATATTCACCCAAACTGTTGACAATACTTAATATTTCGGGGACAATAAAAGGAAAACGGGCTTACGGAAGTGATGTTGATATTAGAGTTTAGCAAGCGATTTATAAAATGTGATATCCTTACCTGAAAGAGTCCAGATGGAGGAAGTGTGTTTTCATCTAATTGCAAGAATATGCCTATAAATTTGGGATAACGTTTATCAAGTGATGTTTTCAAAGAACCGATCTTGAAGGATGTTTTTACTTCTCCGGCCCTGGTATATTGAACAGATTCCTTTGTATAAAGCATATCTGGTACAACATTAGTGTTATCTGCAAAGAAAATAAAATTAATGGAGTGATTACTTATCTTGTTTCCAAGTTTACTGAATACGATTGCTTCAGGAAATTCAAAATTTATTTGGAATATTTTAAATTATTAGATTTTGAGGCGAGATTAAGTTAAATTTAATACTTAAAATAAAAGCTATATAGTTAAAATAGTAAATAATTATTGAAAACCAAGCCACATATTGACTTACCCATTGAATTCAGGAGATCCAAAGACATCTGATCGAAAGCAAAATGATTTCAGTGTTACACCTGAGCAGGTTATATATGCACAACATGGCAGATTGGATAGCATAATATCCATTTCATTGGTTATTTCATATTTGTTACACTATCCAATGAAATGATCTTCCCTGATTTTTGGCGTTAATCTCTATATGACGTCAGATGATTAAAGGTGGTTTGGGATTCAGGGTACACTTCCTGTTTCCGTTAAAGGGCATGATTTAGGATCTGAGGTTGAGGGTACAATTTATTATTTTCCCTGAGTACATGACGTCCAAAGTCTTTATTACATTCACTTTGTTTCATATATAAAATGTTCATTGTATGTATTTTAACTTTATCTTCCATGAACTGATTATCTGTTTAACAAATATTCTTGAAACAGCCTAAAAGTGGAAGAATACCACTTCTGTTTCTTGTAATCCGAGCGCATGAAAATAAATATCATTACAAAGTAATTATGTATAAAACAAAAAATATTGAATCAAAATGCTTACCGATTATAATATTCATCGTCTCGCGGCCTTAGCGGCCTTTCCGAGTATTTTAACCGTATGGAAATTCCACTTATTTGTAATATATCACATCCCTTCCATGTTTTTCCAATTAAATGATAAATATGACAAAGACACCTTTCGAAGATATTTCTTTTCATATGTGAACCTGATTACAACTAATATGCTGGAAAGCCATGCAGTAAAATCATATTACAAGAAATATCTCCAGAAATATAAATTTCGTAGTGCAAGAATTTTATTTTAACACTGAAAATCAGTTTAAACATGACAGTACTTTGCAGATTATGCCTGTTGCCATTTTATATCATAGTGAGGTATTTCTCTGTGCATTACCCTTAAACATTAATTTCCAATTAATAAAGAAAATAATACAAACTTTAATCTTTACAATATTAACTGACATTCGTAGAAAAAATACCTAAGAATGGTAGATATAAAAATGTGATATTAGTGGTACATATAAAATGATTGGTATGGCGAAAATGACTTCCTCTTTAGTATTTCCAGAGGCATTATACAACCAGACACAGCCTTTTTAATTATAACACCCCGTGTAGCTTAGAGCTCCTTTGCTGTAGAAATCGTGGAAAATATAAATTATTATTATTATTATTATACTTAAGATTATTTAAGTATTATTATTAAGATTATTATTATAATACTTAAACGTTTCATTATAATTTGTATGATTTTTTTGTAAATTTTAATCTGGAAATTTGATATCATTAAACTGTGATTAATCATAATCATTAATCAAAGATTATATTGCTGATAATAGCCAGTTTTATGATGTTTGCGAACTGATTGTATATTGTACGTATTTAAGTGTTAAAAAATAAATATATACTTTTATTTACTCATATTCTCTTATTACAGTGTTTCATATAATTTTAAAAATTGTGAACACAATATAGCGTAATTGGAAAAGTTGAACATGTTTTAATGAATTCATTTATAGAGATATCTAATAACAACAAAAATACAATTCCAATTTTGTATTTATTAAAATAAGAAAAAAGAACAAAACTACATATGGACAAAAAGAGACATTGAAATAAATGAAAGCTTCAGAATTTATAGGAAACGTGGATAGTGTGTTACTGCTCAGCTCGGTTTTTCTTTAAAATGATACAACCTGAATTACGCTGAGCTAGCTTAGTTTCATGTGCCGCCACCTCCAGTCCCAACTTTTGGATTAGGGACCAAATGATGGTGAGCGAGAGACATTAAATTGGAAAAACAATGATTCCACCTTTCGCATTTCGCATTTTAATTCTATTTAAAACTCCACCTTTTGTATGAAACGTGCAATATGGTTACTGGAAAATTATCCCTTTTAACATGTAATCAAACGAGACAGGTCCCTAGTTTTAACTTCGGTATTTTGTAGTTAAGCAAAAAAATTAAATATTCCATTGTATGTGCCATTCTTTAAAACTTTCTTTCAAATGCGCTAGGAAGAAAAGTGGTATATTTAGGCTATATAATTTTGAACTAAATAATCTACCAATTTTGTTTCTGTTTCAGTTTTGGGTTGAAACCACTCCCCACCCCCGGAATGAAAGACGAAATGCTTTTTAATAATTTCATGTGGAGGTAAAAAACGAAAACAAAGCATCCATTTACACCTTGGTTGTCTTTTTTTCAATACTGATTTGGCAGTTCTAGATTTTCAATTTTCTTGGACAAATCTTGTTCAAGATGAAACCCCCCAATCAATTCTTATGGTATGCAACCACTAATTTTGGAGAAATTTCTAAATGGAGTTTCGACACTTTTCACCCGCTAATAAAAACGATTTGTATGTTTCTTCTGTATTCGTCAACTTCATTTTGTTTTAGATAGATTGAAATAATTTCGAATTTCTTTGCTCAAGAACTTGATTTTCCGTTATTTATTTATTTCTTTCGTTTCTCATTTCACAAATATTTTATTGAACTGTAGTGTGATGTTCGTTTGAGAACAGTTATTGACTAGGCCCCCCATCTGCCATAATTGCTTATCTCTTGATAATCTTTAACCTGAAAATTGCTAGAACCCCGCTGAATGTCAAGAATGGTTGGTCCCAAGTGAACGACTAAAGAAAGGCACTGTTAAGATGCTACAAAGAGAAAAAAAGTAATCTGCAACGATGAGTCAACAGGATTACTTATTTTCTCGTTGGTGACATTATACTGCCACCTGAAAGATCCAGTAATTGCGACACATCAACAAAAAATGGAGATTTCTTAACTGTCATTCACATTTCAATTCTTAACAGGAATTGAAATGTGAACGAAAATTTCCATGTGTTTCTATTATCCAATTAACAGGAGAAAGAGAAAAATGTATCAACCGAAATCAGAGAAAATGAATAATTGGGTAAGGTTAATGTGAATAAATGTGGAGGTAATAAAGGCTGCTAGGAGTTGTATATTTTATTCACTAATCATTTTGGTTCAGTGCCTTGTTTGTAACTTAACTGTAAATGTCATTACGTTGCTTTCTTAATTTGTAATTTCTAGACACCTAGGTACAAAATTCGGAGATTTTAGGTTGTTTGGAAAACATTCGAAAACGTCTTTGCAGGAAAGTTTCAATGAAATTGAAATGTCGAAATTTTCTTGTGTTATGTTTGGAATTATTTTTGCTAGAGAGGTGGAATTGAATAAAACATATGCGGCCCTAATGTATTGAACAGATTTCGCTTTTAAATTTTAAATAGATTTCAAAATCGTAAATTCAGACAAAATACATGAAATGAACGTTTTTCCTCTCAGGGGTTATCATAAAACTATTGCAAATCCTCAGAGAACATATGTACCTGAAACTCAGATTGAGGATCATGTCCCTTTGGGAGAAATAACTGTGTACCTTGAACCTCAGATTACAACTAAAAATCTGAAATCATATAATGTTTCATCTGAGAAATGAAAGAAAATTATTCCATTGGAATTGCCTGGTATCCATATAATTTGGTCAATATAGCTCGGAATTTTTTTTATCTTCAAAGCTCTGCTTTATAAATGGTAAATCAAGTTTATTTTTACTGAAAATGTTGAACAATATTTTATTCTTTAATGATAACGACGTTTCTGCGTTTTCGAGGATAATCTATTTTCTTTTAAATTTCAAGAACATTTTTGGAATTAGCTTCAACACCATTTCAAAAGTTCTTCCAAATAAAAATATAAATTTCATAGGACAAAATTATAAAATACAGTCCTATTATTAAAATTTCACAAAATTAGCTTGTATTGAAATATAAAAATACAAAAGAAAAAAAAATTACTAAATAACGTTCCTTTTCAGATAATTATAATAATAATGTTCTGCCTGAAAACTTCAATATTCAAGGTGTCATACAGAATATGAGGGACACAGATGTAAACACATCCTTGAAGAACGGATATCTGGAAATTTGCCCTTATAAAGGTGATCACAATACTTTGGAATTATTCTTGATATTAGAAGGCAAGACATTTTCGCAATCGCTAGGGTGTCTTCTACATTGCATAACCTACCTGGTATTGGATTATTTTTCAAGTTAATCTTGTTAAAAATAAAAGCAATTCAGAAACTCATGTTGTCCATATCGTTCTGCTTGTAAAATGCCAAATGAAAATTTACTCAGAGCTACGGGATATCTCCCAATATCTTTTAGAAGAGGTGTCTTTGTTATAATGTTAGCAGTTTCCATCTTGGACACTGTTAAGACGAAAAGGCGGTCAATTGAAGGAATGACGAACTTTCGAAAACAATTTCAAAGTCTCACTGAAAGTGGTAAGGCTGTTTTTATTTAATTAATTAAAAATTCGGATCTTTATGTTCTCTCAAGTGTAATTTCCTGAAATGTAATTTTAACATTTTTCTTAGAAATCGAATTTAAGACGCTTATTTTTCTAAGGAGAAACTAGATTTCACACTAATCGCAGTAGCAGGAAAAAGGGGAACATTGTAGAAATTCGGGAAAATTAAATCAGAAAAAACCCGGACTCCAACCAAGTAAGTATAATTGTAAAATATATACTGAGCATGGGATCCTTCGTATAAAATTTTCAGAGACCGATAAAATATAGTTTCAGGCTTTCGGAAAAATTCCTTGTATATTTGCATTCGTGAGACTCTAACGGTGTGCTTTCTTGGATTTTTCCAGAAAACAATTGGAGCTTTTGTCAAATAATATGCTGAAAGGGAAAATTATTTCAGTAGACTTAGTACAGTTCATTGCCTTCTACGAATCTAGTTTCTATCCTCTCTTTGTCTTCCTGGATGTAACCGTCAGATTTTCTGGAGGTCACTGAAAGATTTTTTCCTGGCCAACCAAAGAGTTAACTTACCTTTAATATGGTTGGTACCTTGATGTGGTTCAGAGGATTTGCACTAAAACCAACTGACTGTCCAAATACCAACACGCCTTCATTATTGCACATATAAACTTGATTATAGTTATTCGTCTGTGGAATTTGATACACGGATTATAACGAATTGGAAATTAATTTTAAAAATACAAGTTTAAATTATTTTATAAAATCCATATAGTTGATGATTTGATAAAAAAAAAAAATCTTGAATTCAGTTATTTGGCATATTCGTTGGGCTCAGCATATCAATTTAAAAAATCGATTTTTCTTGAATTTTAAAGTAAACTGGATGACTTGTACCTGGAGAATCTGATTCCAAATTTGCAATTGAATTTACTCAATGGTCAATATTTTGAACATATTCTAAGATAAAGAAGTAGTAAAGTCTTCCACCAGGGAGCTGTTGTGTAATTCTATTATAGACATTCCGAGCAAAAAGGAAATTTCTTAACGAAAATTACATTTCTATTCAGTGACCTAGAATCCTTAAATTTGACTGTGGAAATCAAGTAAAACTTGAACTACCTTATTCCTTTAAAAATATTTCTTCTCGTTGAAAAAGGTTTTCACTAGGAACAAATGTTTGTTGCACCGTGGTAATAATCACTGGTTTCTCCAAACCCAGTGGAAAAGTAAGTGGTTTCTCAACAACCAGTGGAATCCCATAAATGACAGAAGGAAATATTATGATTTTTTTTCACTTCGGGGGTCAGTTAGTCAGTGTTAGGCGAAGAGAGTGAATTTTTTTTTTCTCTCCAGGAAACTCAGAATTTTGTCCTGCAAAAGAGGCAAAGCAGAACATGTGGAGATTCTGAACATAAATTCACATAGGTGAAGGATGTTGTTTTGAGTAACCCGAATACACTGCTCAACGAAATTAACAGAACAAAATGTTTTTCATTAATATTTTATTGTGAACAGTGTCGCAGAAGACGAATATTTGATATAAATGGCATTCTGGCATGCAAATTCCAAGTATCCAATAGAAATCGATCTGCTAGCTTACAAAGCTACACATTATGCAAATTATTCATGCCTGTAAAAAAAAAGCAGGTTGCGACCAAAATACTTCACGCAAGTTCATTCCTGTGTTTTTGGCTTGCACAGTGGCATAGCCACATCTCCAGTACTCAGGATGGCATGCCGTTGTCATTTAGGTGATTCTTTGAGATAAGGGCCGTTGGACGACTTGAAGCCGAACAGTCAGAGGCGGAGGTTGCAGTATGCCATAATGTGTCACACAGTGCCGTCTCGTTATTATGTAAACAATAAAAGAAAACAAGTGCCCCCAAGGCTACGTCAAAAATTAACAAACCACTATCTGGATCTAACAGCAAGCTGAACCCTACGATGTCCTGTCATCAAGTCCCGGCAGTGTTAAGAAGCCGCAAATCAAGGGGATTCCAGCCAAAGGAACCAGTCGTTTGAATCTCATTAACACTAAACTTCTTCAGAGCTCGTCGAAATTGGTGCCATGAACATGACTTAGAACCCGGAAAAATGGTATAGAGTTCTGTTCTCTGATGAGTCACCCAATTTTTGCATACAAACAGACGCTAGACGTTATTTCATTTGGAGACAACGAGGAATGCTGTCCAATCCCTCCAAGATCAGAGAAAGAGCGGTTCGCCTAGATTTTTTTTTTTTTCATGAACGACAACGCCATTGCACTTAGAGCAAAAGTGGTGGAGGAATATCTTGAAACAGACGATATCCGACGACTGCCTTGCCAGCACGATCACAGACGTAAATCCGTTCGAAAAAGTGTATGACTCCCTTGGACTTTGCATTGCACGCCACCAGACAACTCCACGTACACTTGCTGAGATAAGGTCTGCGCTACTGGAAGAATGGGATTTATTGCCACAGAATCTTATAGAAACCCTTATATCGAGCATGGTTCACCATTGTCATGCCTGACATAACGTTGCAGGGATCATACGCAATACCGATGTCATACGCCATACTTTCGAGCATCTTCTATCGACTTCCGTAATGTGACCATTTTGGTAATTCTTATACAACCCCATAAATGTCGCTTATATCGCTGCCTCCCAATTTCACATTATAGAAAATGATGGATTAGCATATACACGCAGTGTCAGAATAAATTGGAACTGTCTGAGAATTTGCAAGTGATATACATCGTGTGACATATGCAATTATTAATCTCGTGATAAATATTGGATCACATCACCATTAGTGTGGGCAGCGTCACAAATGCTGCAATCAGTTTCAAATGAATTTCGACCGATTATTAATCAATAAATTTGTCAGAAATCAGCATATAACCAATTGGTATATTGGTCCATCCGTGTTCATATAAATCAATCTACTCTTTTAGCATGGAGAAGTTTATCTATTGTAGTGTTCGGGGTTATCGATTTTCACTGTTAACACCGTTAACGGTGAAAGCACCATTAATGTTGGGCTACCTTAACGGAAAGGTTTACTCACTTGACATCATCTTACATTTAAAATAAAATGCTTTTTTATTACATTTTTTGTGGAGTTCCGTATATCAATAGGGACAAGGTGGTGGTTATACCATAGTACAAGGCAATGGTTAAGCAGAATCTTAAGTCTGTACGCCTCGTTTTAAGAAGTATGTAGAGTTTCTGGAACGGTTACAGAAAAGGGAGACGTGACTAGGGAGGATAACGAAAGGCTGGTTTTACCAAGTAAGGCTTCAGTTCTGCAATTTGCATCGTGTGGAGAGTAAATACCTGCGAGTCGACCTGATTGAGCTGTTAAATCCTTGACTGCGGTGCTTAAGCTCAATTCTAATGACTTTCTTCTTGTCGTTGTTTACATTACGCACCTGAGGGGCATAAATTCAAATTGAGGTGGGTGGTTCCAAGGTAGCTGTGCAGAAGTTTTCCTTCATCCAGCGTGTGGTTTATTGTTGGAATAAATTCCACAACGACAACAACAAAGTATTGTTGTGGTAGACGGTAGTTTGAATAAATTGTATGAAGGGATAGACAACTTATTGGACGGGATGTACAGGTGATATGTGAAGGGTTTTTTTGTTTTGTTTGTTTCGTTTGGCCGATGCTTCATAAGTTTGCTTTCTGGCATCATTTGCTATACTAATACTAATATTAATGTCAAGCTGGCTGACATCCACCGGAAACGGTTCCCATCACTAATCAGACGTGAACGCCATTTCAGCCTTCATACGACTCGACTAGATTGAGCAGAAGCGAGAGGCAAACAGATTCAATGGGACTCGAATTCCCAGGTCCCTTCCAACAATCCATTACGTTGAGTTCATATGGGGCACGATAACACTCCTTATCTGGGCAGAAATGGCTGATCTGTTCTCTAAATACGTCCACCGAATACGCTGAACCTGCCTTTCGCCAGTCCTTCTAGTAGGTCCAGTTACTGGCTATTTCTGTTGACCAATATCAAATATCCTTTGCTCCCTCTCTCTGCAATTCCATCATTTAGACATAAGAAGCAATTGTCTTCTCTGCATTCCAGGAATGCAACATATTTATTGCATTATAATTTTTAATACGTGTACAAGATTCTCTCCTGTATCATCCGAGTTACTGCCTGGAGTCACTTCTGTCGATATGTGGGAAATCGATTAATGAATACAGAGGACACCGTTGCTCGGGATGACGCCAAGGTTTTGTTTTTCGATTGGAGAACGAAATATTCTGAATTATTTATCAAAGCGATAAGGTTACTAGAACAATAAAAAAAAGAAATAAAGAAAAAATGAATTTGAATTCTGCTGTGAATGCAGAAGCAGTTCTGGTTGTTAGGGAATATATAAAACAAAACAATCTTGCAGCGGCAGTCATTTTATGATGTCGATGTTTGTTTTCTCAGTAAATAAAAATGAACAAAAAAATCCAACAGTTAATGAATGCTATTCACGAAACTGCTGGACATAATTGCAGCACACTACATGCATGCAACCAACCCAAATATGCAAAGCCGACCAGAAACAAAATGGTGCAATGCAGCGATGATATAATTAGATGTAGTGTCCTATTTATTTGGTGTATTTTGAGAGCGGATCTTTTACGAAGAGGAGAACGCACTGATCTCATAGAACAAAGCCATACTTGCAAGTTGAATGACGTTGGGTCGCATACTTATAAAGAAAAGACCGCGATATTAAGAAATATTAATAAGACTGATCACTGTCTGTTTTTCTTCATTTACAACAGTTTTACTATAACTTCAAAGGGTGTTGACCCTGTCTCGGTAAGTACCTATTCTAATTTTCACGCACAATTCGAAAGCAGTTTCTTTTCACTGTTCGTAAAATATCTTTTTAATATTCCTATTTATGGACTGGTACAGGTAAATATTCTTAAATTATCTTTAAAATGCCTGAAGTATTATAATTCTCAACAGTGATTAATATCAATTTATGCTTATATCTTTATTCGAAAAACAATTATAGGAAAGAATATGACAGAGATATGAACGTCGTCAGATTTTCAATTTCTTTAAAATGAGAATAAATCGCAATATACACTGAGTCATCACTAAATTATTACCACTACTTAATACTTCGTAGGTTTACCTTCTTTTGCCCTCAGTACAGCAACTATCCGACCTGGTATTGATTCAACAAGATGTACGAAGCGTTCGGGAGGTATGGCCAACCAAGGTGTTTGAAAAGCGGTCAGCAATGCAGGTGATTGGTGTATCGAGACGCCTGATATGCCTTTGCATAGGGTCTCACAAGTGCTCTATTTGATTGATATCGGTGGACGTTCAGAGACCAATCGATATGCTGGACCTCAGGACTGTGTTCCTCAAACCATTCCTGCACAACAAGTGCCCGATGGCTCGGGGCATTGTCATCTTGGAAGACACCATCGCCATTCGGGAAAAAGTGTGACATAGCGGAGACTGCTGATACGTTGTTCCACATGCACGAGGGGTCCACGTTCTTGTTAGTGAAACATGTCCCACACCATACAACCGTCTCCACCTGCTTGCACTTTTTATACCATGCATGATGGATCAAGAGCCTCATGTGGTTGCCGCCAAATCCGTACACGACCATATACGGTGTGGAGTAAATGCACCAAGCGAGTCTTTTACGCTAATGAACCTTGGTTAGGAGAGGGTGCTGAAGGGCTCGTCTGCTAGTATAGCCCACTCATGAGACGCACGGTCCTGCTAGATTGTGTTTCGAGTTTGCGCATGTGGTATTGGGTAGTCAACTATTCAACAGTGCTGTGCCTGTTGGAGTCATCGGACCGGCGTGCACCTCTAACGTTAAGCTTTCGCTGACCTTTACAGTTTTTCTTTCGGGTCGTTGTTTGACCATTTTGACGCATGTCCTGGTACACTCTAATTACGGCGGCTCTCGAACACCCCACCAGTTCATCCGTTTGGGAAATCGAGGCACCAGCTCGCCGAGCATCCACAATCTGTCCTTTATCAAAGTCCTATGAATCCTTCATTTTACCCACAAGCCCTGAATTTTACTACCTACTGAACCACTGATATCTTATCTATGCTAAGTAGTTCGACTAACTCCGCATTCTCGTTCCTCACGTGGTGAACGATTCGCATCCAGTTTTCATAGGGGTGGTCATAAATCAGTGATCACTCAGTTTAAGTTCACCGGAAAAAAATTTGAAACATTTATTCAAGATGCAATGAGACTTTATGCGAAACGCATTCCATAGTTGTCTCATGATTCTTCTGTGTATGAGGGAATCTAGCTTTAGCTTTCATTATATTTCCGTAAGGTATTTGTGAGCTGGTCTACTATGATGGTTATAGAACTGCGAATCCGAACTGCTCTTTTAACATGTCTCTTGCATTCCCAAGAGAATGTGATCTGGAGAACTAGGCGACGAAATTAGATGTTGGAATATCTTTGGAAAGCTCCTCAAACCATTCTGAAAAAATTGTCGTCTTGAAAAAATTTATCACAATCCAGGTAGAAATGAATGATGAAGTTGTCCCGATAAAACAGAAAGATATTTTTTGGAGGTAACAAGACGTTCTGACGGTATTAGAAGACTATATCCTTACCAACAGAACATATTGCATACCAAAATATCATGTCCAACAGCTTCAGCGGTGGATTGCAGTGTCTATAAATTATAAACATAGCTTCTTGAGGTTCATTTCTCAATTTCACCCTACTGTTTGTGCAAATAGAGACTCCTCAGACCACATTTTCTACTGTCCATCGTACTGGTGTTGGGGGCGTCACTCTTCAATCGGATCTTTGGATTTTTTATATGAAAGAAAGCAGGTGTGGAAGTGTTTAGCTGTACCCACGCTTGTAGAAGATCTCTATCATGGAGATGTGTCTGTTGAAAATGATGTTTTTATTGCCTATTTTGAAGAATGAGGTAATTAAGATTTCATAAAAATTCTCTTTTCTGTTTGAATAATCTGCACGATTATTTACAACAGTAAATAATCATAAAAGTCAGTATTTTATTTTATTAACAACATATTGTTAATCATATTCATTATATGCCTTTCTCAAACTCGATACAGTATCCAAGGTTGAGGCAAAACAATTGCTTGTGGATTCCTTAATTTATGTGAAAAATTCCTTTGCTCATTCAATTCCTCAAAAATAATGTTAACTTTTTTAAATATGAGGTTTAACTACAGTGTTTGACTGAATAAACAATTTTATATTTTATCAAAAATTGCTTCCTATTATTCAAGTAATTCCAGGTATTTTCTACCATTATAAGTCTCAAAATTCTGTTAGTTAAGTTATTTATTACAATTACTTCTGATAGGTTTGTTACTGCTACAGGCGTAGTTTCGCAATTACATTTAAAATAGACTTTCCAGAAAAAGAAAATTTTCCTTCATGAGATTACCTAGTTAAGGGATTATGAGAGACTTAACTGGGTACGCATTGTTCGCCCTCTCCCCTTCAAGAAATTTAGGCAACATTGCAGTTGCTAAGCACAATGGTAATCTCTCTGGCTTAAAATATTACCATCGGCAACTTAGTGGTACCCGCAAAACCTATCCAATTTGATTGGATTCGATGATGTGGTCAGAAAGCAATTGGAAGCAAAAAAATAATTTTGATGTGATACACTTCGATCTCAAGAAAGCTTTTGATACTGTTGCACGTGGAAGACCACTGCACAAATTGGAACAGTATGGTATTAAGGGCAAGTTGCTACAATGGATAAAACGGTGGATAAGTGGGAGACGACAGAGAGTGGAATCCAACGGATGCTGCTCTTAGCGGAATAATATTATTAGTGGAATCCCCCAGGGTTTAGTATTGGGCCCAATGTTGCTTTGTATATTTATCAATGATATTGTTGAAGGTATATCAAGCTTAATGTCCAAGTATGCAGATAATACAAAGGTTCGCAGAGTTGTTAATGACAGTAATGGCAGTGTGCTACAGCAACAGGATCTAAAAAAAAAATTGAGAAGATGGGCTCAGAAGTCGCAACTGAAGTTTAACCTTGACAAATACAAAGTACTGCATATGGGTAGAAGTAACCCCAGAGAAACGTACCAACTGTGTGGTATGATACTTAGGGTGGTAGAAAATGAAAAACCCCTGGGAGTAAATATGCAGTCAGTTATGAACTTTTCTGAACAGTGCAAATATGTTGCCAGAGCAGGTCATGGGACAAGGTCCCATAACCTGCTCTGGCATGGTATACAAGATATAATGATATACAAGAATTCTGCGAGCAGGGATAATTCAAGGCGGAACTCGACAAACCTTTAGAGGGAATGGATGTGTGAAATGCGTTTTCTTTTTCTTTTTTGGCTGATGCTAATAAGCTTGCTTTCCTGTATCACATACCTCTACTACATACCGAGAAGTCGAGATGGTCAACTACTTTCTATGTATCCATAGAGAGTGGGTAGATCAAGGTTATTCCAAATTCAAATGATAGGCTCTGGTCAATATTTTAATGTAAGCACCTTGTTAGAGTTTTATGAAAGAGTGGTTTTCCTGTACCCCAGTAAAGGATGATCTGTTGTTTCGGTGAAGTGATTTCCTCCTTTTCTGTTTATATGGTCACAGTAATTGAATATCCGAGTGTTTCCGGCATTTCGTACAGTTCAAAAATATAATCATAATAAAATTCAAATTTAAGCCAGGTGTGTAAATAATAAGAATATATATATATATTTTTTTTTTTCAATTTCCTCTTTATGCAGTTTTTCTACGCGGTATGCGCTTCTTTTGTTTGGTGGCATGTATAAAATTAATTTGTCTTTTGTTGTTTTATTTAACATTAGAATTGGTAGAGGCATATGATGCAAGAAAGCAAGCTTATACAGGATCAGCGAAAAACAAAAAAACCTTTCCCATTTCGCCCATCCATTCGCTCCAGTTGATCGTCTAGTTCTGCCTTGGATTTATTTAAGCTGACAACTTCTACAACGACAGATGGAAGTTTGTTCCAGCAATGAACCACCCGCCGGCTGAAGCCAATTTTTTGCACATCTATTCTATAACTGATTTTTCTCAATTTGAATTTATGTCCCCTCAGGCGATTAATTTGGGAAAGAGGAGGAATCCCACCAGCATTGAGCTTGCTCAAACCATTCAAAGCCTTATACACCTGAATAAGATCACCTCGCAGTTATCTAGTCTTCAGACCCTGTAATTCGCATAACTTAAGCATTTCTTCGTAAGAGTAACCCTTTCTTCCATTCAGTAATCTTGTTGCCCTTCTCTGTACTCGTTCCAGCAGTTTTACATCCTTCCTAAAATGTTGCCTCCAGACCTGCAAACAATACTCAAGGTATGACCTGACCACTTTCCCTACTGTATACAGGAATCAGGAATTGATTATACGCGTATATAATTATACAATGGAATAATTGCCTCCTTATCCCTGCTAAAAAAATTCCTGTATATTTTAGACAAGAAACCAGGAGCTACTCTTGCAGACAGTGTACATTGTCAGAAAATTTTATATCTCACTGCACAATTACTACTCAGCCCATCTGCTCAACTAGGGATAACTTCGCCTACATCCTCCATTTTTCTAGCTATACCCTTCTTTCTTGCGTACACTCTGTACTTCCCCGACTCTACCTTTTTTTTTTTTTTTTTCTCCGTCCAGGAAGCTCTGGCGACCCTTGCGGAGACAAGCCAGAGAATAATGGGCAGACTGGCTACCACGTTGCCCGCACAAACCACTAGGTGTGTGCGGGCAACGTGGAGTCCCACTAGGGACCCTGCGGCCAAATGCCAGGACACACAACAGAACCTAACGGAATATGTCATATACAACACACAACACTTTTCTGGCATTTACAGTAGTACTGTATTCCTTCACAGCGAACATATGGCGCAGATGTGGGAAACCACAAGTGGCGCCTGACCCTAATTCTATGCACACTATGCACAATTACTAACAGGTCATTTTCATTTTCTGACACCCTGAATGTAGTACCACACAGTTGACACGTTACTCTGGTGTTACTGCTTCCCATATGCAGTACTTTACATTTGCCCTTTTTAAACTTCAGTTGTTATCTCTCAGCCCATCTGCTCAACTTTTCTAGATCCTGTTGCAGTAGCGTACTGTCCTTAGTGTTATTAACAGCCCTACCAACCTTCGTATCGTCTGCAAGCTTAGACATTAAGCCTGATATACCTTCATCAATATCATTAATAAATACAGAAAACAACAATGGACCCAACACTGAACCTTCACGTTTTCATTAATAAAATTTGTCCACGAAGAGCTGTGTCTATTGATTACCACTCTCTGTTTTCTCCCACCAAACCATCCCTTTATCCGTTCTAGCAACTTGCTCTTAATGCCACACTGCTCTAATTTGTACAGTAGTCTTCCATATGCAACAGTATCAAAAGCTTTCCTAAGATCCAAATATATAATATCAAAATAATTTTTGCATCCAATCAAATTGGTCAGACAAGACTTCTCCACAAAACCATGCTGTGTCCGAACTATAACTCAAGTCTTCTCTAGATGATCCTGCAGTGCTTCTTTAACCAGATACTTCTATTAGCCTTTAACCTTCCTTTGTGAATTGGGGTCACATTTACACATCCCCAGTCCATGGGTATCCTAAGTCCAAGGAAGCTGCATAATTATGGCTAAGGATTTGCTTCCTTCCTTTGCTGCCTCCTTCAATAAAAGTGGATAGATCCGATCCACCCAAGTGCCTTTCTTATGTTTGTCTTCAACAATTTCTGCTCCATTTTGTTATCAGTTATTACGAAATCATTTAACTCATTGACAGGGATTAATACACCTCTGGCAGTCCCCTCCCAGAATAATTTCTCATTTGTAAATGTAGATACAAAATACTGATTCAGTTTGTTAGCTACTTAAGCAGGAACATCAACAGTTGAACCCTTGACACGAAGTGGACCAATCTGATTCATCCCGATCCGTCTAGATTTTACATAAATGACTCTTCGCATCTTTTGCCAAATATTTCCCGAAATCTGCCTTTGCCTGCCTAACCTCCTTTTTGACTTGATTACAGACCAGCATATATCTACCACAGGCTTCTGAATCACCTAAATTAAAATCACAATATTCACGTTCATCTGTTTATATAATATAAAGACAGTATATACACATTATTTATAACTTCAAACTTATTCAGTTTCTCAAAACATACACAGTTCTTGAATTACGAAGTGTGAGTGAGAAAATCTTTATTGCAACTAAATGAATTCAATGTACATACATAGATTTAAGTGAAGTTGCAATTGTCCCGTCATGGCCAACGACCAGGGGCTCACATCAGAATAGGCAATAAGTTAATAGGTACTACATATTGCTCACATCAGAATAGATAATGCACACTGTAAAATTAAAAATGTAAAATGTAAACATGCCATTACACTTCTCTCACATTACGCAGTATTAACTATATTTACAAGTTACATCAAACGGTTATATTTACAATAAAAATATTTTATTTACAATTTTATTATTTAAATTTTTATTTACAATAAAATATCTAATATAGATGAATGACAATTCTCTGTCAAAGGGTTTTTGTCGTGCCACAGGAGAGCTTGGCAGATGGTGTGGAGGCCGCACGAACTTCTTATTCGATTCTGGGATTGGAGCGAGCTGCTAACACTTCTTTCCTGCAGGTTTTATTTCTGCAAAACCTGTACAAGTCAGCGTCGAGGTGTTGTACTTCAGGTAGCATTTGGTTTGGTAGGAAGCGGTCTGAGATATGAAGCTTCCGATTCCTCGAGAATCGGGATTTACCGAAGTTCTGGCTTGAGTATTCGCCAGTAACACGAATCCCAAATGGACGGTGTTGATATCTGACCTGTGATCCTTTTAATTGTAGCTGTTAGTCGTTGTATATTTCCATGATATCAGACAGTCGCTGCAGCCCCATTGAGGTAGCTAAGCCTGAAGTTCTGTCCTGTGTGGGAGACAAGCTTTCCGGTTAGCCTATTTACGTAGCCAGAGTTCTGCAGCGAGGATTGGTTTCTTCGTTGTAGCAGTTGCTGATGCCCACACTTCAGCAGCGTAGAGAATAGATTATTGTTCTGATGAATTTCTTAATTAAACGAGGCTCCTTAACGTAATTTAGTTGTAGATTAGCTAGCCATCGGAGAGAGGCTACTCAGGAAGTGAGCTTGTCTACAACAGCATGAAACCGGAGTTTTGGGTCAAATACTATTCCCAAATCCGCATGTGTAGGATTGGCAGATATTACAATTCCATCGAGTGTTGGGGCTATTATTGTAGGGGTTGGTCTGAGAGCGAACACCATTAGTTTTGTTTTTTGTGGGTTGATAGGGAGTCCATACTGTTTGAGGTAAGAAGCGAATTTGATAAGACTATTATTAATGCTTGCTGTACCTTCAAGGTAACTGTTGGAAGCAATAGGCGTTAGAATTTTTATATCATCTGCATACGTGATGATTTTCTTATTGTTACGGACACGAGGTGCAAAGATAGCTGTAAATAATAAGCCAGATATGATTCCTCCCTGCGGAACACCAGCAGAAATTGCCTTCTTGTACGATTGTCCATAGGCATCGACTTGTAGTACCCCATCATAGAGGAGTGATGCTATGAACCAGAGGATATTACCTTGGATTAGATAATGGTCTTCCAGTAAGGTGGAGGAGTGCGACAAATTGATGGCGTCAAAGGCAGCTTCAATATCCAGATACCTGTTTGCGAGTTCCTCTTGTTGTTCAACGGTGGACAATATATTACATGTGGTTGCAAAGAGGTTCGTTATTGTGCAACGGTTTCGGAATCCAAATGCAAAATTGTCAAATGCAAAGTACTGCATTTGGGTAGCAGTAACCCCAGAGTAGCAGTAATCCCAGGGGGGGGGGCTTAGAGGGGAACAGGTATCCTGTGTGTTATCAGACACTCAGCCTAAAACACTGATGGATCCAATATCTCTCTATTACAGAAGATCTAGGAGAAGTCCGGTTGGCCTGCCTCCCTAAAATTCACTCATGCACACCTTCTCGATGGTAAGCCCTGTTATGTCACTTATGTGGCAACGAACATGTAGAGTGATTATCTTCAAGACGCCTGGTCAGCGTGAAGAGGAAAAGACCAAACCCTCCAACATATGACAGCACGACAAAACAAATGGCCCTCAGTCCGCAGCAGCTTTCACTCCTCACGGCAGCGAGAGGATCAGAGTAGAAGCAGAGGGTGCTAAGAATCTTTGGGTACGACCAGGCTGCCATGCACGGAAACTTAACTTGGCCTGTTACAAGGTAAGATCACTCATCGGTGAAGACAGGATATTAGAGCTGGAAAAGGAATTTGAAAATGTGAATTGGTATATCATCGGTTTCGCTGAAACAAGAAGAAGAAATGAATCACTTATTAGTTTATCAAGTGGAAATCTGCTGTACACCAATGGAAACAGTGAAAGGGATGAAGTTGGAAAGGAGTTTGTGGTCCATAAAGATTTAAAAAACAACATTTTGGAATTCAAAAGTACATCACCAAGGGTGTCAAGACTAATACACATCTAAGGTTTCTAAGAGGTACAAGCTAAAGTTTATAATGATTTATGCACCAACATCGAGCCATGATGATGAAGAGGTTGAAGAAATGTACACTGAAATTGAGAGTTTTCTAGATGAGCAGAAAACCCATTACACTATTATTATGGGGGACTTCAATGCTACGTTTGGGAAAAGACAAAACAGCGCAGAAAGGGGAACTATAGGATATTTTGGAATTGGTGAAAAAAATGAAAGAGGCGAAAGACTTGTGGAATTTGCAGAATCTCAAGGATTGTCAGTAATGATCACATTTTTCAAGAAAAGGGTGAACAGAAAGTGGACACGGAAGAGTCCAAATGGATTAACAACTAATGAAATCGACTTCATCCTCACTAACAGAAGACATATCGTGAATAATGTTACCGTCCTGATTAAGGTAAATGTTGGAAATGATCGCAGAATGGTAAGATGTACTCTTGATATAGATGTAGGAAAGGAAAGGAAAAAACTGACTCGAGTAAATAATAGAAAGGTCTTAAGGTCTTTGAGATAACAGAAATAGCGGAAAACCAGTATGTACTGGAACTTAAGAACAAGTTTGAACTTCTGCAGACTACTCAGGACCAAAATATAGACGAGGAATATTACAACTTTCTGAAAGTGATAAAGCCCAAGAAACCTATAGGGAACAAGAAATCCAAAGAAGAAAAAATTACTCAAGAAACACTTGATATGATGAAACGAAGGCGAAAAATGAAGAGCAAGATAAATACTACCAAGGAAAATATTGAGTATAATGAGTTATGCAAAGCTATTAGAAAGAGAATCAGAGAGGACATAAGAAGATTTAACAAAAGAAAAGTAGAAAAGCATTAAAGGAAAACACAGGACTTAAATCAGCAGTCATGAGCAGAAACACAAATGATACTGAAACTGAAGAATAGCGATGGTGTACTTATAAACAGCAGAGAAGGCATAATTCAAATAGCAGAAGACTACTACAGAGAATAATACAAGGAGCAAGGGAATGATGCCAGCAGTGGGGAAGGTGGATTGCAAATTAGCAACGCATACGACATACCCGATATTCTTCCTGATGAGGTAGAACATGCATTGAAGAAAATGAAGAATCGGAAAGCCCCGGGGGAAGATGAAGTTACTGTAGAGTTGTTAAAATTGGGAGAAAGAGACATAACACAAAAACTGGCAAGACTCTTCACAAAGTGCATTAGAAAAGGTGTGAAACTTAAAGGTGTGGAATAATGCAATCATAGTTTTGCTGCATAAGAAAGGAGATAAATCAGAAATTGGAAATTATAGACCAATTAGCTTGTTATTCGACATCTAGAAGTTGTTCATAAGGGTCATTACTAACAGATTAGAAAGAATACTTGATGAGAATCAACAGAAAGAGCAAGCTGGCTTTAGGACAGGATTCTCAACTATGGATCACCTTCACATAATATCAGAGCTAGTGGAGAAAGCAAATGAATAACAAACACCATTATGCCTGGAATTTGTGGATTATTTAAAGGCATTTGACTCAACACAGCATAAGGCAAAGTTTCGGGCACAGGAAAGACAAGGCATAGATTCTCCATATATTATGATTTTGAAGAAAATATATGAGAATGCTATTTCCTTTATTAGACTAGACAGAGACAGTAAGAAATTTAAAATAGAGAAAGGAGTTCGACAAGGAGATCCAATATCTCCAAAGCTGTTTACTGCTGCCCTTGCGGTAGCTTTCAGAAGATTAGTCTGGTCGCAGAAAGGAGTCAGTGTGAACAGAGAGTACCTATACCATTTACTATTTGCAGATGACATTGTGATCGTAAGCCACGATCCCAAAGAATTAGAGGAAAATCTTAATCAGTTATGCAGAGTTATTAAGGATTTTGAACTAAACTTGAATATGGCTAAAACAAAAGTAATGATGAAAAAGAAAGGAAAATTATGCTTCAATTAGCAGTAATTTGAAAGGTGGAGACATATACTTATCTGGGACAAATTATTAGGTGTAATAATGATAAATGGCTGGAAGTCAAAGAAAACTCAATTTTCGATGGACGGCATTCAGGAAATATAGTCACATATTGAAGAGCAATATTCCAGTTTGTCTGAAACGTAAAATTATGATTCAATGTATAATCCCCACCATGATTTATGGAAGTGAAACTTGGGCACTCACCAAAAGAATGGAAGAGAAGCTGAGAACTACACAGCAAAGAATGGAAGAGAAGCTGAGAACTACACAGCGAAGAATGGAGCGAATTATATTGGGAATCAGACTGTTAGATAAGAAGTGAAACACATGGATTAGGCAGCAAACTCAAGTAAAGGACATTCTTATCAAAACTAAAGAACTAGAATGTTCTTGGGCAGGACACATAGCTCGGAGACATGATAACAGATTGACTAAGAAAATAACTGAATGGTACCCAAGAGGACCTAGAAGAAAACCTGGAAGACAAGGCGGAGATGCATAGATGAAATTCATGAGTTTGGGGGTAGTAAATGGATGGCCAGTGTTCAAAACAAAAGAAACTGGAAAGATGCTGGAGAGGCCTTCATCCTGCTGTGGATTGAAAATGGCTGATGATGATGATCAACCCCAGAGTAATGCACCAGCTGTGCAGTCCGACTCTCAGGGTAGTGCAGAATGAAATATTAACTGAATACACTTTTAGACTGAATGGAGAGGTGAATGGGAAGTATTTGTTTATTTATTATTATTTTTTTTTTTGGTTGATGCTGTATAAGCTTCCTTCATTGCAGCCTATGCCACTACTAATGCTAATGCTATTCTTATACGACCTCTGTAAAAGTCCTTTATACTTGTCTGCAATTTCTAACTGTCTCCTCATTTCATCGTTACTCTAAGGTACACCAACCTACAAAATTTGTCCCGCTTCGTCGCAAGCTGCACGAGTTACATCACCTTTTCTTAACGTTCTGTTAATTTAATCGAGCAGCGTAGTAGACATGCGAGAAGAAAATAGTAAAACTGTGAATGCATGATGCCGCTATCGACGAAGTAAATCTACTTCCAGTTTGGAGTGATAATAAGTATCCGACATAAGCAATCGGGCTGTACCTAACATTTACACAGCACTAAATATTCTTAGATCCACTATTCGTGATTCGATCGACAAACTGAAGCAGAGTAGTATTAAAACCGTTACGAAAAATCCAGCAAAGTTCAGAAATTGGTGGAAAGTGACAGAAGAATCCTGCAGTGAACTGGATCGGAAAACAGGTGGACTTTTTTGGAGCAAACAGGAACCTTCAGTGAGGCTATTGTGACACTCATCCAATCACCAGTGCAGGATGCTGCGTTGTAGTGGTTGAAACGGATGTTTTCCCTCCATGAGACACTAATCACCTAGTGTAATATGAAACGAATGGTAGTTTGGTGGCCTTCCATTCTTGAACCGTAGACCAAAGAAAAGTTGGGCTTTGGAGTACCGATTCATAGCACATGGTGTGCTAGTGTGACGGTCATTACTTGGAATGCGGATGTCAGGAGAACGTTATTGCTGGACTGCTCTGCTGCTGTTTTCAATGGTTTATTCTGGGACAGTGGGTTATTTTAAATATGTATTTTGAAGATTGTTAAAACAAATCTTTATACTACTCTTTTATTCCTTAGAATTGAAGACCAGAAGTTTATATTTAGGAAAATTTAAAGCTGTTTGTATTAACAATTTTGGGCAATCTTGTTTTTCACACTTTTCTGCAAGATTTGTTCTTGCTTTAGGCATGCATTCAAAGAAGAATTATAAAAGGCTTAGAAATCTGGTCTATTTTAATTTATTTCTATTCTGATATTGAGCCATTCCTGTGAAAGTGAATATCTTGCTTAGTTAGTTTATAATAGAACTCCGCTAAAATAATATATTCCTTGTCGTTAGTGTTACACATTGATCATCTCCATTTTCAACATATATTAGTTAGGAATATTTTCTGTATCGTATCTGCTTTTCGAATAAGCAAACAATCTTCGAAACCTCATATTTACCGTCAAAGACTGTGTACTGTTGTACTGTGTTAATGTTTTTTATATTTATGAATCGTTAAACACAATAATAATTAACATAATCGATGGAAAGTGTTTCACTGATGCAATACGTAATACGTTCTGATTGTAGGTGCTGCTTACCTGAAGTTTAAGACGTTTGCTAAAGTCATCATCGCAATCGCATCATCTCCTCCAGTTATAATCACCTTCCCATTTTTGTTGCGAAATGTTTCAATTACGTAGGGAAGCTTAAACGTGATTAAATATGTCGCAATCGATTTTATGATAAAATAATGATATTTATAATTCCAACTTAAACATAGCTATATTCAAAGAAGCTTCGGTTTTTTGGGTTTAATTTCTTACAGCTTTCGAAATTCAAAATGATTATCTTGAATGGAATATTCGTTATAGTCACAAGTACCAAAGCAGCATTCAGCTCAACACCGTTTAAATTTTTACAATTGTAGTACAGCGATGATTTTAATGAACGAAAATCCATTGCAGCGTGAAGTTCTTTGCCAACCTCCATTGTGTTCGATGGGAAACAAGGTCTTCTGAATATCTCGATGGAGTAACTCCTTTTAAATCTGAATCCACTTTTAAGTTCTGATGCCTGAAACATTAAACGTATAGTCAATTTAGCTATATACTATAACTAAATTGACTATAGTATATATAATAGTATAGTCTAGAATTACACAATATTATTACAAATCATATTTGAAACAGGAAATCCAAAATGGCGGTATGAAGGAATACTATCATATTGGATTTTGCTCTTTCATATTTTCTAATTAAAAGAATTATTAAAATTACAGACTGTTTTATTTTCATTACGGTGTGCTTTGAATTACTTACATTCCCATCTTCAATCATGCGATAATTATAGGAAACGAATACAACGTAGTAGATCCCAAGCATACTCTGTGTAAAGTACATTGGTAACCTGTCAACAAGATCCCTGACGTTCACGAAAACAAACCATCTCACGAAATATTTAATATAAACAGGAACCTAAAAATAAACTATAAAGTATAAGAAAGAAAGGTATATAAGAAAAAAACGTGTATAGGAAATATTTTATACAACTTATAGGCAAAAAATCCATTACATATTGTGGATCTCATTGATTTTTCTCCCGGAAACCTGGATTTTTATTCTGGAAAATACAGACAAAACAATTCACACAATTACAGACACACCATAGCGTATTAACGTGAAACCGTACCTTATTTAAAACCTCAACAGCAGTGTTTTCGCAATCAGCGAGAAATATTATGAACAATTTATCGATATTGTAAGAATAACGCTTTATGGGATTATAAAAATCATAAATTTCTAAAATCATCTTTAGTCCTCTCTCAGTACTAAACAATGTGTGGGAATATCCTCGCATGGATAACTCTGCAGCTGTACACGACACCATGGCAGGATCTGCTGAAAAATGAAATGGCGATTTTTATTACTAGGAACAACAAATAGATTCGAACAGAACGAAAATCCAATATGACTAAATAACGATAACAAATTAACTTTTTTATTTTGTATAACAGACATCCAAATCACTTAATCATGCAAAGAGATTAACTCTGAATATGAAAAACAAGTAAAAATAATTAAACTTTATCATTATTAGTATTATTATATTTCTTCCACTTTGTGGGGGGGGGTTCGATCCTGGGAAGGGAACTTATAACAAGTACAAAGGGTGGTTATTATATCCGGATTTACTATTGTTCGAGGAACTCTCTAATTTTCCTATAGGTGTTCAGAATCACGGCTTTCTAGAATTCAATATAAGCGTTCTACTGCTAGTTTCTTATAGATGGGCACCATGCTGGTGGTGGACATGGTCATCGAGATGATCGCAGCTTCAACCACCACTTTGCCTTAACAAGCGGGTGGTTAGTTGCTGGAACAATCTTCCATTTGTCGTTGTGGAAGTTGGCAACTTAAATAAATTCAAAGGAGAACTAGACAAACGTTTGGAGCGAACTGATGGATGAAATGGAAAACTTTTTTTTTTGGTTGAATCTGTATAAGCTTGCTTTCTTAATTCATATACCTTTACTTATATCAATTACTTGCTACATTCTTTGACTTCCTGTGTACTTCCTGATCTTTACCTCTGTTTCTGTTTTCTTGAGGTTGCTGGTGTTAGGCAATTGTGTCCATCAGGTGTTTAGCTCTTTCCTTCTTGTCGTTGTGCGTTATGTCTGGTCTGTTGTGAAGATTGCCTTTTCTATTATTATGGCTCGTTTCCAGGATAGTTTTTGTGAGGGATCTCCAGCAAGCCCTAGGTTCATAATTGCAATACGGTACACAACCTTTGATTTATTATTATTGTTATTAACTGTTGTTGTTTTATTGATGATGATTAAATAATTGCTCATTCTTTATATGTGGAAACAAAATAATTTAAAAAATCGATTTTATTCATAAATGATTCGTAACATGTTTGTCGTTAAAATTTAAAAATTAATTATGAATTGATAATGATATTTTATGTTCCAATTCATTTCATGATATTTTATTATGTATTCAGTTTTCTTTAGTTATAGTTGTATGAATCTACGACATCATGTATAAAACACTGACTTTCTATATTTAGGAATATGTTTTTTGTAAATAATCATATTTCAAAGAGAAAAGAATTATTTATGAATTTTAAGGAATAGTAATTGCCTGATTCTTCAGCGTAGACAATAACTATATCACTTCCAACAGATAAATCTCCATGATAGAGATCTTCTAGAAGCTTTGATACAGCTGAACACTTCCACATTTCCAGCGATTCCTTCCCACCTGGATCTGCATAAAATAACATTATTTAACGCAAACTGATCAAATCAAGTATCATTTTATCTGAAAACAAAAGAGGAAACAGATATATCAAAAAACGTATTAGACTGCCAATTGATCTATTTTTAATTGTCATGTAAAATAATATTTTAAATATATAAAACATTCTGAAAACGTAACACAAGGAGACCGATTAATCCTTTGAATGCTACTGTCATTGTGATACACTCTATTTCTCTTGGGTTGAAAACTAGTTTCAGTTTCGTTTTGGTGACAGAAAATATCTCATCATTTTTGCCTATTAGTTCCGTGTGGTATTTCATTCTGTTTCTTAAAAAGTCTAGAAACTGAAATTTAACTAACAAGAAACCCTACAATGTGACACCAGCTTAGACCAATAAACCAGCTTTCGAACTTACTGAGTTTCTCCTGTAGGTAACAATTCACTTGAACTGAATCTGAGGTTCAGCAGCGTAAAAATATTAAAATCTCTAAAGCTTTTTACTTTACAATAATTTTGTTGAACCGAGGAATAGCAACTCAGCCAATGCGACTTGTAAATCCGACCTTGCCCAAGAGCTGCTAAAACTCCCTTAATATGATTAGCACAATCGACATCTCATGGCTTCTGAGCCCCAGTTATTTTAATAATAATTTTAAAACATTTTAAAAGTTTGGTGCAGTGATAGTTTACTTGTCCTTTTTTTTGCACTTCATGAAGCCAATTTACCCAGTCACTCGCGTCCACCACTCAAGTAGCTGGGCATGATATATGGTATGGGACATGTTCTGGGGCATATTTCTATTTCATTTCACCTACTTCACCCTTCATTTCTACCTGGATTGCAAAGGTTTCTTTAAAGGCGACAACGCACCTGTCCACCCTGCAAAAATTGTCTGAATCATTTGGGAGGCATTCCCAGATTTTCAAACATCTACCTTGTCCGCCTCATTCTCCAGATCTGATTCTCTTGGGAAAATTGGAAATATGAAGGAAAGGGCTGTTCGCATTCTTCGTTCTATAACGACCATAGTACAGCACCTGACAAACATCCTGATTGAAGTATGATGAAATTGGGAGCTAGACTCTCTTAGATATAATGGAATTATGCATCCAGTACGGATAGTGTTTCGGCAAAAAGGTGGCCCTACTAGATATTGAATAAAGGTCTTTAATTTTTTGACCATTAAATATTTATTGCAAAATCACCCTTGTGAATTATAACGCCATTTTAAAAATAATTTAACAATATTTACGGGTACCAGACTATAACTGGGGATATTTGAAATATATTTTAATGACAGAAAAAAAGAAAAAGCTTTCGTGTTGTCTTAGTAAATTAAAATATGTACTTACCGACACACTGGTCATCACTCTTTGAACTATCAGTGAAAATGATAGAAATGAGGAGTACACAGACAGTTATCACTCTTACTGACATTTCTTAATACCGCAGTCTTTCTCTAAAACTATGCGATCGCTGGGCATTTGTTCATATATTCAAGTTGCATGACGTATAGCTTCGTTCTATGAGATCAGTATGTGCCCTGTTACGTGCAACGTCCGCTTCCAATAGGCACAAAATCAATAGGACACTTTATTTCTAATTATTTCATCCCGGCCATGCTCCAGTTTGTGTTTGGTGGCCGTTGCACATTTCGGTTGTTTGTACGTTGTGTTTTGCTGCAATTTTGTCCAGCAGTCTAGTGAATAACAGACATTAACTGACCAGAATTGTTTGTTCCATTTTATTTACTGACAAAATACATATTACATTATAAAATAAGTATACCTGTAAGATTTTCGATTGTTTCATTTTATGTTTTCCCTAACAACCAGAACTGCTTCTGAATTCACGTGTTTCTTTATTGATTTGTTTTGTGCTAGTATATTTATTACTTTGATAAATATTTCAGAATATGTCTTTCTCCATTCGAAAAACAAAAACCAAATTTTTTTTTACCTATCCAGCTCTATTACAGCAGATCGACCACCAGCTGGCTAAAATCAAATTTCCTCATGTCTAGTAGTAGTATTAGTGGCATGTGATACAAGAAAGCAAGTGTATGAGCTTATGCAGCAGCATCAGCCAAAAAAAAAAAATCACACCATTCCCTCCAAATGCCTGTCCAGTTCCTCCTTAAATTTATTCAAACTATCAACTTCCATAACGACAGATGGAAGTTTGTTCCAAAAATTAAACACCCGCTGGCTAAAGGCAAATTTCCGCACATCTATCCTACATCTGTCTTTCCTCAATTTGAATTTATGCCCTCTCAGGTGATTATTCTGAGGAAGAAGAAGAATCCCATCGGCATTGTGCATACCCAAGAATTCAAGGCTTAATACACCTCTATAAGATCACCTCGGGGTTTCCTAGTCTCCAGACACTAATTTGCAAAATGTAAGCCTTTCTCGGTAAGACAAACCATTTGTTCCATTCACTAATCTTGTTACCCTTTTCTGTACTCGTTCAGGCAAGGTACACAACATGCAAATTACATCCTTCTACATCCTTCTTGAAACGAGACCTCAAGACTTGTATATAGAGTACTCAAGGTGTTGCCTGATCATCATTGCCTTCTACAAGAGAAACATCGCCCCGTTATCCCTGCTAGAAACATTGCTGTGTATCATTGGCAAAACACCATGAATTACTCTTGCAGCCCGTCTCACAGCTCAGAAAATTTCATATCTGCCTACACAATTACCCCCAGGTACTTTTCATTCCCTATCACTGTCAGTGTAGTACCATAGAGTTGATACGTTGCTCTGGGGTTACTGTTTCCCATATGTAGTACGTTTCATTTGTCAATGTTTAACTTGATTTGCTACCTCTCAGCCCATGTGCTCAACCTTTCCAGACACTGTTTCAGCAGCATACCGTCAGTAGTGTCCTTAACAACCCTGCCAACCATTTGTATCATCTGCAAACTTAGACATTAAGCTTGATATTCCATCATCAATATCATTTATGAATACAGAAAACAACAATGGACCAAACACTGAACCTTGAGGGACTCCACTAATAATATTAGTCCACGATGAGCAGTGTCCATTGATTACCACTTTCTGTCTTCTCCCCTTCAACCATCCCTTTATCCATAGCAGCAATTTTCCTCCAATGCCACACTTCTCCAATTTGTGCAGCAGTCTTCCATGTGCAATAGTATCAAAAGTCTTTCTAAGGTCCAAATATATAATATCAAAGTTATTCCCTACATCCAGTACTTTTGTGACTGCATCATAGTATCCAATCAAATTGGTCAGGCAAGACTTTCCCTTAACAAAACCATGCTGTGTCCGAGCTATAACTGAAGGCTTGGCGCCTCCGTAGCCAGGTGGGCAGGAGCAGCAGTGCGTAGCACACGCTTCTTGATTAGACCGGGGTTCGAGCCCGTGACCACCAAATACGGAGGATGCGGAACGGTCAAGGAATGACCACCGCATATCCCCGGAGCAATCTGGCCTTAGTTGCTAATGCTCCTAAAAACCAAACAAACAAACAAACAACTGAAGTCTTGTTTAGATGATCATGCAGTGCTTCTTTAACCAGTGCCTCCATTAATTTTCCTGGAACAGAAGTTAAACTCACAGGTCTATAATTACTTGTGTCAGCCTATGATCCTCCTTTGCGAATTGGTGTGACATTTGTATATCTTCAAATCATGGGTACTTCCCCTGAGTCCAGAGAAGCACACATAGTAATGGCTAAGGGTTTGCTTACTTCCTTTGCTGCCTCCTTTAATATAACTTTTTTTTTTTTATGTGAACCCCAAACACGAGAGGTATTAGAACCTGTAGTACTTAGTACTGTGCTTGGGTTAACTGGATTGATCCCATCCACCCCGGGTCCCTTTTTTATGTTTATCCTCAACAAATTCTACTCCACTTTCATCTCAGTTAGTACAGAATCATCTAGCTG
This sequence comes from Mastigoproctus giganteus, assembly GCF_048544385.1. NCBI lineage: Eukaryota > Metazoa > Arthropoda > Arachnida > Uropygi > Thelyphonidae > Mastigoproctus > Mastigoproctus giganteus. Next base: position 18,689,214 of record NC_143578.1, on the reverse strand, counting down.
ACTTCCACAATTTATTCATCTCTGGAATTGCCCTTCCTGAATAACTCCTCATGTGTGAATATAGATGCAAAATACTCATTTCGTTTGTTAGCCACCAGAGCAGGATCATCAACAGTTGAACCCTCAATTTTTTAACCAATTTGATTCATCCCTTTCCTCCTAGAGTTTACATAGGTAAAGAACTCTTTTTTTTTATGCATCCTTTGCCAAGTATTTCTCATAATCTGCCTTTGCCTGCCTAATCTCCATTGTGACTTGGTTACAGACCAGCTTATATCTATCATAGGCATGCATGTCACCCATTAATTTATATGTATCCCATGCATTTTTCTTCCCTGCCATATGTCTCATTAGTTCATATGACATCCATGTAAGCCTAAACTTTGAACAATATTTCTTAGTTGGTATATAAAGCCAATAGCTTCCAAGATAAGTTGTTTGAATGCTTCCCCTTTTGTATTTGGTGTTGGTAATATCATCAGTTGGTCCCACTGTATAGAATTTAAATACTGTCTCAGACCATCGTAGTCGCCTTTACGAAAGCAAAAACCCTTCTCTTTACCCCTGATTGTAGTTACCTCTTTGAGTAACTCGCCCTTCAGCACACTTTGATCACTACCACCTAGTGGTTTCTGTATCTGCAGATTCTTAATGCATGAAGAATCACTACTTATAATCAGATCAAGAGTATTACTCCATCTATTTGCCTCCCAAACATGCTGATGTAGACAACAATCATCCAATAAATCCACAAAAGCATTTCTAGTGTATGAGTGACCAACCCACAAATTCCAGTCAATTCCTGGGAAATTAAAATCCCCCATTATAAGACTCTATGATGTATTACCCACTCTATTTCCCTGTACAGTTTCTTATTATACTCATCAGAGTCATTAGGCCTAAAGCACACTCCTACTCTCAATTTTGATTTCCCAATGCCTATGTCACACCAAACTGACTCAACACTGCACTGTCCAGCGATGTCGACTGGCTTCACTTTCTTGGATTTTGTGTTTCTTAACTAATAGCATAACCCCTCCTCCCTTCCTATCCTTTTTGTAGACGTTGTACTCCCAAAATTCCAGTTCTGCATTCCTTATATCTGTGTGACACCACGTCTCTGATATCCCAACAATATCTGCCTTTGATGCTTTGAGCAATACCTGAAATTCATCTAATTTATTTACCAAACTACTACCATTGGTGTACACGCAAGTATACATGCACTTGTTCCTCTTATTAGCTATCCTAACACAACCCATGTGTTTAATTGTACCGCAATGACTCCCAGCAGAGTCTGAAATACCCTGCATCTTGTTTTCCAGGCTGCTGCTCATTCCAATAGAAGCAGTGAAATCGTGCCTGAGCTGAAATGCAGACACAAAATGTTTTTTTCCTTCCTTTCGATTTTTTCGATTGCCACCTTTTCTTTCTTAATCAAAACGCCATTTCCTTACTATATTTAGTCATGAGTGGGCATATGGATCGTTCTTCCTCCTTCAGTTACCATAAAAACTAATTGGTTAGTTTTTAAAAGTTATATTTTTTTAGTCATATGCGAAATTTTCGGCAAACATAATCTTGTTCGATTTTATCCTTCTTTATTAGAGGATATACTTCCAATTGGCCTTACAATTCAATTCTGCACAAAGAGAGTGTACTCGTTGATTGATTCATTTATTTATACATACAATTCTAAATACGTTCTCAAGATTTATTTATAGACATCCATTTATATACAAGATTTATATACAATCTTATATATATTCTCACATATAAATCCATTCTCTTTATATCCATTCGTGGCATGTGTGTATAAACATGTTTCTTGTTTGGGTGGGGCCTAGACGTAAGTCGAACTGCGCCTTGAGGTATTCCGTGATGAGAAAAAGAAAAACTGACTACTGGCCTAAATGTGTAATTTTTTGTGTATGCCTTTGTTCATGGTAAGTGCAGCCTGATCTCATTCAACTACCTAGTGCATTGAAACACTGTGTGACCCCCGTCATCTGTGAGAGTGCAATAGCGATGGACGGACAATACCCCCCCTAGGCCGCCCAACCTGAGGGGGAAAAATAATAATAAAAGAACAGAGTCTACTGTAGAACCAAAGTTACAGGAGTGGATATCCTAGGACGGGGCATTCTGGATTGAAATATCCAGCCCTTCGGCTAGACACGGCCGACCTCTACCTGGTATAGAATTAGAATACCTAACTTACCATAATTGTACTTAAAGGTGAAGAAAGAATTAGAGTTCTACACTTTATTTTTTCATTTCTCAGGGTTCTTTAAAGCTGAGGTATTGTTTTTATGGTCTTCGCATTGCTCAAAAGTGTCAAAAAAGAGAGAAGGCAACTGCAATAGGAAGCAGTCATCGCAAAAAGCAAAGATGAATCATAAAAAGGCAAACATTTGAGGTTGTAAGAAGTAGATCTTACAAATTAAACTAGAAATACTTGTTTTGCTCAAATAAATCCAGGAAGGGTAATGGAAAGTGAGAATTAGCATTAATGACCGAGTATTAAGTTACAGATAGTAAATATTAAGATCGGATATTTAGTTTTAAAATAAAAAATGTTAAAGTTGAAGAACACTGTAATTAGTAATGGACAGTTTTAGGCGTGGGAAATAAAATAGTGTTTAAAAGGTAAACAAGTAATTTAAATAATATAAGAGAAAAAACAGAGACAAACCACAATGACTACAGAAGGGAATGCCATTTGCAAACAGGCGAGGAAACTGTTGCTGAAGGCAAGAACAATAGGAGAGTAAAATGGGATTACGAAGCGTCTCTTTTGATCTAAGCCACTCTTAGAAAGTAAACAGGAATTGCAGGATGTCCAGAGTTTGCATCAAAAGAAAACTGCATCGGGGTGACTGATAAATATGGTTAAGCTGGCCATATTTAGAAAGAAAGTGTAAACACGAAACTGGATGTTTTGGAGGGGACCAGCAAATTTGCTAGAACCATACTGCTATGTGAAAAAAAAATAAGAAAGTCTGTCAATAGCAGAGTGGTCTGAGGGGACTTTCCTTCTCCAGCAATTTACACATTTAGGCATCTCCTGCTTATTCGGTCAATCCTTATTGGAATGTCCCCGTATTGTACAATGGCCGCAAAAGTATCGTTTAGGCAATACTTTGCCACATGTCCAAAAGACATGCATTTATAGCACTGTGTTGGGGCCAGAAGATCCCTTACCCTGTGAGAGCACCAGTGGACGAACAGTCGCGTCCTGGCGATCAGATTTCTCCTGATATCTCCCGATGTTTCCAGCACAATTTTCAAGCCGGGTTTACCCCTGGCCTTATTTCGAGTCAAGACTACTGTTTCTGTTTGAAACCTCTCTTCAGAAATCGCAGATTCACTAAGATTTCTGATCCAAAGTTCATCCTTCAGACGATAAGTGGTCATATCTTTATCTAGATCGAAGATTACCATCTTTGGTTTATGTCTTAAACATCGCTCGACCTCTAGACCTTAATCTCCTATTCTAGAACACTGTATTATCTTATGGATGTCCTATTCAGTAGCAGCCTCTAGGGCTACTCTTCGATCTCGTATCGGTCTCACCGCAATAACTTTGGTGTCTTTCAAAGCTGGTCGGATTGTCCTAAGATGTTTTGACTTCACGTCATCACTTGATTTGAACCTGTCCGTCTTTGTTTAATAATTACAGTCTTTGATACCAGACGTTCAGTGATAACAGGTCCTGTTACCTCTGCATATGTCCTTGTTCTCAAAGGTTGTCTAATCTCAGAATGTTGATGAAGTCTCGCTTTCAACACTTGATTGTCCAAAATTGCCTTTTGTTGAACTCTTTCCATCTTACCCCAAAGGGATTAGGTCTCCTTGATCGCTTCAATTGTCATGACGAACTTCTCATCTATTATTATATCTATAAAGCTTTCTCGAGCCTTATTTACTTAGTTCTTCAAAATCACCTATATTCATTGGGATTTCTATTTCTGGCCCCCGATCCTCAAGATCTTCTGGGATACCTGTTGCTTCCTCTTGATCGTCAAGATCTTCTAGGGTATCTATTCCTTACCCTTGATCCTCAAGATTTTCTGGGGTGTTTTTCCAGCTTGTTCTCCGCCAGCAACTACACGAGTACGAAGCTTCCTTTTAGGTTGTGTCACCACAACCTCCTCAAGATCTTTATCCTGTAACACTGACTTCGCCTGTGGCTTTGGTCTTGCTTTCAGTCTCTTCTTAGTAACCTGTTTTTCAGGCTGCTGGATATCCTCTGGTGCCTTCGGCTCCATCTTGATTTCCTTAGATTTGGTTACTTCTTGAAGGACTACTGTAGGGAGCTCAGCCCTATAATAAGCTGTTATTTCTGGTATGTCTCTTTCCTCTTCCTCACCAATCTGGGGACTTGAGGGTATACCTTTCTTTTTTGAAGCCATTCCGGCTACAAGGAATCTTCCAATTTAAACAAAAACCAAAGAACAAAAATTTAATTAAAGTTAAAAAATATGAAAGCTCCATAAATTTATAGAATAGATAAACAATAATAATCCAAAAAAACCAAGAAATTTAGATCAAACGCAAAAATAGCTCACTCTGCCAGCTGGGGTTGCCCCCAGCTGCCCCGTCCAGACTACAAGGATTTAGACCTCTTCGAAGTGGTTATGCAGTAGGGAAAAAAGCAAAATACACAGTTGTAAACCAGAACCAAGATCAAAATCACAATTTTCACAAACCCTACGACTTTTCAATCGATTTGCCACCTGGGACTAGTCTAAAGTGGTGGAGGAATATATTGAAAGTGAAGATATTCAACGACTGGCGTGGCCAGCCGTAACCACCATGATAATATTGTTACGGTGGTGACAGGCCAACACGTTCGCTAGACTTAAATCCGATCGAACATGTGTGCAACACCCTTCGAAGTTGCATTGCACTTAGACAGTTAACTCTTCGGTGAATTGGTGAGCTAAGGTCTGCACCTTTTGAAGAATGGCATTTCTTGCCACAGAATCTTATAGAGACCCTTATATCACGCAAGGTTCACCGGTGTCAGGCCTCTATAGACATTGGAGGGGATTAAACTCCATACTGATGTCACACTTTCGAGCATCTTGTATCGACTTCCCTAATGTGAACTTTTTGCTTATTTGTTTTGATGACACAAAGATTGCCAAGGTTTTTTTGAATGGCTGCAGAATTAAAGTCAAGGCTAAAAAAAGTCTGCGTTTTGTAGAAGACCTTTTTGTTTTTTCGCCTTGACGCCATTACCTCTGAGAATCTGTTTCAACAGAACAAACCTTGTAGATAATTTGTTAATTTATGTTTAACTGAAATGCACCGCTGTAACACTAAACTTAAGAAGGCTATTGTGTATCTGGATCAGCTAACAGCGACATGTTCTATCCCTGAACTGATCTACCTGTACCTTCATCAGCAGCATGGCATGGCTAAATGGGTGAGAAGTGCAGTAGAAGAATGGATGAGAAGTGCAGTAGTAGAATGGGCGATAAATACAATTGACTGTGTGTGGAGTGCTCTAATTTTCTAAATGCAATTTGTGATAATGTTTTTTCAAATACCTAGTTGTAAATTCCTCTGGCATATGTGCTCAGACGAATTTAGAACTTCTGTTCATAATGTGGTCATACCATTTCATGAACAGAACAGTTTTTCTTTTTTTCATTTTAAACATATGGTCTGTATCAGATGATGCAATTGCCTTAACAGTTTCATCATATGGTACTGATTATATTATAATCTTATGATGAAATTGTATACAGTTAGAGTGACTGTAGGTCTTGAAAAACGAGACCTTGGAATCACGATTCCAAGCCAAAAACATGTTTTTTCACCAGGGACTTAATATTTTTATGGCACCATGAGAAGGAAATCATTCCATTTTTTTATCGTGATTCACTTGTCCGTTACTATAACGTTTCTAGATTAATAACTGCATTGTGAAATCTAGCATATTAGTATTAATATTGGCGTACCATTAATATTGATATTAAAGTATGCATAGAAACAAAAAAAAAACTAACCAATGTCACTTTTCTTCACTTTGTTTACCAGTTTTTTCCGGCTGCTCATAGCCCTTTTTCAGTTTAATTACTATGATGAGTATAAAGAACATCTCTACAGAGAATTGTAGTGGGTCAGTAAATTAGAATGTCTTTTAACGTGAGATTTTAACTTTCCAGATATTGAGTGCAACTTCTGGGTTGATAACTCGCACGCTAACAAGACTTTTTGGATTTACTGGATGACTGTTTTCTGCAGCAGCATGTGTAAGAGGAAACCAGAGGTAGTAATATTGTTGATCTGATTATCAGCAGTGATTCTTCATGCATTATGAATCTTCAGAAGAACCACTTTGTAACTGTGATCACAGTGTACTGATGTGCGATTTACTTAAAGATGCTACTATCATTAGGAGTAAAAGGGTAGGGTTTTTGCTTTCAAAAAGAGGAATAAATTGTCTCGGTCATTATTTAAAATTCTGTACAGTGGGACCAACACATGGTGTTACGAACAACAAATTCTAAATGTAAAGCATTGAAGGAAGTAATCTTGGAAGCTGCTACGTTTTTCATACTTAGATGTCAGAGAATTAATGAGACCCATAGCAGAGAAGAAAAATTGCATAGGATGCATATAATTATCAGGCGACACAAAAGCCTATACTGGATATAAACTAGTCTGTAATTAAGTCACAAAGGAGGTTAGACCAACAAAGGCAGATTAGGAGAAATCTTTAGCAAAAGATGAAAAGAAAACTGCAAGGACTTCTTTTAAGGTGTAAACTCTAGAAGAAAGTGATGAATCAGATTGGTCCACTTGATATCGATGGTTCGAATGTAGATGATCATTCTCAGATAGCTGCAAAGCTAAATGAGTATTTTGCATCTGCGTTCACACATGAGGAATTCTGTGGGGAAATAGAGGCTAGAAGTTTATCAGTAATGAGCTAAATAACTTTGTAATAACTGAGAGGAAAGCGGAGGATAAATCGTTAAAGTTAAACATGAGAAAGGTGCATGGGGTGGATGGGATCTATTCAGTTACATTAAGGGAGACAGCAGGGGAAGTAAGCAAACCCTTAGCAATAATTATTAGAGCATCCTCCTTGGAGTCAGGGAAGGTCTCCTCGGAATGGAGACGTGCAAGTGTATGCCCAATTCACAAAGGAGATCAAAGTGTGACACGAGTAATTACAGACCTGTTAGTTTAACTTCTGTTCTGGGGAAAGTAATAGAGTCACTGGTTAAAGAAGCATTGCAGGATTATCTAGACAAGACTGCAGTAATAGTTCTTACACAGCATGGGTTTATTAACGTTAAAACTTCCCTGACCAATTTCATTGGATACTATGATGTGGTCACAAAGGTACTCGATGCAAAAAATAATTTTGATATCATATACCTGAATTTTAGGAAAACCTTTGACACTGAGTGTTGCACATAGAAAACTGTAGTAAAAATTGAGCAGTACGGAATGAAGGGAAGTTGCTGTTATGGAGAAAAGAATGGTTGAGCAGTAGAAGATAAAGAGTGGTAATCAATGGACACTGATTGTTGTTTACTAATATTATTAGTGGAGGCGCCAGAGTTCCGTGTTGTGACCATTGTTGTTTTCTATATTATCAGTGATGATGATGAATGTATAACAGGCTTAATGTTCAAGTTTGTAGACGATGCAAACATTGCCAGTGTGGTTAATCGCAATAAAGTGTAATTACAGGTATTCAGCTGTAATAGGATCTAGGTAAGTTATGTAGAGGGGGTTGAGAGGTGGCAACTATATTTTAACATTGTCAAATGCAACGTACTGCATATGGGTATCTGTAACCGCAGAATAACGAACCACCTGTCCAGTACGACTCTCAGGGTAGTGGAGAATGAAAAAGTAACTGGTTAAAATTTAGCAGCGAATGGAGAGGTGAATGGGAAGTATTTGTTTATTTATTTATTATTTTTGGCTGATGCTGTATAAGCTTCCTTGATTGCATCATATGCCACCACTTGTGCTAATGCTATTCTTATACGACCTCTGTAAAAGTCCCTTATACCTCTCCGAAAAAATTTCGCTGTTCCCTCATTTCAACGTTACTCTACTCTAGTGTTCACCAACCTACAAATTTTGTCCCGCTTCGTCGCAAGCTGCACGAGTTACAACACGTTTTCTAAACGTTCTGTTAATTTCATCGAGCAGCGTAGTAGATATGCGAGAAGAAAATTGTACAACTGTGAATGCATGATGCCGCTATCGACGAAGTAATCCTACTTCCAGTTTGGAGTGATAATAGGTTTCCACATAAGCAATCGGGTTGAACGTAACATTTACACAGCACTAAATATTCTTAGGTCGACTATTCGTGATTCGATCGACAAACTTAAGAAGACTAGTATTAAAACCGTTACGAAAAAAATCCAGCAAATTTCGGAATTTGGCGGAAAGTGACAGAAAAGCCCTGCAATGAACCGGATCGAAAAACAGGTGGACTTTTTTGGAGCAAACAGAAACTTTCAGTGAGGCGATTGTGACACTCATCCAATCACCAGTACTGTGTGCAGGACTCTGCGTGGTAGTGGTTGACACGGTGTTTTTCCATCCATAAGACACTAATCACCAAGAATAATATGAGACGAATGTTAGCTTGGTGTTTGGCCTTCCATTCTTGAACCGTAGACCAAAGGAAAGATGGGCTTTGGAGTGCCGATTCATAGCACATAGTCTACTAGTGTGACGGTCATGTCTTGGAATGCGGATGTCAGGAGAAAATTACTTGCTGGACTGCTCTGCTGATGTTTTCGATGGTTTATTCTGGGACAGTGGGTTATTTTGGACAAACAATGAATTTCGCGGTCTATCATGAACAAGCATGCGTTACCTGGGTTGTGTAGCACTTCGGGGAAGGCTAATGCCCTTATCAACAGAAGAATGCTTCATGGCATATCGCTTTCGTTGTGATGGACTAGTTAGTATTACCATTAATAATGGCAAATGATACAAGAAAGCAAGCTTATGCAGCATCAACCAAGAAAAAAAAAAAAAAAAGGAACGAAAACTTCTCATTTCACCCATCCATCCACTCCAACAATTTGTCTAGTACATTCTTGAATTTATTTAACACATCCACTCTAACACCATCTGAGAGAAGTTTGTTTCAGGAATCAATTATCTTGGCTAAATGCAGATTTCCGTTCATCTATTTCGCAACCATCATTCTCAATTTGAATTTATGTCCCCTTATAAAGGGGACATAATAAAAAGCCCCTATAAAAAAGCTGGAAATGTTCTGAGGTTGATTTCCTGTTTGCTGGAAGGAAAACCTAAATTTCCGGGAGAAGAAACCATGCTACATAGACCTTAGATCAAATAAATCAGCCATGTTGTGAAAAAAGCCCATAAAAATCCCTCACGTGATTGACGAGATTGAACTCGCGTCTTTTCTACTCAGTGCGGTTTGGACGGCGATCCAACCAACTGTGCTAACCACAGTGATCATGTTCCAAGAGAGATGTTAAAAGTAATAGCCCTGTGAACACTATTTGTAAGGTCAGTATTTACTTTCCAGTCTGCAATTTTTTCAGAGATGAATGCCGTTTGTAGGCCAGTTAGGTCTATATTACATTCTCCCAGATATTCGAGTAAATATGGAAAATTATGAATAGTCAGACTGTGTTTAAAGATGGACTCCTAAAATAATCTTTCTTGGTTTTTCAATACACCACTCTGTCTTAAATGTGACTTGGAATTTGTGTCTGTTGTTATTAATAAATTGGCAGTTTCGAACGTTTCGAAGGGTTTTCAGAAGTACAGTAACGCAGAGTTCAAGTCTGCAAAAGAGCGTAGTGCAGGGATATAATGTAGCAAGAAAAAGACGATGCGGTTAGAATAATACTGATGACACAGGCATGAGATGACTAATATCTAGTTTCTTGTTCAGTACAACAATGTCCGATTTAGGTTCAGGAACTAAAGCATGGCCAGCGAAAATCGCTTGATTTTTAAAAATTAAACCATATGACGTTTTGAGAAGTAGGGCACCAGTGTGCATATTAAGACCAGATTGTTTTCTTCACTCACAATTATTAACTTCTTTAAATCTCAATTACTATTCTTAGTCCAACTGCCTAAATTTTCTAGATCTTTTTACAGCAGCACACCATAATTACTGTCATTTACAACCCTACCACCTTTTTATCATCTGCGAAATTGGACATTAACCCTCACATACCTTCATAAATAACATTAATGCAGAAACAACAGTGCGCACAGCAAAAACCCTACGCTTATTTTATTGATAATGTTAGGCTATGAAGAGTAGTGTTCATTGGTAACAACTCTCTGTCTTCTCCCACTCAACTGACCCTTTATTCAGAAGGGGAACTTGCACTTAATGCCACACTACTGCAATTTGTACAACAGTCTAATAGGTTCAACGGTATCAAAAGCTTTTCTGAAATCGAACTATAAAATATCCAAATCATTTTTTTGTTACTGCGTCATAGTATCCAATCAAATTAGTCAGACAAAATTTCCCC